>NC_052487.1:6375923-6707502 GCF_009730915.1 Dioscorea cayenensis subsp. rotundata
TTATATATGTTTTACATGCACTGAGCATCATTTTTACTATGGTTTATGTCTCATATTGTGTATTTGGTGTTCTTTTATGCATATAGGTTGTGAATGACTTGAAGAGTAAAAAGGAAGCAAAGATGGGCTATAAAGACATAATGTTGGGAGTTCTTGTTCAATTCAAGGACCAAGACACGAGAGGAGTTGATAAACATGGAGATGTGTGCCAACTTCCAAGAAGATTCAAGTCAATTCACTAGTTGGAAGGGGCACAAAGGCAGCCACATCATCATTTTCCTTCTCTTTGTGAAGATTGCAAGACCTCTCAAAGATACGTCGATGAAGAAAAGTTTTATAGCCTACCACATGGGCGTGTGCCCGGACATGTGGCCTCGAAAGAAGATTGTTTATCATCGCGTTTGTGGAAATCACTGTAGCGAAAGTCTTTGTAGCGAGAACTCGTAGGCAGATGCATGGCGAGATTGCATTCGCAGCGCCCGCGCGAAATTCCAGCGCGACGGCGTGGAAATTCCTGCGACCCGCAGCGGGCGTGGAAAAATCCAGCGGCGGCGTGGGGGGCACGTGACGAGCAGCGTTGTGAGGCCTATAAATAGCCGTTTTGCCCTATTCTTTCTCATCTTTTTGTGCGGCTCTTGAGGGGTGAGGCGGCTGGGGTTTGGAGAGGAGGTCTTTGCGGCTTTGGGCGCTTCGTCACCAACTTTGATCGATTCCTCCTCCGTCATAGCATCAAGGAAGCCACCGGTGAACCTAGCTTGAGTGGGTCCTTCAAGGCGTCGAAGCTCTCCATCAAGGCCATCGGTTCATATATAAGGGGTTTATTTCTATGGTTTTAATGTACTTTCATTCATTGATGGTGTGTTTTTGTATGTTGCTCCATGGAGGGCTAAAAACCCTAGAGGGTATTTGGGCTTGTGAACCCTAGGATTCTCATCTTTTTGTGGATTTGCTTTAGTGTTTCTATTTAATCCGAGTTTGATTAAGTTTTAATCTTGTATTCTCATTGCTTGTTTGTTTAATTAATCCTTGTGGTTGATTTGGTTTTGCATGATTTGTTGCCTTGGTGGGAGAGAGATCTCCATTAGGGTTAGAACCTCAAGATTGAAGAGGGTTGAGAGGGTGAATCATGAGATAGTGAAGTATCCCCTTTCCCCTCCGATTGGTGTATTCTATCTCCATTCCCTAAGCTCTATGCAACCATATTTGGTGGGAGGCGTGAGATTGCTCGATTTCTCCGCCCGGGACCTTGTAGGGGGTTAGGATCCTTCGCCGGGGAATTAGGGGTTGGATCAATCTTTAGGAATTGGATACACAATTTGGAATCCCTAGAGTGCTTTGCGGTCATATGTGGTGTGAGGTGTTGAGATTGAGCGATTTCTCCACGGGACCTCGTAGGGGGACTAGTATCGGTGATCTAGAGATAGACCCGATTATGTTTTGGATTTCCACGACTTAAATTACTCATCATAGAAACACTTTTGCTTATCCGGTGCCTAATACACGAATCCTAGGGGGAGCAATGCCCGAATACCCCACTTTTTCTGATTGAGATTCTTCTTCCATTTTACCCTTGCATATTTGTCTCCGGTGTTCATCTCTTAGCACATTAGATCACCACACTATCCCATTATCATTAGGCTAGATAGCGAGAGAAGAAGTTAGTACTAGTAGCCACTGTTCCTGTGGATTCGACTACCCGACTCACGGGTATTTATTACTCGACACCCGTGCACTTGCGGTACACACACGCATATTCGGGACGTGTCAAGTTTTTTTGGCGCCGTTGCGGGGAATAGGATACTAGGAGCAGCTAGGACTTTGTTGCTCTAGCCATTTATCCATTTTTCATTTTATTTTTTTCTATTCCACACTTTCTTTTTTTCTTCCATCATTCTCATCGGTTTTTATTTTTGTTTTTCATCCATTTCACTTTATCTTCTTCCACCGTTCTATTTTTGTTTTTATTTTTGTCTTACTTTACTTTTTCTTGCATGGAACTTGAATGATGATTAATCCAATTTTAAACTTATATTTTTCAGGTTGAAGCTCTCACTAGAAAAACTTGATCAATTTGTTAATGTTCATCAACATCACAATCCATATCGCATCAACTATCATCCAAATCAAAGGAGCTACCCAAATCTCTTGTGGGATATTGATGAACAACAATGGGAAAGCACCTCAAGAAGAATTTCAGATGGGATGAGAAGCTTGAAGATGATGTACTCGGTTGGAAAGAGTGTTACCGAGATTTATTGAAGCTACCGATGCCCGTTTCCAAAAATATTGAGGCCACATTAAGTTGTCACGAGGTCTCCATCAAAAAAACATTGAACATCAATTAGGAGAGATCTTGGACATGCTTGCTAAGGAAAAAAAGAAGAATTTGAACAAGCAAGGCAAGTATCTCCGGGGACATGATGAGGCCATGAGCAACATTGAAGAAGTTGGGCAAATTGAGTACATTGATGTAGAAAAATAAAAAAAGAAAGAAGTTGAATATCATTTTGAGATTTTGGATTGTATGAATGAAGATTGTGCTTGTGAGCGAGGAAATTTTCAAGGGGATTTGCTAGTCTCATGTTCCTCTCAAGTTGAAAATACACAAGAAGAAGCAAACCCCAAGTTAATGGAACAAGCATCTTTCTTTAGGGATTGATCAACTCTTACAATGCAAGAGAGAGGTTTTGGGAAGGGAAGAAGATGTGGGTAGGAGATTGAAGCCATCCAATGACCCACCTATGCTAAGCTTGGACAATTCCCAACCCAAATTGTTTCCTTGGAGGCCAAAAAGTAAGATGGTTGGACTCTCCAACAAATACTTCATCCCGGCAAGTTGACTCTTGGTTTTAAAGGAAGTAGCTATGCAATGTCTAGTCGGGAGGAACACACTCTTTTCAAGCCTCCATAAGGTAAGGAAGAGTGCGTCAAGCTTAGTGACGTAAAAACAAAGCGCTTCTTGGGAGGCAACCCAAGTTTTTTTAAATGTTTTTCTAGTTTAGATTTTTCATTTCTGCGATAATAAATTCATGAGTGGGTGCTTTGATGAATTTTTTTGTTGGTGTTGAAGTTTTTCATGGAAAAATTTTTGGTGATTTAAATTGATTTTTCGTGTATGTGGCATGGTTTAGGGGAGTAATTCATGTTTATAGTTGAAGAATTAGTGTTAATTTGAAGTTTGGAGCCTTGCGTGGACGTATGCGAAATTTTTGCGAGCTCACGCGGTCGCGTGGAATTTCCACGTGGCCGTGTCTGACTCTGCAGGGGGTGTGGAATTTCCACACCCCCCATGTGGCTTATAAGAACATGAGGGGTCACTTTTTCATTATCTTCATCACTTATACCCTTCATGTCCCACTTCTCCATCTTCAAGAATCCAAACTTTTGAGCACAAAACTAAGTTCTTCAACTCCTTTGAGATTTAAAAAGTGTTTTTGCCGGCAATTTGCATTAAGTTTCCTTCACCAATTTGCACCGGTAAGCTTCATCTTCTCCCATTTTCTCCATGCTCTTATTTTGCCAATCCATGAAGTTTTCTTGGTTTTATAAGTGTTGTTTTTTTCATGAAAAAAATTATGTAGAAACACTTTAGAATGTATGGATCGAAAAACTTTTTGGAGCGTTGGAGCCCAATCATGGCTTCTTGGCCATGGTTGGGCGCCCTGCAGGCGTGTGGCGACCCTGCGCCCGCGTGGGCAAAGGCCCGACCGTTTGGCGCGCTCCCAGCGGGCGCGGCCAGCCCAGCGCCCGCGTGGGGCTGGCCAGCTCGACCCGGTTGTGCGCGCGGCGGCCAGCCCGCAGCGCCGCGTGGGGCTGGCCCGACCGCTCGGCGGCGTGCCCAGCGGGCGCGGCCAGCCCGCACGCCGCGTGGGTTGGCCCGACCAGCGTGATTGGCCCAGCGGCGCGTGGCGCCACTGGCCGAGACGAGCAGCGCCGCAGCGGGCGCGTGGCTTCCCTGCGCCAGCGTGGGGCTGGAAAAAGCACCCAATAAGGCCGGGAAAAAGTGCTTGGCTTGCCCTCCACGCCCGCGTGGAGCCACATACTCATCAAATTCATGTTTAAGCGACTTCCTTTGAAGCTTTATTTGCAGGCATGACAACAAGGACCGAAAAACTTGTTCCGAAATGCTTTGGTTTCATACGGTTAACCTTGGATGAGAACATTCTTTTGGCACACCGGCAACACCAGAAGACGACGTCGATGCTTGAGGCGTCCCACTCATGACTCTTTAGATTTCTTTACTTTTGTTCTCATTTTTAGTTTTCTTTTTTTTTTATCGTTTAGACTGTAGTTATCTTTGTGCGAGTTTGTACTTCATTTGTTTTACTAATAAGAACTCGTATGTCTTTTCTTTTTGTTGAGCTTCACTGAACCCCTTATATACGTGCAGATGGCCTTGAGAGTGATGTTGATGGTGATTTAGTCATAGACACGATCATGTGCGTTGTCCCATGGTTGTGTGAGCTTCACAACCTATACAACACGCCCTTGAGTTGGACTTCACCAAACGTTTAATGAGGAGTTCGGGGGAGTATTGTTTTAATTGCATTCCACACACATTATGCTTCCATTGTTATTATTTTTTTATTGTGCTTGCATGCGTACATTGAGGACAATGTACATCTTAAGTGTGGGGGAGGGTTCACCTTATACATGACTTTTACTTGTGTTTTCATGAGTATGCTCTTGTTGCCAATGAAGGTTCACCTTAGGGTTTAGAGTTTAATTCTTAGTTTTTTTGGAGGTTGTAAACATTAGAATTTTATCATGCTCTTGTTTTTCATCCAATTTCATTGAATATTTTTTTGTCCGATTGCTCTTTGTGCACTTCTCTCACTCATTAGACCTATGAAGACTCTAGTTCATTATGTTTGGGACTTTAGTATGCTAGTTTTATTTATAAAATCAGAAAAAAATCAGAAAAAAATTGAAAAAAATTTTTGGAAATTGTTTGTTGTTTGTACATAGGGGGTGGAAAAGAGCTACCACTCATGATGTATGTAGCTACTCTCATAAGTCGGATACTTGTTATGCCCTAATGAGAGAAAAGAGCTATCTCATGGGTTGTGTGAAAGCTACCATCCTTGGTAGAAAGAGCTACCACCTCGGAAGTGTGAAAGCCACTCGGGAGGCATCTTGGGAAAGGGCTACCTTAGGGGTTGTGTGAAGCTACTACCTATTCTTTTCTGTTTATTAAATAAGTCCCATGTTAATAAGAACTTGGTAGTGGACATAGTGTTGAAATGAGTTGAGTTTTTCACACACACACGCATTCGGATTTTATCACATTCAATTTTTATTGGATTGTTTGCTAGAGCATTGATTGTTTTTGTCTAGTGTTTGATTCTCTCCATGACTTTGTAGAATTTTTATTCTTGTACTCATTTGGTGAACCTAAGGCCAAGCACTTCTCTTTTTCTTTCCATGAGTTTAATGTTTAATTTTTGCTTGAGGACAAGCAAAGACTTAGAGTGTGGGGGAGTTTGATAAGTGCTTGAGTAGACATATTTTTTTTATATGTTTTTACATGCATTGAGCATCATTTTTTTACTATGGTTTATGTCTCATATTGTGTATTTGGTGTTCTTTTTATGCATATAGGTTGTGAATGACTTGAAGAGTAAAAAGGAAGCAAAGATGGGCTATAAAGACATAATGTTGGGAGTTCTTGTTCAATTCAAGGACCAAGACACGAGAGGAGTTGATAAACATGGAGATGTGTGCCAACTTCCAAGAAGATTCAAGTCAATTCACTAGTTGGAAGGGGCACAAAGGCAGCCACATCATCATTTTCCTTCTCTTTGTGAAGATTGCAAGACCTCTCAAAGATACGTCGATGAAGAAAAAGTTTTATAGCCTACCACATGGGACGTGTGCCCGGACATGTGGCCTCAAGAAGATTGTTTATCATCGCGTTTGTGGAAATCAGCATGGCGAAAGTCTTTGTAGCGAACTCACGTAGGCGAATTACGTGGCGAGATTGCATTCACGCGCCCGCGAAATTCCAGCGACCGCGTGGAAATTCTGCGAGCCCGCAGCGGCGTGGAAAATCCCGCAGCGGCGTGGGGGCACGTGACGACAGCGTTGTGAGGCCTATAAATAGCCGTTTTGCCCTATTCTTTCTCATCTTTTGTGCGGCTCTTGAGGGTGAGGCGGCTAGGGGTTTGGAGAGGAGGTCTTTCTGCGGCTTTGGAGCGCTTCGTCACCAACTTTGATCGATTCCTCCTCCGTCATAGCATCAAGGAAGCCACCGGTGAACCTAGCTCGGAGTGGGTCCTTCAAGGCGTCGAAGCTCTCCATCAAGGCCATCGAGTTCATACATAAGGGGTTTATTTCTATGGTTTTAATGTACTTTCATTCATTGATGGTGTGTTTTGTATGTTGCTCCATGGAGGGCTAAAAACCCTAGAGGGTATTTGGGCTTGTGAACCCTAGGATTCTCATCTTTTGTGGATTTGCTTTAGTGTTTCTATTTAATCCGAGTTTGATTAAGTTTTCATCTTGTATTCTCATTGCTTGTTTGTCTTAATTAATCCTTGTGGTTGATTTGGTTTGCATGATTTGTTGCCTTGGTGGGAGAGAGATCTCCATTAGGGGTTAGAACCTCAAGATTGAAGAGGGTTGAGAGGGTGAATCATGAGATAGTGAAGTATCCCCTTTCCCCTCCGATTGGTGTATTCTATCTCCATTCCCTAAGCTCTATGCAACCATATTTGGTGGGAGGCGTGAGATTGCTCGATTTCTCCGCCGGGGACCTTGTAGGGGGTTAGGATCCTTCGCCGGGGAATTAGGGGTTGGATCAATCTTTAGGGAATTGGATACACAATTTGGAATCCCTAGAGTGCTTTGCGGTCATATGTGGTGTGAGGTGTTGAGATTGGCGATTTCTCCACGGGACCTCGTGAGGGGACTAGTATCGGTGATCTAGAGATAGACCCGATTATGTTTGGATTTCCACGACTTAAACTTACTCATCATAGAAACACTTTGCTTATCCGGTACCTAATACACGAATCCTAGGGGAGCAATGCCCGAATACCCCACTTTTCTTGATTGAGATTCTTCTTCCATTTTACCCTTGCATATTTGTCTCCGGTGTTCATCTCTTCGCACATTAGATCACCACACTATCCCATTATCATTAGGCTAGATAGCGAGAGAAGAAGTTAGTACTAGTAGCCACTGTTCACTGTGGATTCGACTACCCGACTCACGGGTATTTATTACTTCGACACCCGTGCACTTGCGGTACACACACGCATATTCGGGACGTGTCAAGTTTTTTTGGCGCCGTTGCGGGGAATAGGATACTAGGAGCGCTAGGACTTTGTTGCTCTAGCCATTTATCCATTTTTTTTATTTTATTTTTCTATTCCACACTTTCTTTTTCTTCCATCATTCTCATCGGTTTTTATTTTGTTTTCATCCATTTCACTTTATCTTCTTCCACCGTTCTATTTTGTTTTATTTTGTCTTACTTACTTTTTCTTGCATGGAACTTGAATGATGATTAATCCAATTTTAAACTTATATTTTCAGGTTGAAGCTCTCACTAGAAAACTTGATCAATTTGTTAATGTTCATCAACATCACAATCCATATCGCATCAACTATCATCCAAATCAAAGGAGCTACCCAAATCTCTTGTGGGATATTGATGAACAACAATGGGAAGCACCTCAAGAAGAATTTCAGATGGATGAGAAGCTTGAAGATGATGTACTTGGTTGGAAAAGAGTGTTACCGAGATTTATTGAAGCTACCGATGCCCGTTTCCAAAAATATTGAGGCCACATTAAGTTGTCACGAGGTCTCCATCAAAAAAACATTGAACATCAATTAGGAGAGATCTTGGACATGCTTGCTAAGGAAAAAAAGAAGAATTTGAACAAGCAAGGCAAGTATCTCCGGGGACATGATGAGGCCATGAGCAACATTGAAGAAGTTGGGCAAATTGAGTACATTGATGTAGAAAAATAAAAAAAGAAAGAATTGAATATCATTTTGAGATTTTTGGATTGTATGAATGAAGATTGTGCTTGTGAGCGAGGAAATTTTCAAAGGGGATTTGCTAGTCTCATGTTCCTCTCAAGTTGAAAAATACACAAGAAGAAGCAAACCCCAAGTTAATGGAACAAGCATCTTTCTTTAGGGATTGATCAACTCTTACAATGCAAGAGAGAGGTTTTTGGGAAGGGAAGAAGATGTGGGTAGGAGATTGAAGCCATCCAATGACCCACCTATGCTAAGCTTGGACAATTCCCAACCCAAATTGTTTCCTTGGAGGCCAAAAAGTAAGATGGTTGGACTCTCCAACAAATACTTCATCCCGGCAAGTTGACTCTTGGTTTAAAGGAAGTAGCTATGCAATGTCTAGTCGGGAGGAACACACTCTTTTCAAGCCTCCATAAGGTAAGGAAGAGGTACGTCAAGCTTAGTGACGTAAAACAAAAGCGCTTCTTGGGAGGCAACCCAAGTTTTTAAATGTTTTTCTAGTTTAGATTTTTCATTTCTACAGTAATAAATTCATGAGTGGGTGCTTTGATGAATTTTTTTGTTGGTGTTGAAGTTTTTCATGGAAAAATTTTTGGTGATTTAAATTGATTTTTCGTGTATGTGGCATGGTTTAGGGGAGTAATTCATGTTTATAGTTGAAGAATTAGTGTTAATTTGAAGTTTGGAGCCTTGCGTGGGTATCTGCAGAAATTTTTGCAGCTCACGCGGTCGCGTGGAATTTCCACGCTGACCGTGTCTGACTCTACTGCGGGGGTGTGGAATTTCCACACCCCATGTGGCTTATAAGAACATGAGGGGTCACTTTTTCATTATCTTCATCACTTATACCCTTCATGTCCCACTTCTCCATCTTCAAGAATCCAAACTTTTGAGCACAAAACTAAGTTCTTCAACTCCTTTGAGATTTAAAAGTGTTTTTGCCGGCAATTTGCATTAAGTTTCCTTCACCAATTTGCACGGTAAGCTTCATCTTCTCCCATTTTCTCCATGCTCTTATTTTTGCCAATCCATGAAGTTTTTCTTGGTTTATAAGTGTTGTTTTTCATGAAAAAAATTATGTAGAAACACTTTAGAATGTATGGATCGAAAACTTTTTGGAGCGTTGGAGCCCAATCATGGCTTCTTGGCCATGGTTAGGCGCCCAGCGGGCGTGTGGCCGCCCACGCGCCCGCGTGGGCAAAGCCCGACCGTTTGGCCGCGCTCCCAGCTGGGCGGCGGCCAGCCCACGCGCCGCGTGGGGCTGGCCGCCACCGGTTGTCGCGCAGCGGTGGCGGCCAGCCCGCGCCCAGCGTGGGCTGGCCCAGCCGCCGGCGGCGTGCCAGCGGGCGTGCGGCCAGCCCCAGCGCCCGCGTGGGTTGGCCGACCAGCCGTGATTGGCCCAGCGGCGGCGTGGCGCCCTGGCCGAGACGAGCAGCGCACGCGGGCGCGTGGCTTCCCCACACGCCCGCGTGGGCTGGAAAAGCACCCAATAAGGCCAGAAAAGTGCTTGGCTTGCCCTCCACGCCCGCGTGGAGCCCTGTACTCATCAAATTCATGTTTAACTGACTTCCTTTGAAGCTTTATTTGCAGGCATGACAACAAGGACCGAAAAACTTGTTCCGAAATGCTTTGGTTTCATACGGTTAACCTTGGATGAGAACATTCTTTTGGCACACCGGCAACACCAGAAGACGACGTCGATGCTTGAGGCGTCCCACTCATGACTCTTTAGATTTCTTTACTTTTGTTCTCATTTTTAGTTTTCTTTTTTTTTTATCGTTTAGACTGTAGTTATCTTTGTGCGAGTTTGTACTTCATTTGTTTTACTAATAAGAACTCGTATGTCTTTTCTTTTTGTTAAGCTTCACTGAACCCCTTATATACGTGCGAGATGGCCTTGAGAGTGATGTTGATGGTGATTTTAGTCATAGACACGATCATGTGCGTTGTCCCATGGTTGTGTGAGCTTCACAACCCTATACAACACGCCCTTGAGTTGGACTTCACCAAAGCGTTTAATGAGGAGTTCGAGGGAGTATTGTTTTAATTGCATTCCCACACACATTATGCTTCCATTGTTATTATTTTTATTGTGCTTGCATGCGTACATTGAGGACAATGTACATCTTAAGTGTGGGGGAGGGTTCACCTTATACATGACTTTTACTTGTGTTTTCATGAGTATGCTCTTGTTGCCAATGAAGGTTCACCTTAGGGTTTAGAGTTTAATTCTTAGTTTTTGGAGGTTGTAAACATTAGATTTTATCATGCTCTTGTTTTCATCCAATTTCATTGAATATTTTTGTCCGATTGCTCTTTGTGCACTTCTCTCACTCATTAGACCTATGAAGACTCTAGTTCATTATGTTTGGGACTTTAGTATGCTAGTTTTATTTATAAAAATCAGAAAAAAATCAGAAAAAAATTGAAAAAAATTTTTGGAAATTGTTTGTTGTTTGTACATAGGGGGTGGAAAGAGCTACCACTCATGATGTATGTAGCTACTCTCATAAGTCGGATACTTGTTATGCCCTAATGAGAGAAAGAGCTATCTCATGGGTTGTGTGAAAGCTACCATCCTTGGTAGAAAGAGCTACCACCTCGAAAGTGTGAAAGCCACTCGGGAGGCATCTTGGGAAAGGGCTACCTTAGGGGTTGTGTGAAGCTACTACCTATTCTTTCTGTTTATTAATAAGTCCCATGTTAATAAGAACTTGGTAGTGGACATAGTGTTGAAATGAGTTGAGTTTTTCACACACACACACGCATTCGGATTTTATCACATTCAATTTTTATTGGATTGTTTGCTAGAGCATTGATTGTTTTGTCTAGTGTTTGACTCTCTCCATGACTGTAGAATTTTATTCTTGTACTCATTTGGTGAACCTAAGGCCAAGCACTTCTCTTTTCTTTCCATGAGTTTAATGTTTAATTTTGCTTGAGGACAAGCAAAGACTTAAGTGTGGGGGAGTTTGATAAGTGCTTGAGTAGACATATTTTTATATATGTTTTACATGCACTGAGCATCATTTTTACTATGGTTTATGTCTCATATTGTGTATTTGGGTGTTCTTTTTATGCATATAGGTTGTGAATGCACTTGAAGAGTTTCAAAAAGGGAAGCAAAGATGGGCTATAAAGACATAATGTTGGGAGTTCTTGTTCAAATTCAAGTTGACCAAGACACGAGAGGAGTTGATAAACATGGAGATGTGTGCCAACTTCCAAGAAGATTCAAGTCAAGTTTCACTAGTTGGAAGGGGCACAAAAGGCAGCCACATCATCATTTTCCTTCTCTTTGTGAAGATTTGCAAGACCTCTCAAAGATACGTCGATGAAGGAAAAAGCTTTTATAGCCTACCATATGGATCGTGTGCCCGATCATGTGGCCTCAAGAGAAGATTGTTTATCATCGCGTTTGTGGAAATCAGCATGGCGAAAGTCTCTGTAGCGAACTACGTAGACGAATTCGTGGCAGAATTCGTTCACGCGCCCTGGCGGAAATTCCAGCGACCGCGTGGAAATTCCTGCACCCGCGGCGCGTGGAAAATCAGCGCGGCGTGGGGGCACGTGACGAGCAGCGTTGTGAGGGCCTATAAATAGCCGTTTTGCCCTATTCTTTCTCATCTTTTTGTGCGGCTCTTGAGGGGTGAGGCGGCTAGGGGTTTTGGAAAGGAGGTCTTTGCGGCTTTGGAGGCGCTTCGTCACCAACTTTGATCGATTCCTCCTCCGTCATAGCATCAAGGAAGCCACCGGTGAACCTAGCTTCGGAGTGGGTCCTTCAAGAGCGTCGAAGCTCTCCATCAAGGCCATCGGTTCATACATAAGGGGGTTTATTTCTATGGTTTTAATGTACTTTCATTCATTGATGGTGTGTTTTTGTATGTTGCTCCATGGAGGGCTAAAACCCTAGAGGGTATTTGGGCTTGTGAACCCTAGGATTCTCATCTTTTTGTGGATTTGCTTTAGTGTTTCTATTTAATCCGAGTTTGATTAAGTTTTCATTCTTGTATTGTCTATTGCTTGTTTGCCTTAATTAATCCTTGTGGTTGATTTGGATTTTGCATGATTTGTTGCCTTGGTGGGAGAGAGATCTCCATTAGGGTTAGAACCTCAAGATTGAAGAGGGTTGAGAGGGTGAATCATGAGATAGTGAAGTATCCCCTTTCCCCTCCGATTGGTGTATTCTATCTCCATTCCCTAAGCTCTATGCAACCATATTTGGTGGGAGGCGTGAGATTGCTCGATTTCTCCGCCCGGGGACCTTGTAGGGGGTTAGGATCCTTCGCCGGGGAATTAGGGGTTGGATCAATCTTTAGGGAATTGGATACACAATTTGGAATCCCTAGAGTGCTTTGCGGTCATATGTGGTGTGAGGTGTTGAGATTGAGCGATTTCTCCACGGGACCTCGTGAGGGGACTAGTATCGGTGATCTAGAGATAGACCCGATTATGTTTGGATTTCCACGACTTAAATTACTCATCATAGAAACACTTTGCTTATCCGGTACCTAATACCTGAATCCTAGGGGGAGCAATGCCCGAATACCCCACTTTTACTGATTGAGATTCTTCTTCCATTTTACCCTTGCATATTTGTCTCCGGTGTTCATCTCTTCGCACATTAGATCACCACACTATCCCATTATCATTAGGCTAGATAGCAGAGAAGAAGTTAGTACTAGTAGCCCTGTTCCCTGTGGATTCGACTACCCGACTCACCGGGTATTTATTACTTCGACACCCGTGCACTTGCGGTACACATACGCATATGCGGGCGTGTCAAGTTTTTGGCGCCGTTGCCGGGGAATAGGATACTAGGAACGCTAGGACTTTGTTGCTCTAGCCATTTATCCATTTTTCATTTTATTTTTCTATTCCACACTTTCTTTTTCTTCCATCATTCTCATCGGTTTTTATTTTGTTTTCATCCATTTCACTTTATCTTCTTCCACCGTTCTATTTTGTTTTATTTTGTCTTACTTACTTTTTCTTGCATGGAACTTGAATGATGATTAATCCAATTTTAAACTTATATTTTCAGGTTGAAGCTCTCACTAGAAAACTTGATCAATTTGTTAATGTTCATCAACATCACAATCCATATTGCATCAACTATCATCCAAATCAAAGGAGCTACCCAAATCTCTTGTGGGATATTGATGAACAACAATGGGAAGCACCTCAAGAAGAATTTCAGATGGATGAGAAGCTTGAAGATGATGTACTTCGGTTGGAAAGAGTGTTACCGAGATTTATTGAAGCTACCGATGCCCGTTTCCAAAATATTGAGGCCACATTAAGTTGTCACGAGGTCTCCATCAAAAACATTGAACATCAATTAGGAGAGATCTTGGACATGCTTGCTAAGGAAAAAGAAGAATTTGAACAAGCAAGGCAAGTATCTCCGGGACATGATGAGGCCATGAGCAACATTGAAGAAGTTGGGCAAATTGAGTACATTGATGTAGAAAATAAAAAGAAAGGAATTGAATATCATTTTGAGATTTTGGATTGTATGAATGAAGATTGTGCTTGTGAGCGAGGAAATTTTCAAGGGGATTTGCTAGTCTCATGTTCCTCTCAAGTTGAAAATACACAAGAAGAAGCAAACCCCAAGTTAATGGAACAAGCGTCTTTCTTTAGGATTGATCAACTCTTACAATGCAAGAGAGAGGTTTTGGGAAGGGAAGGAGATGTGGGTAGGAGATTGAAGCCATCCAATGACCCACCTGTGCTAAGCTTGGACAATTCCCAACCCAAATTGTTTCCTTGGAGGCCAAAAGTAAGATGGTTGGACTCTCCAACAAATACTTCATCCCGGCAAGTTGACTCTTGGTTTAAAGGAAGTAGCTATGCAATGTCTAGTCGGGAGGAACACACTCTTTTCAAGCCTCCATAAGGTAAGGAAGAGGTACGTCAAGCTTAGTGACGTAAAAACAAAGCGCTTCTTGGGAGGCAACCCAAGTTTTTTTAAATGTTTTTCTAGTTTAGATTTTTCATTTCTGCGAGTAATAAATTCATGAGTGGGTGCTTTTGATGAATTTTTGTTGGTGTTGAAGTTTTTCATGGAAAAATTTTTGGTGATTTAAATTGATTTTTCGTGTATGTGGCATGGTTTTAGGGAGTAATTCATATTTATAGTTGAAGAATTAGTGTTAATTTGAAGTTTGGAGCCTTGCGTGGACTGTCTGCAGAAATTTTGCAGCTCACGCGGTCGCGTGGAATTTCCACGCGGCCGTGTACAGTACCCACGCGGGGGTGTGGAATTTCCACACCCCCATGTGGCTTATAAGAACATGAGGGGTCACTTTTCATTATCTTCATCACTTATACCCTTCATGTCCCACTTCTCCATCTTCAAGAATCCAAACTTTTTGAGCACAAAAACTAAGTTCTTCAACTCCTTTGAGATTTAAAAGTGTTTTTGCGGCAATTGCATTAAGTTTCCTTCACCAATTTGCACGGTAAGCTTCATCTTCTCCCATTTTCTCCATGCTCTTATTTTGCCAATCCATGAAGTTTTTCTTGGTTTTATAAGTGTTGTTTTTCATGAAAAAAATTATGTAGAAACACTTTAGAATGTATGGATCGAAAAACTTTTTGGAGCGTTGGAGCCCAATCATGGCTTCTTGGCCATGGTTAGGCGCCCATGCGAGCGGTGGCCGACCCATGCGCCCGCGTGGGCAAAGCCCGACCGTTTGGCGGCGCTCCCAGCGGTAGCGGCGCAGTCCCAGCGCCCGCGTGGGCTGGCCAGCCGACCGGTTGTCGCCCGCGGCGCTGGCGGCCAGCGCTAGCGCCAGCGTGGGCTGGCCCGGCCCGCTGCGGCGCAGCGTGCGCTGCGGCCAGCCCGCAGCGCCCAGCGTGGGTTGGCCCGACCAGCGCGGTTGGCCCAGCGGCCGCGTGGCGCCACGGCCGAGACGAGCAGCGCCCGCAGCGGGCGCGTGGCTTCCCTACACGCCCGCGTGGGCTGGAAAAGCACCCAATAAGGCCAGAAAAGTGCTTGGCTTGCCCTCCACGCCCGCGTGGAGCCCTGTACTCATCAAATTCATGTTTAGCGACTTCCTTTTGAAGCTTTATTTGCGAGGCATGACAACAAGGACCGAAAAACTTGTTCCGAAATGCTTTGGTTTCATACGGTTAACCTTGGATGAGAACATTCTTTTGGCACACCGGCAACACCAGAAGACGACGTCGATGCTTGAGGCGTCCCACTCATGACTCTTTAGATTTCTTTACTTTTGTTCTCATTTTTAGTTTTCTTTTTTTATCGTTTAGACTGTAGTTATCTTTGTGCGAGTTTGTACTTCATTTGTTTTACTAATAAGAACTCGTATGTCTTTTCTTTTTGTTAAGCTTCACTGAACCCCTTATATACGTGCAGATGGCCTTGAGAGTGATGTTGATGGTGATTTAGTCATAGACACGATCATGTGCGTTGTCCCATGGTTGTGTGAGCTTCACAACCTATACAACACGCCCTTGAGTTGGACTTCACCAAACGTTTAATGAGGAGTTCAGGGGAGTATTGTTTTAATTGCATTCCCACACACATTATGCTTCCATTGTTATTATTTTTATTGTGCTTGCATGCGTACATTGAGGACAATGTACATCTTAAGTGTGGGGGAGGGTTCACCTTATACATGACTTTTACTTGTGTTGTCATGAGTATGCTCTTGTTGCCAATGAAGGTTCACCTTAGGGTTTAGAGTTTAATTCTTAGTTTTTGGAGGTTGTAAACATTAGAATTTATCATGCTCTTGTTTTCATCCAATTTCATTGAATATTTTTGTCCGATTGCTCTTTGTGCACTTCTCTCACTCATTAGACCTATGAAGACTCTAGTTCATTATGTTTGGGACTTTAGTATGCTAGTTTTATTTATAAAAATCAGAAAAAAATCAGAAAAAAATTGAAAAAAATTTTTGGAAATTGTTTGTTGTTTGTACATAGGGGGTGGAAAAGAGCTACCACTCATGATGTATGTAGCTACTCTCATAAGTCGGATACTTGTTATGCCCTAATGAGAGAAAGAGCTATCTCATGGGTTGTGTGAAAGCTACCATCCCTTGGTAGAAAAGAGCTACCACCTCGGAAAGTGTGAAAGCCACTCGGGAGGCATCTTGGGAAAGGGCTACCTTAGGGGTTGTGTGAAGCTACTACCTGTTCTTTCTGTTTATTAATAAGTCCCATGTTAATAAGAACTTGGTAGTGGACATAGTGTTGAAATGAGTTGAGTTTTTCACACACACACACGCATTCGGATTTTTATCACATTCAATTTTTATTGGATTGTTTGCTAGAGCATTGATTGTTTTGTCTAGTGTTTGATTCTCTCCATGACTGTAGAATTTTATTCTTGTACTCATTTGGTGAACCTAAGGCCAAGCACTTCTCTTTTTCTTTCCATGAGTTTAATGTTTAATTTTTGCTTGAGGACAAGCAAAGACTTAAGTGTGGGGGAGTTTGATAAGTGCTTGAGTAGACATATTTTTTTATATGTTTTTACATGCATTGAGCATCATTTTTTTACTATGGTTTATGTCTCATATTGTGTATTTGGTGTTCTTTTTATGCATATAGGTTGTGAATGACTTGAAGAGTAAAAAGGGAAGCAAAGATGGGCTATAAAGACATAATGTTGGGAGTTCTTGTTCAATTCAAGGACCAAGACACGAGAGGAGTTGATAAACATGGAGATGTGTGCCAACTTCCAAGAAGATTCAAGTCAATTCACTAGTTGGAAGGGCACAAAGGCAGCCACATCATCATTTTCCTTCTCTTTGTGAAGATTGCAAGACCTCTCAAAGATACGTCGATGAAGAAAAGTTTTATAGCCTACCACATGGGACGTGTGCCCGGACATGTGGCCTCAAGAGAGATTGTTTATCATCGCGTTTGTGGAAATCAGCATGGCGAAAGTCTTTGTAGCGAACTCACGTAGAGCAATTCTGTAGCGAGTGCATTGCTCACGCGCCCGCGCGAAATTCAGCGCGACGGCGTGGAAATTCCGCAGCCGCAGCGCGGCGTGGGGGAGCACGCGTGACGGGACGCGTTGTGAGGCCTATAAATAGCCGTTTTGCCCTATTCTTTCTCATCTTTTGTGCGGCTCTTGAGGGGTGAGGCGGCTAGGGGTTTGGAAAAGGAGGTCTTTCTGCGGCTTTGGAGGCGCTTCGTCACCAACTTTGATCGATTCCTCCTCCGTCATAGCATCAAGGAAGCCACCGGTGAACCTAGCTCGGAGTGGGTCCTTCAAGACGTCGAAGCTCTCCATCAAGGCCATCAGTTCATACATAAGGGGGTTTATTTCTATGGTTTTAATGTACTTTCATTCATTGATGGTGTGTTTTGTATGTTGCTCCATGGAGAGCTAAAACCCTAGAGGGTATTTGGGCTTGTGAACCCTAGGATTCTCATCTTTTGTGGATTTGCTTAGTGTTTCTATTTAATCCGAGTTTGATTAAGTTTTAATCTTGTATTCTCATTGCTTGTTTGTTTAATTAATCCTTGTGGTTGATTGGATTTGCATGATTTGTTGCCTTGGTGGGAGAGAGATCTCCATTAGGGTTAGAACCTCAAGATTGAAGAGGGTTGAGAGGGTGAATCATGAGATAGTGAAGTATCCCCTTTCCCCTCCGATTGGTGTATTCTATCTCCATTCCCTAAGCTCTATGCAACCATATTTGGTGGGAGGCGTGAGATTGCTCGATTTCTCCGCCGGGACCTTGTAGGGGGTTAGGATCCTTCGCCGGGAATTAGGGTTGGATCAATCTTTAGGAATTGGATACACAATTTGGAATCCCTAGAGTGCTTTGCGGTCATATGTGGTGTGAGGTGTTGAGATTGAGCGATTTCTCCACGGGACCTCGTAGGGGACTAGTATCGGTGATCTAGAGATAGACCCGATTATGTTTGGATTTCCACGACTTAAATTACTCATCATAGAAACACTTTTGCTTATCCGGTACCTAATACCGAATCCTAGGGGAGCAATGCCCGAATACCCCACTTTTACTGATTGAGATTCTTCTTCCATTTTACCCTTGCATATTTGTCTCCGGTGTTCATCTCTTCGCACATTAGATCACCACACTATCCCATTATCATTAGGCTAGATAGCAGAGAAGAAGTTAGTACTAGTAGCCCTGTTCCCTGTGGATTCGACTACCCGACTCACCGGGTATTTATTACTTCGACACCCGTGCACTTGCGGTACACATACGCATATGCGGGCGTGTCAAGTACCCACTTTATATCGATTACCTTTCCTCTCACTTATTTGTGCTTCTTTTTCTTGTTCTTTTATTCTTGTTTACATCACACTTTATAAACACAATCATTATTCCATCTTTGCTTGGTTAAGTAGCTACATTAGTATTTTTATTCCCTACTCCCTGTGGATACGATACCCATTCACCTGGGATTTATTACTTCGACAAACCTGTGCACTTGCGGGTCACACACAAGGGGCGTTATCAGATCTATTCTTTTGTATTGATTTGCTTTATGTTTCTATTTAATCCAAGTTGATTTGAGTTTTAACCTTGTGGCTTCATAGCTTGCATGTTATATTGATCTTGTGATTGATTCATCTTACATGATTTTGTTACTTTGATGAAAGAAAGGTCTCCATTAGAGTTAGAACACCAAAGTTAAAGAGGTTTGAGAGGGTGAGTCATGAGATAGTAGAGTGTCCCTTTTCCCTTCTGATTGAGTATTTCCTATCTCCGTATTCCCTAAACTCTATGCAACCATATTTGGTGTGAGGTGTGAGATTGATAGATTTCTCCACCGGGACCTTGTAGGGGGTTAAGGATCCTTCGCCTAGAAATAGGGTTGGATCTATTTTTTGGAATCGGTTTCACTCTTAGGTGTCCCTAGAGCTTATTGCAGTCAAGCTTTTAAGCGAGCTGAGCTTGATCATAAAAAACATGGCTTGAACGAGCTCGAGCTGAGCTCGAGCCTTTGATGAATATAAACAAGCCAAGCTCGAGCCTCGTGATACTTGGTTTAACTCAGCTCGTTTACACCTCTAGACAACACAGAGCAGAACATTAACTAAGAGCTTCAACATTGAGTAGGAAAAATTCACCAAACGTCGTGTTTCTATTTGAGATAAAATATGTATTACATGATCCATGAAGTAAAAGCTTTGTACGCCATAGTTGAAAACCTTATCCCATGTCTTATGTGATGTTTCATGCCAGACATTACCTTTGGTCTTCTATAATGTGAATGCTTGTTGGGTTCCTTTTCCTTTGCTAATAATGTGTGTAGCTTCCCATCCCTCATGTATGCATGTTGTGACTAAATATTGTCTTCATGATAAACTCATACTTGACCCCATGATGGCATGCATGTATGTACTTTTAGTGTTGGAAGATTTATTAGGTTGTGCAACATAAGTCTACTTTCATGAATAGATGAAATCTCAAAAAGATTTTAAGCATGATTACTTCCCTGTTAGGCTTGTCATTTATATATTATTAAGACATTATGCCCATAAATTTTCAGAGAGTCAGAAATAAGGTTTTTTATTACTTCTTTCTGTCTTTCATTCGGTTGTTCAAGCCATTTGTGAGATAGTACATGTAAGTTGTCATGCTTGCAAAATTTCTAGGAAAAATATAGAAAAAAGTGAAATTAATGGGTTTGTTTGGAAAATTTATGAAAAAATGTCAAAAGAAGACCTGGGTTTATTAGTAAAAAGATATGAAAAATGTAAAAAAAAAAAAAGAAATTCTGGGGTGTATTACAAAATATAGAGAAAATGTGAAGAATATGAAATTTTGGGTTTTATTATAAATTTTAAGAAAAAATGTGAAAAGTGAAAATTTTATGGCTTTATTTTCATAAACTAGGAAAGTATTATTTTCATAACAGGGGTTTAATATGCAAAAATGACTCAAGAAGGGTTATAATGGAAAAAAAAGTGAGAAAATGAGAATTTTAGTAAAATTGAGAGCCATTCTCATAAATTTGTAGGTCTACTTCCATTAACTCATGTTGAGTCCAATGTAATGATAGAGAACCCTCTTTGTCTGAGTTTCTCCATTACTTCTTGAGACACACTTGACTAAGTGGAAAATCTTTTAAAGACTACCATCCAAATTAGTGGTTGAGAACCCTCCTTGTGAGAGCTCCTAGAAATTTTTTTGAAGACCACGAACTCTCCATTATCTCGAGACTCTCTTAAGTTGAGTGTAGAATCTTTTGAAGACCACCAATTCATGTTGAACCCAAAGTAGTGATAGAAAACCTTTTGTGTAAGAGTTTTTTCTATTACCTCTTAAGACTCTCTTGAGTTGAGTAGAAAATATATTGAAAACTACTTTCTCATGTTGAACCAAAAATAGTGGTAGAGAACTCTCAAGTGGGAATCTTTTGAAGACCATTATCTCATGTTGAGTCCAAACTAGTGGTAAAGAGCCCTTATTTTGACAGTTTCTCCATTATCACTTGAGATTTTCTTGAGTGAGTGAAAATCTCTTAAAGACCACTATTTCTTGTTGTGTCTAAAGCAGTGGTGAGAACCCTCCTTGTGAGAGTCTTTTCATTATCTCTGTAGATTCTCTTGAGTGTGGAAAACCTCTTGAGATTTTCTTGAGTATAAAAACCTCTTGAAGACCACAGACACTTGTGTAGTCCAAAGTAGTAGTAAACAACATCCCTCTCGAGACCTACATGGGCCAATAGAGGTTTTTTTCTTAAAAACTGTTTAATGATGCTCGCACCTCATGTCTAAATAAAAATAGTAAAAAAAATAAAAATAAAAAAATCTCTCAAATGGATTAAGAAGAACTCTTAACTAGTAAAAAAAAAGTTATCTGAGTGAAGAAAAAAAAGAATTTTTGAACAAATATATATACATATTTGAAATGAAGTGATAAAGAGAAATATATATATTTCGTTGATGATGATGAAGAAAGAGATTTCACAAGTGTGTGACACTGAAGACTTAAAATTCCATAACCAATTATTCACAAACAAATGGGGATCACCGCCCAAATTTGGCCCACAAGATATTCTAAAAGCAAACAAATTAAAACAATTAAGTTGTGACTGCAAAGAATTCTTGGAATGTGGAGGTAGGATAAATTACACTGAAAGGGAAAGGGAAAATCAATTCAATAAGCATTGAAGGTTGGAACTCAATTAAAACATAAATTAAAGAAACATAATAAAGGTCAATGAGCAATATATAATCAATAATGAAATCGAAAGTAAAAGTATGCTATACATAGATAAAACCCCCTCGTAGTCCGTATCAATGGTCTTGCGGAGCAGCCTCGTCTTCTCCAAGGGTTCCCTTGTCAAGCCTAGGCACACATCGCCAAATCAATGCCGACGAAAGCTCCCCCAATAACTCTCTTCCAAAGGAACGTGATGTCGAAGGTCGTACACCCACTCCAAAGACCTAGCCAAAGCTTTTCCAAACCCTAGTCGCGAGCACCTCCAAAGGTGGGAAAAAGATAGGAAGAAGATTCTTCAAAACGTCTCAAATAGCGGTATTTATAGGGGCTGGAATCGGGCATTCACACGAGTGTGTGGAATTTTCACACGGCTGTGTGGATTTCCAGAAATTGTTTTCCTGCCATATGTGAACAGTAATTGCTGCAGTGATTTTGCTATAATAAACTGTTGCAGTACTTCGCCAAAATGCTTCCGAATCCACTCTTTTCATCGAGTCCACATGAATGGGCACACATCCATGCAGTAGATCGTGTCGCGTCTTCAATGAAACCACATTGATGAAGATCTTGCTAGTATTGCCCAAGTCAGAACACATGAGTGTGACTGCCTTTGTGCCCATACAATTTGTGTGTTCGCTTGAGCATAATGGAGGTTGGTACACACTCACATGTCTTTGAGCACAACTTGTGTCTTCACATTTGTTCAATCCAAGACTTCATCAACAAATGCATTAACGATCTACTTTTGCTTCCTTTTTTCCACAATTGTCTCCACAATCCTAAACGCACAAAAGAACATAAATATACATGCATAAGCGATAAAATCTGAGAAAAATAATGCTCAATGTAAAAAAAGAATACTTCATATTACTTATACACAAACACTTATCACCTGACCCTAATTAAAGGCTTGGTAAGAATAAAGGACCCCACACAGATATATGTTTATTTTGTTTATTCTAGTATGAAATAAAAAATTAACATATTAAAATAAGGGAAAATGAAATAAAAATCCCTAACAGTTTAGAACCATCCTAGACATACCCTCTGACATTTAAATTTCGCAGATCGACTTTTTTTTAAGTACACTTCCCTTTCCGTCACTACAGCTTACTCCGTCAGTTTATTCTATCTTATAATATGTACTCTCAACTCCCCGCTTAATATTTATAATTTTTATTTAATATTGCATGTTTATGTAAAACCACATGAGTTTTCATTTAATATGTTACATTTTCCTGTTTAATATTATGAGTTCCACTTAAAATCTGATGTTTCTGTTTAAAATTATATGTTTCCGCTTAAAAAACTGAGAACTAATCTTCTCAATATCAGCTACCTTTATGTCAGAAGGTTGGAAAAGTAACCTGTCAGAAAAACAAAAAATCCTCCCGAAATACTCAAAGTCATGGAGTTTTTTTGTGAATACCTTAACTTTAGAGGGACTATTTATTTATTAGCAGTTAAAATAAATAATTTTATGTAATCATAAGTTAACTTTAAATTACATAACCAAAACAAAGGGTTCATACCTTAACGACATTGAGATCGCTGTGAAAAGTATTGATATTAGACATTGTTAGTGCAACCGCACTATTTATTGGCATGATTTGACACCTAGACCAAGTGACGTGGCAACCAAGGTGACAAAGCATAATTGATGATGTGGCAAGCATGGTGACATGGCATGGAGACTTGGAGTGCAAGGAAAATATCTTGAAAATCATGGTGGAGATATTTTTAGTAAGTCTACAACATATGGCCAAATATCTTGAAGATCATGGTGAAGCTATCTTAAAGATCTTGGTGGAGTTATTTTTGGCAATGCATTACAAGACAAGATCATATCAAGACCATATTTAGGTGATTTGATTGAAGACTAAATATGGTGGAGCTAAATTAAAGAAAGATCTATTCATGGCATGAAGGAGATATGATTTGAAGAATCCTTGATGAGAATCATTGAAGTCTATTAACGGCAAGATTTGAGGACCAAACTTGGGTGAATTGAAGATCAAGTTTGGAGAATCTTTGAAGACCAAATTTAGGAAGAATTTGGCAAGTTTCATGGAAGACGCACAGGGACGTGCGCCCCTTTGCGAGGGGATTGCGTGATGAGGAGGCGAGGAGGTAGGCTAGTCTGCGGCGATCGGGATCGGGAGATTTGGGCTGCATCGACTCGGACTAAGCATGACCGGGGAGGTTGATGGGTCTTGAGGTCGTCCATAGCGTAACTGAGAACTCGGTCAAGTCGGCGATCGAGGGCCATGTTGCAACTTATGTTACAACGGGGAGTTGCAACATCTAATTTCAGCGAGGTTTTTAAATTAGTAGCATGGAGATTCTAAAAGAGGTATGTGCTATATTTGGGGACGTTGAGGCGTCTATATAAGTTACCTTGCTCGTAGATTGTAAGGTGTGACTCTTGAGTGACTCTTTGAGGAGAGTGTGTGAGCACCAAACAATCTAGAGAGGGTAGTGATCTTCATTGTTGAGAGTGTGAGTGACAAGTGTTTGTACTCATCTATTTTTACCTCTTTTTAGTGGATTGTTTATCTCCGGGGCTTGGCCCCCGGGACGTAGGGCGAGTGGAGCCTGACGCGGGTTATCAACGTTGTGTGTCTCCTTGTGTTTGTTTGTGTGCTTTTTCTTTATTGGTTTGTGTGAGACTTCTATGAGTGATTAAGTGTTACTTAATACCCACAAACCACACCGGAGGAACTAACAAGTGGTATCAGAGACTTGGTCGCCGTTTTCCATTGATGGCCGGAAAAGAAGGAGCTTCCGTCACACGACCACCGTTGCTAAATGGATCCAACTATCCATATTGGAAGGCACGCATGAAGGCGTTTATCAAGTCCATTGATGAGAGTGCATGGATTGCTGTAGAAGAAGGATGGTCTCCTCCTACTCTAGTTGATGAAGATGAGAATGTGATCATGAAGAAGAAAAGCTGTTGGAGTGTCGAAGATATGCGCAAAGCTAATGCTAATGGAAAAGCTCTCAATGCAATTTTTGGGGGTGTTGATGAGAACCAGTTCAAGTATATTGCAACATGCGAGAGTGCCAAGAAAGCTTGGCAGATTCTTCAAACCATACATGAAGGTACCAACTTGGTAAGAGAATCCAAACTTCAAATGTTAACAACTATGTTCGAAAATCTCAGGATGGGAGAAGATGAGACGATAGCCATGTTCAATGCCAAATTGATGGACATTGCAAATCAAGCCTACCAGCTCGGCAAGGAGTACTCGGATAAAAAGCTAGTCCGGAAGACTCTTAGATCACTCTCAAGAAGATTTGATGCAAAAAAATTTCGAGCAATAGAAGAAGCAAGAGATATTTCAACTATGAAAGCTGGATGAGTGATGGGGTCTCTGCAAGCATATGAGATTAACCTTAATCCTGAAAGAAGAATAGAAGATATAGCCTTGAAGGTTGAAAGCGATAAAAAGCAGGAAGGAGTTACAACAGTCGTTATAACGAGAAGATGAAGAGCGAAGAGGATAGAGAAATTGTTTTTCTTGTCAAGAAAGATGTATGACATGCTTAGAAGATACAAGACACAAGGCAAGAAATTTCAAAGAAAAGATGGTCTAAATAAAGAAAAGGAAGAAGTTGAAGATCATCACAAAAAGGATGAAATTGAAGACCGTCTCATGAAGATCAAGTGTAGAGAATGTGGAGGCTTTGGGCACTATCAAGCCGAGTGTGCTAATACTCTCAGAAAGAAAGGAAAATCACTGAATGCTAGATGGAGTGATGACTCAGATGGTAGCACTGAAGAAGACGATGAAGGAAGTCTGAGCAACCATCATACGTCCTTTCCTGCTGTGATGAATGGATCTACGCCTGTTGCAGAATATGTTGCAACATCAGCTACAACATTCACTGAAACTGACAGTGAATACAATGAGGTAACAGAAAATGATCTTCTCACAAGCTATAAACTCATAATGAACAGATTTAATGATATAATGTTACAAAACCAACGCTTGGAGGAAGAGTTGAGTATATGTAAAGAAAAAGTCGTTCAATCTTTGAGAAGACCTTGGACTCTATGAACAAAGAGTCTTGCCAAGCTTGACGAGATTCTTTCGAGTTGGAAGAACTAGTAAAAGCCCGACATGGTATTGGGTATATTGGAGAAAGCTCAAGTGTCGAGACGGAAGACTCGGGGAGTTGTGTTTGTCAAGTCAATTGCCCAACAAAAGCGTTAAAGAAAAAAACAAGTCAAAGCAAGGGAAGAACCTAAAAAGTGAAGTGCCTACATGCTTTCATTGTGGAGAAAGCGGCCACATAAGACCCAAGTGCAACAAATTGAAAGAAGACTTGAAAAGTGGAAGAATAATTGGACATGAAGAAGCAATCATTAAAAAGAAAAGTCGGAGGGAAGACTATTGTAATCAAGAAATTGTGGATTCGAAAAAGGGTGAAGTACCAAGAGAAGAAGAAGAGTCCTCAATTCGGGGTTTGAAGATGGTGATAAATCGAGACAGTACAACATTATGGTACAACAATGAATATGTTGACCGAGGTCCTATGAAGTCAACAAAGCAAAAACACTCCAAGGAGTGAAAAATCTCTTGATGTCTCTCAAAGTTTATCAAAAACAAAAAAAAAAGGAAATAAAAAGGAGGGAAAAATAAAAAAATTATATTCAAAAAGGAGAGGGATTATTTTTTTGAAAAGAGATTTTTTTTAAAGGGTGCCTTGGAAGTTATAACTAATTAATGGGGGCATAAAAACCCTAATATCCCAATTTGTTTCCAAAAATTGTTTTTGAAATCAGAAGTAAGCAAAGGAGAAGGTGAAGACAGAGAAGAAAAGATGAGGACAAAGAGGATGGCCCGCCGTGCTCCACCGACCCCACAAGAAATTGCTGCCCGAATTGCGGAAGTAAGGATGAGAGGGACTGATTCTGGAGGAAGCACATCAAGGAGTGAAGAATCAGAAGATTTTGGGAAAGCGATTGTCCCTTATGTTTCTTCTCAGGATGCTGAAGTAAGAGAAGCGGGAACATCGTCTCAAGACTTGCCTTCAGGTGTCAAAGATAGAGATGTTCTCTTGAGATGGGTTCGTGAGTCTTTTCCAGGTGCTTATGTTCAGAGAACAGAGGAAGATGAACAGGTGGACTCCACTCTCTGTTCCGAGTAGGGAGAAGGTTCGGGAAGAACAACATGCTAGGGATGAAGATCTTTGCGAGAAAAAGAAGTAGACCGAGCACAAGCAGAAGAAACTCTTGAAGAAAAGAAATGCGGATGCTCCCACTAGTCTTTGAAGAAGAGGCTGCTACTATTCTAAGTGAAGTTCTGGGTGATCTACACCGACATACTGAAGCACCTATAGAAACAGAACATGTCACAACACCGGTTATAACATCTTCTGCAACATCCAACAGTTCACATAGTTCTGATGAGATCCCACTCAAAGATCGTGTTGCCCAGATTGCTAAAGGGAAGAAAGTAGCGTCTGAAAAGAAGGCCCAGTCAAGGAAGAAAACCCAGAAGAAGGAGAAGGTTAGCAAAAGAAAGTCTTTCTCTGATCCCGAAGTAGAAGCTTCCCGTAGGCACAAGAAAAGGTGTACTGAAGTAGCAAAACAGGGGGAGAAACCATCAGCAAGCTCTAAGAAAGAAAAGAAGAAGAAAGCAACCCAACCGGCAAAAGACAGTGATGAAGACAGATTTTATGACAAAGCATCCAAGAAGAAGTTTGAATCTGTTGAAGGGAGAGGAGTTGTGGTTGAAAGGATGATTGATGAAGAAGCTTTTGAGAAGTATGGATTAACTGAGCTGCTGCAACAAAGAAGTTTATACAAGTCTGCAACATTTCCAGAAAGCTACAGTTTGTCATTGGTCCAAGAGTTTTACAGTAATTTACTACCATATGACAAAGGCATTACTAGATTCTATGTTCGAGGTAAGTGGATCCCTTTTACTCCCACTTGTCTGAATAAATTCTTGGAGTTTAAACCAGAGGTGAAAGGAAACTTTGAAGAAGGGCTTGAGTTGAATGAAGAAGTTCTGAAAGAGATCACTGGAGGAAGAACGGAGTCATGGGGAGTAGAAACAAGACTTCCAGCATCCACCCTTACGGCCAAATACAATGTTTAGTTTAGACTTGGCATTCAGAATTGGTTACCAGCCCCACACAATTCCAGTATAGTGAAGGAGCTCGCGCTTTTATTGTTTGCTGTTGGTACTGGCAAGAAGTTCAATCTGGGAAGGCTGATTTTCCAGAATATTGTAAAAGAAGCTGACTGTACAAACTCCTCGACATCACTTGGATATCCTGCACTGCTGTCGCAGTATTTGTTACAACATGGAGTACAACTCAGGAAGGGAGAAGCAGTCACAGCAGTAAAGAAGCTGAAGATTTCTCAGAAACTATTCAGCCCAGGTAAGAAGATTGATTTACCTGTAGGAAAGGTGTCTCCACCATCAATGCCTGAAGATGAAGAAGAGGCAAATCTATTGGTAGAAGAAGAATATGAGAAGATGTTGAAAGAGCAACTAGAAGATGTGGAGAGGAGGCAACGAGCATTATCTGCAGAATTGTTTATCATTGCCAAACAAAAGCAGAAGATTATATCTCGCCTGGAAATTCTTGAGAAGAAGAAGAAGAGAGAAGACAATGGCCACGACTCAGGGGGAGATGAAGACCAGGAAACCTGAAGAAAGGGGGAGTTGCTGAAGATGGTATAACAAAGCTTGCAACAGTTCATGAAGACTTCGGCATCAATTATGTCACAAAGGGGGAGAAGTGTGCTTGCACCAGACTAACTAGTTATTTATTTTTCATTTCTTGGGCATTTGAACATTTAGTCTTATTGTGTTGAACATTGTTATGTTTGTCAGTTCATTATGGTTAATCCTATTTTGTCTCACTAGTTGCAGTTTGTAATATTTTCTCAAGTATTTTGTAAGCAACTAGATGATATCTTGTGTCAGTCCTAGTTTCTGTTCTCCAGTTGATGTTGTTCCTGGAAGTTGTAATAGCGTCAGTTTAGTCTGTGTCCAGGTCAGTGTTGTAACAGAATGTTATAACAGGAGTCAGTCTGGGTGCAGAAGCAGTTGTGTCAAATTATGCCAAAGGGGGAGATTGTTAGTGCAACCGCACTATTTATTGGCATGATTTGACACCTAGACCAAGTGACGTGGCAACCAAGGTGACAAAGCATAATTGATGATGTGGCAAGCATGGTGACATGGCATGGAGACTTGGAGTGCAAGGAAAATATCTTGAAAATCATGGTGGAGATATTTTTAGTAAGTCTACAACATGTGGCCAAATATCTTGAAGATCATGGTGAAGCTATCTTAAAGATCTTGGTGGAGTTATTTTTGGCAATGCATTACAAGACAAGATCATATCAAGACCATATTTAGGTGATTTGATTGAAGACTAAATATGGTGGAGCTAAATTAAAGAAAGATCTATTCATGGCATGAAGGAGATATGATTTGAAGAATCCTTGATGAGAATCATTAAAGTCTATTAACGGCAAGATTTGAGGACCAAACTTGGGTGAATTGAAGATCAAGTTTGGAGAATCTTTGAAGACCAAATTTAGGAAAATTTGGCAAGTTTCATGGAAGACGCACAAGGACGTGCGCCCCTTGCGAGGGGATTGCGTGATGAGGAACTGAGGAGGTAGGCTAGCTGCCGGCAGTCGGGATCGGGAGATTTGGCTGCATCGACTCGGACTAAGCATGACCGGGAGGTTGATGGGTCTTGAGGTCGTCCGCAACGTAACCAGAACTCAGTCAAGTCAGCAGTCAGGGCCATGTTGCAACTTATGTTACAACAGGAGTTGCAACAGCTAATTTCGGCAGGTTTTTAAATTAGTAGCCGCGGAGATTCTAAAAGAGGTATGTGCTATATTTGGGACGTTGAGGCGTCTATATAAGTTACCTTGCTCGTAGATTGTAAGTTGTGACTCTTGAGTGACTCTTTGAGGAGAGTGTGTGAGCACCAAACAATCTAGAGAGGGTAGTGATCTTCATTGTTGAGAGTGTGAGTGACAAGTGTTTGTACTCATCTATTTTTACCTCTTTTAGTGGATTGTTTATCTCCGGGCTTGGCCCCCCAGACGTAGGCGAGTGGACGCCGAACTGGGTTATCAACGTTGTGTGTCTCCTTGTGTTTGTTTGTGTGCTTTTTCTTTATTGGTTTGTGTGAGACTTCTATGAGTGATTAAGTGTTACTTAATACCCACAAACCACACCGGAGGAACTAACAGACATTTCAAAAAATCACAAGTTCAAGTCTCACCAAACACATTGGTGGTAACAGGTCCGTGGTTATGAGCTTAGCCTTACAACCTGAACCCAATGTCGTTGGGTGAGGATGTGTGAGTTTTTTAACCAATTCTTAGCCATACACACAACTTGATACCGCTTGTTGTATTTGAAAAAAACCTACATGTCCCAAACAGGCATTTGCTATAGTTTATAAATTATAAACTTCAATGTCCTTTTTTCTATTCTTATTTCTTATAACATGTTTAATATTTAAATCAAATTTAGATTTTTTTATTCATATTTAAAAATAATTACATCAAAGTGAAATGCCCTTAGATTCTATTTTCATAACAAATTAAGGGAGAAAGGTCTTGTTCTCACTTATCACGTGCGGGTCAGATGCGCCGAATCCATCATAAAGAAGACCATCATATCTCCTCTTCAACACTGTCCCACTCTTCCTCTGCTCTCGATTCGTCTCTCCCTCTAGAGACCCGTTTCTCTTCTCTCCCTCTCATTTCGATTCGGCTCTCCCTCTCGAGACCCGTTTCTCCTCTCTCCCTCTCGTCTTCCTCTTTCGAGCTTTCCCACCGAAGATTGTCGCAGCAGCTGGATGTCCGAAAACTTGTTCTTGCTGTTTCTTGTTCGGACAATCGATTCGAAGTCTCTTGGGTACCTAAGAATTTTTTTCCTTTTAGTATAATTTGTCATTTTGATTGTGGAATCTCTGATTTTTTGATTCGTTATGTTGTTTGGCTGCTGATTCCTAGTTTAAAACGCTGTTCTTGCAATCTTGCTCGGAGAATCCAGTGAGAGCTTTCGGAGAAATCTAAGGTTAATAATTTATTTCTGTTTTATTGTTAATTTAATATTTGTTTCTTGCGATTGATCTTTGGTTTCTTTGAAATTTCATTTTTTTTATTGTAGCGACATTAAGAGCTTGATGGTGGATGGTGTGTCTTTAAGCAAAAAGAAAGTTTTGGAAAAAAAAAATTATTGTGGAGAATTTTTGCATTCCTTTTACTTAGGGAATGAATCTTTAGGACGTGAATCTTTAGGACAAGAATCTTTTTGTCACAAAATATTGCTCTCGCTTTAGATCATTAATTAGAGGTTTGCTGATTGTTCTCATGATCTCTTGCAATTTTTTTTCTGTAATTTTAGATTTTGATCCTTGGTTCAATTTATTGTTTTATCAATTTGAGCTCTGGTAATATAATCCTTGCGATTTTTACTGTAATTCTAACTCTATATCATTGTTATCTGGCTGTGGATCATTCTATCAATTAGATTGAAATTGTTTCTATAGTGCTCTCTTGTGTGGCTGCTGCAATGAAGGGCTTCCTTGCTATATGATTTGCAGGAAGAGCAGCATAGTTGCGAGAGATGTGAATTTCTTTTTCTTATTCAAAACAGCATGGTGATCTGCCATTTTTCAGTTTTTTTTTCTTTTTCAATGCTTTCATAAGCTTCTGGCGTTTTGGTTGGTTCTATATTTTGCATCAAATGTTAATTTGCTGGTAATATTAATGTTATTTATATTTTTTCCCCTGCGATTTTTGCTTGATTTTCTTTGATTATGTTGTTCCTGCGATTTTTACCGAAGAATGAAGCTTTCTTTTGTTCTCTTCTCTTTTTCTTATTATTGGTTTCTTGTGTTCTTCTCAGTGTGCACTTGAGCTTTTCTTCCCATCAAAGGTCAAAAAGAACTCAAGATGAGCAAAGAGCTGGATTGGACTTTAATCCCCAGCTTATTCAGCGATGAGATGGATAAATATCTCAATGCTGTTGACTGTGTCCGTGCGCGTTCTGTCTGTATGGCTTGGTTCGATAGCATAAAAGAACGCCAAAACGCCCCACTTCTGATCCTGCTTGACATTGAGGATGAAGATGGTACAATAAAGGGTTTATCGCTCTTTGATCTTGTCCGCAAAGAGATCATCCCCATTGGGCCCATCATCTCTTACGGGCTTCCGAGGTCGTACTACCTCGGTTCATCTCATGGCTGTATCTTCCTAGGGAAGTACTCTCTTCGAAAAAATGGCAATAAAAAACTTAGTATAATACTCATCAAACCTTTTTCTGATGAAATACTATTGAACCTTCCATCACTGCGTGAAAGACGAATTGGACGTGTCTTTCTCAGCCAGCAGCCATTCCGCCTCCCCAACGATAACCTGGTTGTTGTTTACTACCCGCATCATCAAGGAAAGACATTTTACTTTATATGCCCTATGAAAGAGCATCAGTGGCACTCATTCAGGTTAGATGACAGACCTGATGATGTGGTGAGTATCGGGGGTCATTTTTATGCTAACTTTGGCAGAGTACTTTCAGAAATTGATCTTTGGAATGGAAAACATTTGGATGTGGATATACTATTACCGGGCTTGAATCAACTCCAGTCTTCAGACCCAGCCTTTTTCTTGAGGTCATTTGAAGACCACGATGGGACACTATTTCTTCTCATCACATCCTCTGTCAGGAAAAGCACTTTCTGTTTTACAAGCGTGAGTCCCACCCAAATGGGTGACTATGATCAACATCTCTTTGATCCGCCATTTCACTGGCATAAAGACAGGTTTTTGCTGATTCCAGATGAGTTAACAGTAAAATTACGAAATGCTCGATTTTTTTTGCATGATTACTATCCATTACACCTGCTGCTTCGGTTGTCTGCATTTTGGCCAATTGGATGGAGACCGGGGGGGGTGGATTACATACAGTTCGATTCTTTCTTGATTTGTTAGCTTTGGTTTTGTATGTTGATCATCAAGCTCTCCATGTTGTTTGTTTGCTGTGAGGCTTTGATGGATAAACAGATGATTGTTACATTCTTTGTATCATTTGAAGTCTCTTCTAACTTTTGTTGATTTAGAGTGTTCAGTGAGTGTTTCTTACGCTAACTGCTCGGGCAAGTGCTCTCTTGATTTCTGTAATGTGGGTCATGAATGCTGGCTATCTTGCTGTATGCTTAAATAAATTGTTTCATTCTTTTTTCTTTCAGTTCTATACAAGGTGCTCGGGCAAGTGCTCACTTTATTTCTGTGTTGTAGTTTATGAATGCTAGCAATCTTGCTGTATGCTTAAATAATTGTTTCATTCTTTTTTCTTTCAGTTCTTTACTTGTATGTTGATCATGATTCTTGCATTCGAAATTTATTGTGATTCGTTCATTTTCATTTTAACATGTTAAGGATACTCGAGGATTGAGAAATGTCGCCTTGGGTAGATAATAAGGTTTACATGCATGTCTGCATTAAAGGTTGTATTTGTTTTCAATTCTTTAATAATTGATTCTAGCGTTCAGTGAGTATGTTACACCTTCAGGATACTTGAGGAATATAATTGTTTTGGATGTATGAGGTTTGGATGTCTGCACTGGAGCTTGTGTATATACTTGTTCAATTTCTTCCGTCTGATATACATTTGTGTTACTTAGACCTCAATGTACATTGGGCAAAAACAATTAGCTTATGCATGATTGGCGGAGAAGCAGCACCTGAATAACTAATAATTCTCATTTTCGTCAACATAATACACATATAGGGTAGGTGATAGGATATTTATGCGAGGTGTGCTGAAAGACTTGTCTGATCTTTTAATGGTCGTTATTTTTTTTTTTTTAAAAAAAAGAAAAAAGAAAAAAACAATGAGGGAGCTGAATCTTAATTGGATTTAATTGATATTCATTTTTTTTGCTCAAATGTCCATATGAATTGATATGTATAGAATAAAAAATAATATCTGTATCTACTATCAAATAGTTTTATATATCTCAAATATTGAGAGAGAGAGAGAGAGAGAGAGAGAGAGAGAGAGAGAGAGAGAGAGATGAATCTTAATTAGATTTAATTGATATTCTTTTTTATACTCAAATGTCTATATGAATTGATGTGGAGAGAGAGAGAGAGAGAGAGAGAGAGAGAGCTGAATCTTAATAAGATTTAATTGATATTCCTTTTTATACTCAAATGTCTATATGAATTGATGTGGAGAGAGAGAGAGAGAGAGAGAGAGAGAGAGAGAGAGCTGAATCTTAATTAGATTTAATTGATATTCTTTTTTATGCTCAAATGTCTATATGAATTGATGTGTATAAAAACAAAAAGTTCTTTTATAAATCTCAAAGAGAGAGAGAGAGAGAGAGAGAGAGAGAGAGAGATTTTAGTGGTTAATGAGAAACATAATAATTATTTATACATGGCATATTATTAGAATGAATAATTTATGGCAAAAGATATATAAATACATTCTTGATTTTTTTTTTAAAAATTATCATTAATATCACAAGATGCACAAATTAATTCTTTCAATCCTGCGGTAATATTTAAATTAATATAATAAAATTATGGAAAATTATTTATAAGTCCTTGAGAAATATCATTCTTCCTGGACAATCATTTTGGTATTGTGAAATTCCAGATCGTTCCAATTTTATTAAGCTATACATTGTTAAGTCCTTGGTGTTATCTCCATAGTTTTTTTTTATTATCTATTCTCACAAATGCACCTATCCGGTGGAATAAAAACTTTTTGTTTTCAAATTCTAAGTCATCACTTTTGGTTAGATGTACAACCAAATTTAAAGAAGATACAACTTTTTACCATATTCTTTTCGTTTCATATGCAGGTTTTCCATCTTCTTCTCTCTTCTTGTTATTTGTCTTGTTATCCTTCTTTTTTTAGAGGTTGTGGGAGCATTTTCTTAGGTTTTCCTTTTTCTCGACCTTCGGCAATATAGTTATGGTGTAAAAGTCTTATTAACAGTTGAGAACCGTATAGTTGTGAAGGTACTCATTCATGTCACTCTTCTTGTTTATTTGTCATTTCTCATGCGCTTTTCCAAATATCATGTAGGTGTTGAACAACAATAGAAACTTTCTATGCTGTGACGTCTTACAAAAGAGAAGGACATGTGTTTCAATTCACTGTTTTTACCTCTTGGGAGACCATCATGAGTGAAATATTTGAGTGTTGAGTCTTAGACTATTGTACCCTGTCCTGATTTTAGACCTTGGGCCTCTTTAGATTTTGTGCATCCATTAAGAGTAAAATATTTATTTAGTAGTAGTGCCATCCTTGCATGTTTGCATAGTAGCTTTTATGTGGAAACTAAGGGGCAATTCAGTCATTTGGACCTTTCTATTTTATTTCATTACTAGGAGGGCAAATTGGTCTTTTCCTAAAAAAGGCCAGTATTATGACTGTGAGGCAACCCGCAAGCTTGCCTAAAGTCAAGTCTTTATAAGGGAAGTTAGGGTTCCTTTTGGAAAAAAGGAAGCCTTCACCTTGGAGCTCACCACCACTACTTCAAATCCGGGCTAGAGGAGAGGTTTTGAGGGCATTTCCACGGAGGATTCGAGGAGGAGAGCGAGATTGATAAGTGTCTAAATGTACGTATTTTAGTATATGTATTTGATACTTCTAACATGTATTTTTATATGAATGGATGCCTGTTTTATGCTTAATCGATTATTATTTGCTTTGTAGGGCATGAAAGAGCCATGGAGGACACGAAGATATGATTTGGGCTAGAAAGAGAAGAAAACCAGGTCGCGGTAGTGTAGCACATTCATTGTAGCAGATCACTATAGCTTGAGTACTATAGCAACCACTGTAGCACCTGGAGAATTTTTGAGTCAAGAATTGATTCAGGCCATACGTCCTCAATGCTGCCCTGGATTGACTCCGGAATGGATATTGTAGCAAGAGAAGCCATTTTCAAGCTTGATGCATACGGCATCAATGAGGCTATCATTAACCAAATCATAGACCCCGGGATAGACCCCGGGATGGCTTGTTCTGGAAGGATTTTGGTCTCTTTTGGACCCTTATACGGCCCCTATACTGCTGGAATACATGGGAAGTATAAAAGCATGATCTAGGGATGGAAAGGAGAGCTTTTTGGCAACCACAACTTGGGGAAGAAAAGGGGGAATGAAGACATCTTTTGGAAGGCTTTTCTTGAGGTTTGAGAGGTGATCAAGGGCTTGAACTTGAAGGGGAAAGTTTCACCATCAAGGGGAGAGGAGTTAAGAGGTCATTCGGCATTCACTCGGCTAGAGGAATCGTCATCCGGCCGGCCTTGCTCTTCTTCTCCATCATTTGGACTACAGAGTGTCACTTATGCATTTGTTTCTTGTTTTTCTTGTCTTTATCATGTTTGTTTGTATGATGGCACACTAGACCCCCAAGGGCACCAGATGTACGTGAACCTTGGGGGGTTCAATATGTATTTTGGATGCTTTATTATTAATTGAAATGCTTGGTGATAAGTGCTTGTGTGATAGGAATGCGAAGCGTTCTTTCTTTATGTTGAGCATTACTTTTCTCAGATTTTACACTAATATGTGTGTTTTTATGTTACTTTCATGCAGGTAGGGTTGTAAGGCCGAGTATGAAAGAAAGAAGCCAATGTAGATCGTGAATGTAACAATTTTGGAGGAAATCTTGCTAAGGTTCAAACGTGAAGACATAGGTCGGGTGTGAGATGCTAGAGTGTGTGTCAACCTCCTTGTATTTGAGTTAGCACAACGATTTGGAGGGGCACAAGGGCAGTCACATTCAAGCATTCCGGCTTGTGCATGTATAACAAGATCTCCACCAACATGTCCATTGTTGAAGAAGCAAAGCGATCTAAGACGTAAATGTGTGCCCGTTTACGTTACCTCGATGAAAGCATGGATTCGGGAGTGTTTTTTTGGCAGGTATTGTAGCAAATCAATGATGCAATTCACTGTAGCAGTTACTGTTCACAGCCGGCCGAAAATCACAATTCTAGAGAATCCACACGGGCGTGTGGAAATTACCCACGCCCGTGTGGAAATTCCACAGGGGCGTGTGAAAAATCCACAAGCCCGTGTGGATGCCCGATTCCAGCCTATTTAAAGCCGATTTCGGCCCCGATTTTAGCATTCTTTTCTCCATCTTTTCCCCAACTTGAGAGAGGGCTGCGGCTAGGGTTTTGAGAGGTATTGGCTAGGGATTTGAGGATGATCTATGGCTCTGACATCGTCATCTCTTTAGAAGAAGGTTGTTAGTGGAGCTTCCGTCGAGGCGTTTCCTATACCGGACAAGGGGATCCTTGAACAACGAGTAGAGGACTCTCCACAAGACCATCGACACGACTATCGATGGGGTTTTTAATGGATTTATTGCTTTTACATTCGATTTCATTGATTGTACTTAGCTCCATGGAGAGCTAAACCCCTAGTGGGTACTTGGGTATTTGTGAACCCTAGGATGTATTGGTTTCATTGAATCTCTTTATTATGCTTTCAATTAATTAATGTTTATTGTGAGTTCCAACCTTGAATGCTTGATTGTTTGAATATTCCCCTAGAGTGACACTAGGGTTGAGAGTTCTTATTGGCAACCTTGTGAGTGAGTGACACACCACGAGTGTTAGACAAAGTTAGGTTGGAGAGGGTTGAGAGGATGAGTTAAGAGGTACAGGAGCGTCCCCTTTCCCCTCTGATGTGATAGATTCTACCTCCGTTCCTCGAGTTCTTTGCGGCCATAATAGAGTGAATGGTCTAAGGGATGACCCTCCGCTGGGGCTTAGTTGCGAGTGCAACGGAGTAAAGCGCTGAGGTAATCTTAGTATCTAGGGCTTAATCGTGGTTAGGGACCTTCCACCTGGATCAAAGGGTTAGGTCTATAATTAGGAATAGATTTATCACTTGGAATCCCTAGAGCTCATTGCAACTCTATGCGAGTGCGAGGTTGAGAGGTTATCTAATCTCTCCTCCGGGACATGTATAGAGTTAGGCATGGTTGACCTTAGATTTGGGACTATGTAATTAAGGATTTCCACCACTCACTATTGCATTGATTAGGAAGCATAGTAGAGGGTTCTTGCACTTGAAATGATTGTCCTAGGCAGAGCATTATCCGGGTGCCCCATCTTTATCGATTGCCTTACCTTCTCCCTTACGTGTGCTCTCTTACTTGTTGATTTTACTTTCGAGAATTGAATCATTGTAACACATATCACTATTCATCTTTCACATAGTTAAGAAGAAAATTAAGTGTTTTTATTCCCTACTCCTTGTGGATTCGATACCCGCTCATCCGGGATTATTACTTCGACAAACCCGTGCACTTGCGGGATATACGCAAGGGGATCTTGTCACTTGGGATGATTTATGGTTTAGTTCATCGTTATTCATGCCTAGAACTACTTAATGGAGAGATCAGTAGTTCTTATTTGAATTGTACACGTAGATGTGACCTACTCACGTTTATTTGATTCCTAATGAACTAAAATTGGGTGTCGGTAGGCCCTCCGAACCATATGGATAGACTTAGGGTAAGTGTGTCCTTATTGCGGGATCTCCTTATACTTAATGCGATCGTAGGAATATGATCAGGTTAAGATCCTTATCGACATTCGTATGGAATTAGAGTTTAATTGCCGAGAAATTGGGGTTGGACTAATCTTGAGATCCTTCTGTCTAAATCACCCTTGCTATGTTATTACCGTGCATCCATATATCATGATGACCCCTCAAGGGGATCCTCATCCCTAGGCCTCTATATCTCATTATTGCTCTTGTGATCTCTTATGTTACTTTGTAATTCTTATAATTGCAAATTGTTTACATCATTGCACTTGTTAGAGTAGTTCATCATGTTTAAGTTGTAAGGTTAGATAATAGGTGATGGATGAGTAATAGGAGCTCCTTAGCCCCGTGGAATACGACTCCCGTGTCACTCATAGGGTATTACTTGGCGATCCCGTACACTCGCGGGGAAGCAATCAAGTTTTTGGCGCCGTTGCCGGGGAACTTAAGGAATTCTAGGAAACTTCTAGCTTATTGCTCTAACTATTGTTCTTTTCATTTATTTCTTTTTTTTCTTTTGTTTTATTTCTTTTTGAGCTTAACTTCCTATATTTTCCTTGATTTTGCAAGGTACTGTGCATGACATGAGCAAATCTATCAAACCTAGTTGTACTAGATTGTGAAATTGAAGGAATCTTGCATCGAAGACTAAAGGAAGTGGGAGGAGGTTCATCATGGAAAATTTGGACTTTACACAAGGGAGTGAGCAAATTATGATTGATATCTGGCATGATTGGTGACATACCCCTTGCATGTGACCCGCAAGTGCATGGGTTTGTCGAAGTAATAATTCTCAGGTGAGTCGGTTATCATATCCACAGGGAATAAGGATCAGAAACACCAAGATTGCTACTTAACTAAGTGAAAATGAAACAATAGTGGTGTGGATAAAATCAATGTGAACAAAACTAAAGAAAATAAGAAAGAGAGGCACAATGAGATGAGACGGAAGTCAAACAATAGAAAGTGGGGTACTCGTATATTGTTCCTCCTAGGATTATTGCTTCAAGTGCAAAACCAACTATTATGTCGCCTAATTGATGCTTAATAAGTCGTGAACATCCTAAAATACACAGTCCCAAACCTAAGGTCAACCGTGACTAACTCTACACTATGCCTCGGCGAAGAAATTAACCACTCTTAACACCTCACACTGTGTAAAGTTGCAAGAAGCTCTAGGGATTCCAAGTAATAAACCCTATTCCTATATATAGATCTAACCCTTTGGTCCAGGCGAAAGACCCCTAGTTACAATTAAGCTCCAAATACTAAAGTCACTACAACGCTTCACTCTGTTGCTTGCACAACTAAGCCCCAGCAGAGTTCATCCTTTAGCACTTCACTTTATTGTGACCTCAAAGAACTCTTGAAACATGGAGGTAGGATAAATCATATCGGAGGGGAAAGGAGACGCTCTGCTACCTCTCGACTCACCCTCTAGACCCTCTCCAATCTTGCTTTGTCTAACCCTCATGGTGTACCACTCACTCACTAGGATTACCAATGTAGACTCTCAACCTTAGTGTCACTCTAAGGGAGAAATCTTTTAACAACCATTCAAGATTGAAACTCAATTAAAGACATCAATTAAGGAAAGCATAATAAAAGGTTAATAAAACAAATACATCCCAGGGTTCAAAAATCTAAATACCCATTAGGGGTTTAGCCCTCCATGGAGCAAGATACAATCAATAATAAAATCGAAAGTAACAACATGCAATCCATAAGTAAAACCCACTCAGTATTCGTGTCGATGGTCTTATGGAGTAGCCTCGCCCTCTTCAAAGGTCCCCCAATAACTCTTTTCCAAGAGAAACGCAGTGCTGAAGCTGTAGAATCACTCCAAATACCTTGCCAAAGCCCCTCTAAACCCAAGCCGCAGACCTCTCCAAAGATGGGTGAAAGATGGAAAGAAGGATCCCCAAATCAATACAAGTCGCAGCTTTATAAAGGGCTGGAATCAGGAAACCACACAGGCGTGGGTAATTTCCACACGGCCATGTGAATCTGCAGGAATCTAATTTTCTGCGGCCTATGAATAGTAATTGCTACAGCAAATTATTACAGTGATTTGCTATAGTAACCTGTTACAGTACCCCCCTACCCCCCTCCCCCCCCCCAAAAACACTCCCAAATCCACACTTTTCATCGAGGCAACATAAACGGGCACACGTCTATACCGTAGATCGCGTCGCTTCTTCAATAAAGGATAACATTAATGAAGATCTTGCTAGCATCGCACAAGTCGGAATACACAAATGTGACTGCCTTCGTGCCCCTCCAAACCATGTAATTGCTTAAGCACATAGAGGTTGGCTCACATTCAAGTATGTTCGAGCACAACTCGTGTCTTCACTTTTGTTTACAGCATGATTTCATCAACAAGGTGCAATCGCAATCTACTTTGGCTTCTTTCTTCTCTATTTGGCTCCACAATCCTATATACGCAAAAAAACACAAAAGCACATGTATTACTGATAAAATCTGATAAAAGTAATGCTCATCGTAAAAAAAAACACTTTATATTCTTAGTACACAAATGCTTATCAATTGGGTACCACCTATACACCACTTCTTCCATATACAAGACAATTCTATTTGTAGATTTAAACCATGTGAAGGCTCAGTTACAGCAGATAAAAATAATATTTGGAAGGCAATTCTCACAGGCTTCATGAATTATGGAAGAGTTCCACTAAAAGAAGAGGTTGGTATCTCGACTGACTTAACCACGCTGGACACAGCAAAACTACAAGCACCTCAGTCGATTCCAGTAGCTGAACCTAGCAAAGTTCAAGGAAAAAATACTGGGGATAATGTGTAGCCTGTGTATGGAATTGATGATAGTTCAAATGAAAGCTCAGTATCTGCGGAAAAAGAGGAGCCAAAACAAAGTGATATGTGCTGAATAAAAATCTGAGACCTTCAACAGAGGAAGCACCTGAACTTGAATTGAAAAAGTTACCTGAACACCTTGAATATACTTTTTTGGGGAAGGAAGTTAGCTTCCAGTTATCATTGCCTCGAATCTTACAGTTGAACAAAAGAGAGATTTGGTGAATGTCTTGAAAAAGCACAAGAAAGCAATTTCTTGGAAGATAACCGATATTAAGGGGATAAATCCTTCATTCTACACTCATAAAATTTTGATGGAGGATAATCATAAACTGTCAGCTTTGCCTCAAAGAAGACTAAATCCAAACATGAAGGAAGTAGTAAAAGCTGAAGTTATCAAACTTCTTGATGCAGGCATTATCTATCCAATTTCTGATAGTGAATGGGTCAGTCCAGTGCAAGTAGTACCTAAAAAAAGGAGGGAAGACTCTAATCAGCAATGAAAAGAACGAGTTAATTCCTACTCGAACAATTACGAGATGGCGTGTCTGCATTAACTACAGAAAATTGAATGATGCCACCTGAAAGGATCATTTCCCGCTACCATTTATTGATCAGATGCTTGAGAGGCTTACTGGGCATTCATACTGCTACTTTATGAATGGCTTTTTAGGGTATTTCCAAATTCCTATTGCACCAGAAGACCAAGAAAAAACCACATTCACATGTCCTTATAGAACATTTGCATACCGCCGAATACCTTTTAGCCTATGTAATGCCCCTTCACTTTTCAGAGATGCACGATGGCAATTTTTGAAGATATGGTGGAAGAATTCATGGAGGTGTTCATGGACGATTTTTATATTTTCAGTGACTTATTTGAGCTATGACTCAAGAATCTAGAACGTGTTCTTACCCGGTGCAAGGAGACCAACCTCGTACTAAGTTGGGAGAAATGCCGTTTCATGGTTAAAGAAGGTATAGTCCTGGGTCACAAAATTTTGAAAGAGGGAATCGAGGTCTATAAAGCAAAAATCTCCGTTATAGAGAAGCTTCTTCCCCCAACCTTAGTGAAAGCCATCAAGAGTTTTCTAGGGCATGCAGGTTTTTATTGAAGATTCATCAGGGACTTTGCCAAAATTGCTAGACCCTTGATTAAACTGTTGGAAAAAGATGTACCATTCAAGTCTGATGATGATTGCATAAAAGCTTTTATCACACTCAAGGAGAAGCTTACTCAAGCACCCATAATGGTAGCTCATATTGGGATTCCCCATTTGAATTGATGTGTGATGCAAGCGATTTTGTAATGGGTGCAGTCCTTGGGCAGCGAAGAGATAAACACTTCCATCCCATATTCTATGCAAGCAAAACATTGACGGAAGCTCAGGAGAACTATACCACAATAGAAAAAGAGTTTCTTGTCATGGTGTTCGCATTCAATAAATTCCGATCTTATCTGGTTCTTTCCAAGGTGGTAGTATATACTGATCATTCTTCTTTGCGGTATATGCTCAGCAAGTCGGATGATTCATTTCCTGAAAAGAACTTGTACAGAATTCAAGTGGTGGAAGAAAGCAAACCACAGTAGTTTGCTGATTTTGCCAACTATTTAGTTGGGGGTGTCATCCCAAGATGGTTCATGCATCAACAACGGAAGAAAATTTTTTCAAACCTCAAGCATTACATGTGGGAAGACCCTTATCTATTCAGAGTTTGTTCATATCAAGTTGTTCGGAGATGTGTATCACGGACAGAGGGTTTAAGTATCTTGAGGCACTGACATTCAGGACCAACCAGTGGCCACTACAATGCAAACGGAACTGTAAAGAAGATTCTTGATTCTGCATTTTATTGGCCGACATTATTTCAAGACACCCAAAAGTTCATACAAACATGTGATAATTGTCAATGGGTAGGCAACATTTCTCGTAGGGATGAGATGCCCCAAAACTGGAATCAAGCTTGTGAAGTTTTTGACGTGTGGGGGATTTACTTTATGGGGCCTTTTCCAAGCTCACATGGTTGCAAGTTCATCCTCGTGGCAGTCAACTACGTGTCTAAATGGGTTGAAGCTCAAGCCTTGCCAACAAGCGATGCAAGGACAGTAGTAAAGTTCTTAAAGAAATTATTCTCCAGGTTTGGAACACCCCGAGCAATAATTAGCGATCGAGGCACTCATTTTTGTAATGCTCAATTTGCAAAAATTCTAAAGCACTATAATGTCCACAACAAATTAGCAACACGGTATCATCCACAAACTAGTGGATAGGTAGAAGTCTCCAACAGGGATCTAAAAAGAATTCTGGAGAAAATTGTTGCATAAAGTAGAAAAGATTGGGAAGAACACCTTGATGACGCTCTCTAGGCATATAGAACGGCGTACAAGACCCTATCGGAACCACACCTTATAGGCCAGTCTATGGGAAAGCTTGCCACTTACCTGTTGAACTTGAGCACAAAGCTTATTGGGCTATTAAATTTATGAATCTTGACTTTACCCTTGCAGGAAATAAGAGGAAGCTTCAACTGAATGAATTAGATGAATGGTGCGCCATGGCATATGAGAATTCAAAACTCTACAAAGAATGGGTGAAGGAGTACCATGATAGACATATCAAGCATCCTAAACAATTTCAAGAAAGATATCAAGTTTTACCATTCAACTCCAGGCTGAAAGTATTCCCAGGAAAGCTCAAGTCACGATGGTCGGGTCTATATACGGTCACTCAAGTTTTCCCACACAGAGCAGTTGAGGTAACCCACCCTGAAAAAGGCACTTTTAAGGTGAATGGACAAAGGTTGAAGCTATATTTCAACAACAACAATTCAAAGGTGACCGGGTATAACTTCTCACTATTCGAACCCCCGTAAGGTAAGTGACAAGGTACGTCAGGCTCGTGACATTAAACAAGCGCTTCTTAGGAGGCAACCAAGCATTTGGGGGTTTATTTTTATGTTTTCATGTTCTTTGTGTTCATTCTAATGTCCTTTTCATATTTTCTTAGAGTTTTGAATTTGAATAAGTCCATGCTCACATTGCTTTGTGTATCATCATTATTGTCTAAGTTGTCTTTACTCATTTTTTCTTAATGAGAAACATGTGTTTGGTTGTCATGTCATGCATTAGATCAAACAAAGCCATTATTCCATGTTGGAGATGTTTTAGAACACCTTATGGCCATTCCCATGCACTTTGAGAAGTGTTTAAAACCTTGAAATTGAATTCAAGGGGCATACAGCCTCAATAAGGTCCTCATTGAGGCCGTCTGCCCCATCCAAAGAGAAACAGTTAGGGTATACAGCCTCAATGAGGGCCTCATTGAGGCCGTCTGCCCTAAACTGAGAGAATGAGCTACTTCATACGGCCTCAATGAGGCCCTCATTGAGGCTGTATAAAGTCAGGTCCCTTATATGTTTTTTCCAACCAACTTTTCTTTCTCTTCACTATTCTTCTTCTCCAACCGAGTTCTTTTCTTCATTCAACATCAAACCTTGGCCAAATCTCATCCTCTCTTATTCTAAATCATCTCCTAACCCCATTGAGAAGTCGATTTAGTGATTTCATCCAAGCTTCACTCTAGTTTTCTCAAGTTTTTGTCGGTAAGAATTTTGATAACCTAGTTTTATTTTCTCCATTTCATCATGCTTTATTTGGTTTGTTTGTGGAATTTTTCAAGCATGTAGCTTGTTTTGTGTGGTATGAACATCATGGTTATGGAGTATTGATAAGTGCTTGAGTAAATATATTTTTATATATGTTTTACATTCATTGAGCATCGTTTTTACCATGGTTTATGTCTCATATTGCGTATTTGGTGTTCTTTTATGCATATAGGTTGTGAATGCCTTGAAGAGTAAAAAGAAAGCAAAGATAGGCTATCAAGACACAATGTTGGGAGTTCTTGTTCAATTCAAGGACCAAGACATGAGAGGATTTCATAAACATGGAGATGTGTGCCAACTTCCAAGAAGATTCAAGTCAATTCACTAGTTGGAAGGGCACAAAAGCAGCCACATCTTCATGTTCCTTCTCTTTGTCAAGATTGCAAGATCTCTCAAAGATATGTCGACGAAGAAAAGTTTTATAGCCTACCACATGGACGTGTGCCCGGACATGTGGCCTCAAGAGAAGAGTGTTTGGACCACGGTTTGGGAAATGTAATGTAGCAATTTCACTGTAGCAAAGTTACTGTTCACGCGGCCGCGTGGAAATTTCGCGCACCCGCGTGGAAATTCCTGCATCCCACGCGGGCGCGTGGAAAATCCACATGGACGCGTGGGGGCACGTGACAGACGCGATCTAAGGCCTATAAATGGCCGGTTTGCCCTATTCTTTCTCAACTTTTTGGCAGAGCTTTGAGGGGGAGACATTGAGAGAGAGGCGGCTAGGGTTTGAGGAGAAGATCTTCGCCAATTGAGAGGGAGTTCTTTACCAACTTTGATTGGTTCCTTCGACGTCATAGCATTTGGGGAGCCATTGGCGACCTAGCTTCGGAGAGGAACCCTTCAAGACGTAGAACTACCAATCAAGGCCAATCCGCACGAATTCGAGGGGGTTTTCTCTATGGGTTTTATTGCTTTTCATTGTATCCATTATTGTTTTGCAACTAGGCCCATGGAGAGCTAAACCCTAGTGGGTATTTGGGCATGTGAACCCTAAGATTTACATTTTGTATTGATTCTCTTAATCCTTCTAGTTAATTCGAGTTGTCTTGAGTTTTAATCTTATGATTTAATTGCTTGCTAGTGTTGTTAATCCTTGTGGTTGATTTACATTGCTTGATTTAATACTTTGATGTGAGAGGTCTCCATTAGAGTTAGAATTCCAAGATTAAAGAGGGTTGAGAGGGTGAGCCTTGGGATGGAGGAGTGTCCCCTTTCCCCTTCGATTGAGTGTTTTCTATCTGCGTATTCCATATTCTCTTTGCAACCATATTTAGTGTGAGGCGTGAGATTGCTCGATTTCTCCGCCGGGAATTAGGGTTGGATCTACATTTAGGAATCGGTTTCACTCTTAGGTTTCCTTAGAGCATATTGCCGTCATATGGGGTGTGAGGTGTTGAGATTGGTCGATTTCTCCACCGGGACCTTGTAGGGGACTAGTGCCTTTTGCTTGGAGAAAAGGATTGGTTATCGTTGTACTACCTCGACTCATTAGATTCGATTCTAGAGCATTTAGGGAATCTTGAGCTTCATGGAAGATCTTAGGGGATCATTGCCCGAATACCTCATCCTTAGTGATTGAGACTCTTCTACTTTATTTCTTGCATACTTGTTTGCTTTGCTTACAATTAGTTCACTCCATCATATTCATTGATTCCGACTAGATAATTGAGAAGTGGTTATTACTAATACTTCCGTTCCCTGTGGATTCGACTACCCGACTCACCTGGTAATTATTACTTCGACACCCGTGCACTTGCGGTTTATACGCATATTCGGACGTGTCAAGTATCTTGATTTTATGTACAAATTTTTTGATTTTCATGATGATGGGGAACCCTTGTAAGATGAATAGTGTCCATACGGCCCCCATACGGCCGTATGGACCCTATTCACTTGTTTATTTCATTTATCTTGCCCTTTTCATACCACATTATGCATTCTCTTGGATTCCTTTAAACCTTATATGATTTATTCTGGATGTAGGAATGCCGAACGTCAAGAAACTCGCCTCCAAATGACCAAAAATGATTCTGACATCCCCGAAGAACCCCGTTTCTCTAGTGCTCTTTACAAAGCAAGATACGACATTTTGAAGACCAAACCTTTCGGTATCTTTTGTCATATTGAGTGGAGGGTTCTAGGGGAACTTGGGTTGGATGACCAAGTGAAGGAATTATTATCTCATAATGGTTGGGCGAATTTGTTCTCAATAGATGATCCTACTTTTCGCCGACTTACATTGGAGGTGTTGAGCACTTTTGAGGTGAAGCATGATGAAAGGAACGTCATTACTCAAAGACAAAGTGCCATTCGATTCCAAGCCTTTGGAAGGTCTCATGAAATGAATCACATGGAATTTGCAAAATACTTGGGGGTTTATGATGACGAATTCATTAGCATGTCACTGCTTAATCAACTCCACATTGATTATCCACCATGCATGAGTGTGGGCTAGTATTGGACTTCTTTAGCACCTAGTGACACCAAAAATACTCAGAAAGCTACTCGTATGGTGAACTTCATGCACATATATGTTCATGCTCTCATTACATGTTCTACTAGGGGTAGGAAGGATAGTACTGGAGTGGTTACACAGTCTGACATGTTCGCCATGTATGGCATTCTTGAGCAACACCCTATCCATTTTGGGCACCTTATAGCCGAAGCATTCATCCATCAGGGTCAGTGTGTTCATCTGGGAGCCATCTTTGCAGGACCCTACATCACTAGATTGATTTGCAATATGAACTTGTTGGACCGCACTCGAGGTATGACTATAGTTGGGGATGTGGCACTTGTTAGAGCGCCTATCTTGTGAACAATTGGGTTATTATAGAAGAAATGTGGCATATACAGAGTTGCTCAACACTTAACCACGGGAGAATCTAGTCAGCGCGTACCAGATAAGTCAGAGTCCGAGTCTGATGGTTCACCTACTTATACTACTCCTGGCACTTCCTTTCCATCAGACTTCGACTCTCGGTTCAAGGTTATGGAAGATGACTATCATGCTATAAGTCATGAGCAACACGAGTGGGAGGACAGATTTATGAGATTTTAAACTATCAGGGTCAACTCACAGAGCACTTCAATCAGTTTGTCATCTCCTCCTGTGGATCATCCTCATAGGTCACTACCGCTTCTTGCTCCATCGCCCTCCATCTGCAGCAACATTTGACGATCTGTTTCACTTCTGAGTATAGACACTTGTTTTATTTTTGTAGTTTATTTGTGTTGCTTTACTCTCTGCATGTGTGTTTGTTTGATTTAAATAAGTTGGGAAGGGGATACCCTACCAACCTTGTGTAAGACCTTCTTTACTTTATTTATTTTGTGTGTTTGATTACTCCCTAGTATTTAATTCTTATAATTTAAATTTTTGTTTGGAATGATGATGCCCCTTTAGGCCTTGCAAGGCATTAAGGGAGCTTGGTGAGCCTCTCCACATTTCATGAAAGTTGGACCCGACATGACAGCTCGCAATACCTTCTATTGGGGTCACATCTCGCCACTTGCACAAGATTAACCGGGGAAGTTCATTTTCACCCTCCTCCATTGTTTTCATTATATATATTACTATGCTTTTCATGATTAGTGTACATTGGGGACAATGTATAACACTATGTGTGGAGATGGGTGTATTTTATGTATTAGGGGTATTATATGCATGCCAGTGTTACCCATGATGGCTTGTTCATTATTGTAAGACTCTTCTAGCATGGATTAATGATTGATGTGAGTTACATGCTTTCTGTGCTCTATTGAATCCTGTTTCACCTCTAATACTGTCTTGTTCACTGAATTTTTTATTGATGCCTGGGAATAGCCAACATAACTACTCTAACTCTCTTGTATGCTTAACACACAACTTTGAGTATTTGGACTTAGAATAATAAGTTCTATCTTTCAATGAACTCTTAAAAACTTCTAAGTCTTGTTAAGCTAGCCATAGTTTTATGGCATGTAGTGTAGTCTGAAGACGTGATCTAGGGTGAATGTGAAAAAAGAAAAAAAATTGAATGAAATGAATGAAAAAAATGAGTCTATGTCAGTATTCCTCTGCTAATGAAGCATGATGCATCTATGTAGACTGTAATCGAGTAGTTGGGTAGCTCTTGTGCTTAACCAGCATGTGCACCCTCCAAAAAGATTTTTTTTGTGCAGTCTACGTTAGTTGGACTCAGAAAAAATGAAAAAAATGAAAAAAAAATGAATGAATTAAATGAAAATAAAAACCCTAGTGATCTTTTTGACTACCTACTAGAGGTTCTGAGAAAGAAAAGGGAGTTAGTTTAAGTTTAAGAGTGAGAAGGATCTCACTTGTTCATTTGAGTAGCACTTAGCATTCTAGGACTTAGTATTCTTTGTTTGTGGAGTGATTAGCATCTAGAGCTACGCTGATTAAAGTTAGAAGGCTAGACCTAGTTAGGGTAGATGAGATAGAAGATTCACACACATGGCACAGATATATAAGAGGTGGGACATGATCTTTCTGTTGTGCTTACTGTTTATAACTCATCAGTTGTATATCATTTTCCATTGCTTATATAGTCTTGTATTTATTTGACTTGGAATACATTTAGCCACTTATCATTTCCTTTGTTTTTCATGATTTGTTTGCTTGGGCACAAGCAAACGCTTAGGTGTGGGGATATTTAATAAGTGTCTAAATATATGTATTGTAGTATATGTATTTGATACTTATAGCATGTATTTTTGTATGAATGGATGCCCGTTTTGTGCTTAATTGACTATTATTTGCTTTGTAGGGCATGAAAGAGCCATGGAGGACACGAAGATACGATTTGGGCTAGAAAGAGAAGAAAACCAGGTCACAATACTGCAACGCATTCACTATCACAGAGCACTATAGCTAGAGTACTATAGCAGTGGTATTGTATCAAGATCGCTGTAGCAACCACTGTAGCACATGGAGAATTTTTGAGTCAGGAATTGATTCAAGCCATACGGCCTCAATGCTGCCCTGGATTGACCCCGGGATGGATATTGTAGCAAGAGAAGCCATTTTCAAGCTTGATGCATACGCCCTCAATGACGCCATCATTGACCCCATCATAGACCCCAGGATAGACCATGGGATGGCTTGTTTTAGAGGGATTTTTGTCTCTTTTGGACCCCTATACTGCCCCTATATGGCTGGGATACATTGGAAGTATAAAAGCATGATCTAGGGGTGGAGAGGAGAGCTTTTTGGCTGCCACAACTTGTGGAAGAAAAGGGGGAACGAAGACATATTTATGAAGACTTTTCTTGACGTTTGAGAGGTGATCAAGGGCTTGAACTTGAAGGGGAGAGTTTCACCATCATGGGAAGAGGAGTCAAGAGGTCATTCGGCATTCACTCGGCTAGAGGAATCGTCATTTGGCCGGCCTTGCTCTTCTTCCCCATCATTTGGACTACGGAGTTTCACTTATGCATTTGTTTCTCATTTTTCTTGTCTTTATCATGTTTGTTTGTATGATGGCACACTAGACCCCCAAAGCCACCAGATGTAGGTGAACCTTGGTGGGTTCATCATGTATTTTGGATGCTTTATTATTAATTGAAATGCTTGGGATGATTTATGGTTTAGTTCATCGTTTTTCATGCCTAGAACTACTTAATGGAGAGATTCGTAATTCTTATTTGAATTATACACGTAGATGTGACCTATTCACATGTATTAGATTCCTAATGAACTAAAAGGTTTATACTTGTATCGACATGCCGAGAAATTGGGTGTCGGTAGGCCCTCCGAACCATAAGGATAGACTTAGGGTAAGTGTGTCCTTATTGCAGGATCTCCTTATACTTAATGTGATCATAGGAATATGATTAAGGAAATATCCTTATCGACATTCGTATGGAATTAGGGTTCAATTGCCAAGAAATTGGGGTTGGACTAATCTTGAGATCCTTCTGTCTAAATCACCCTTGCTATGTTATCACCGTGCATCCATATATCATGATGATCCCTCAAGGGGATCCTCATCCCTAGGCCTCTATATCTCATTGTTTCTCTTGTGATCTCTTATGTTACTTTGTAATTCTTATACTTGTAAATTTTTTACATCATTGCACTTGTTAGAGTAGTTCATCATGTTTAAGTTGTAAGGTTAGATAATAGGTGATGGAGCAGTAATAGGAGCTCCTTAGCCCCATGGAATATGACCCCTATGTCACTCACAGGGTATTACTTGGCTATCCCGTACACTTACGGGGAGGCAATCAGCGATCTTGGGTGGGATCTACTCCTAGGGCTTGTATAGAGGAGGTTTAAGACAATGGAAGCCACATCTTGTGTGGCGTCTATGAAAGCTTCTCTGGCTTTCATTCTTTGAGGGAGTGTTCCTTATGTTTTTTTTGGTTGTTTGCATTGATTTTTTGTTGTATTTGGTGACTATGAACAACTAAACCCCAAGGTCACCGGATGTAGGTAAACCTTGGGGTGAACTTATGCTTGTATGGATGCTTAGTTCTTTCTATTGTATTTTGTCTTGTTTGTGATCCATGTTTGGTGTATTTGAATGCCTTGGTATGCATGAGAACTCTGTGTATCAATTTTTAGGTAATACGAGGTTGCATGACCATTGCCCTAGTGTTAGACTCACCAAACTTTGAAGGGAAATACGTATAAATACACCATAACCATCGGGTATTTGTACCCCTCCATTTCTATGGTTGAGTACTAGTTCATATTCTAACTCTAGTTTGAGAAAACCACTATTCCCATTGCAATCGTAAGAGGATTTGGGCGGAAGAGATTCCGTATCCAATACTTGTACCGGATTAAGGGTTAATTACCGTGATCATCGAGTTGACCTAATCTAGGTTTTTCTCGCTCCATCTAGCCATTTTCATGTTAGTTCTAGCATCCTATGCACTTTAGTAGCCCCTGAGGGGATCCTCATCGGTGACCATTTTTTTCCTTGATTATCTCTGCATCTTGCCTTCATTGTTAGCATTTTAATTGCATTTTATTTATTTTCTTGTTTTGTCTCTATCACACTTAAACTTGAAGATTAAACAACATTACAAGAAGGAAATAGGAGTAGCTTCTCAGGCCCTTGGGAATACAACCCTCTCGTGTTCGCACGAGATGTATTACTTGACGACCTGTATACTTGCGGGCTTGCACGAGATCATGTCTTTTTCTTTCCTTCTTTCTTTCTTTCTTTCTCCCTTTCGGATGAGCACCCAAACCTTAGGGAATTTCTCTGGCAACCATCACCGGCGAATCAAAACACCAAACCTTTTCCTCTCTTACTCCTGAATACGGTAAGGCTTCGATCCAAGGTTTTTCTTCTGTATTTCTCTGGTATTTCCTTGTTTTTTGAAATCTTTGAAAACCTAAAAATACACCATGGATTGGGTTGTTTGTAGGCTCAAATCAAAGTCAATGTTATTGTTATTCATTTGTGTGAATGCTTGTGAAAAATTTCTTGATTAGATGATGTAAATTAGGAGAAAGTCTTTGTATAATGGCCGATTACTGTAGCAATCTCGAGTTTACTGTAGTACCGAAAAGTTTCAACATTTTTTTTCCTATTTCTTTGATCCAAATCGAAGCCCTTCTTACTTGGAATTTATTGGAATTAATTTTACTCCAGTTTAAGCTAATTTGGATCCAAAATGATGTTATTTTGCCATAAACGCTAGAGTTACATGTTTGACATGAACATTTGCATTCACATGCATTTGAGTTTCATTCTTGTGTTCATTGGTTCGTGGATTCCCTACTTGTATCTAGGTAGTGAAGTATCCTCCAAGGGAAAGGAAATTGCTGACCAGTGAGCACATCTCAAGGTGAGACGACTGGTTCTGTGAGTGGTTTAATTCGTAATTGTATAGATTTAATAAGAGTATTGCAGTATTTCTTTATGTGTTTTATAACATAATTTTGATGATAAATTAGATTCCATTTGGTATATATATATTATGTATTTTGAGTATGAATTTATTAGAATGTTAAACCTAGAATACTTATATGTATTTATTTTGAAAGAAACATGTTTACATGTATATGTATTTACATGCACATGAAATATGGTTTGATGTACATTTCCATATTTAAACATTGTATGATGGATTCCTTGAGTTGGAAATTGGAAGGAATTTCATAGTTGCATTTGATTTTGATGGTGACTGATTGCTTCCCTGTAAGTGTACAGGATCGCCAAGTAATGCCTCCTGTAAAGACACAAGGATTGTATTTCTTGGGGATAAGGATCTACTATTAATCCTTCGGCACCTACTTTCTAACCCAATATCTTAAGTGAGAAAATCTACTTTACTAAATGCAAGAAAATAAATAAAAGATTACTACACAAATGAAGACTTAAGCACAAGGTTACAAAGACAATAGTGATGTGCAAAGGACTATGTATGCGAATCCCCTAGAGCGGTCATCATGATACAAGTATGAAATACAAAAGATGAAAGGGTGATTTGGACCTAGGGATTTATAGATTAGATCAATCCTAATCTCTCAGCGATGAACCCTAATTTCATACGAGTGTTGATTGTTATTTCTTAAAAATCAGCACACCTACGATTGCATTAATAACAAAGAAATCCCAAGATAAGAGTAAACATAACCTAAGTTTACCCTTAATGATAAGCTACCGACATCCAATCTCTCGACATGTCAATACAAATAACCCATTTTAATCCATGCAAGATCTAATACATGTGAGTAGGTCACATCGACGTGTATAACTCATAAATGAATTATGGATCTCTCCATATGTAATTCTATCATGAAAACATAATGGATTAAATCACAAATCAAACCCAAGTAATGGAATTAAGTATTAACCATCCATAATCCATGATGAACCAGACAAGGTTCACCGACATCCGGTGTCCTTGAGGATCTAGTGTGCCATCAAACAAATGCAAGCAATAATATAGATCAAAATACAATAAAGTTCATAGATGACTCTCACTAGATGAAATGATGAAAAATAAAGTGGAGATCGGCCGAATGATGCTTCCCTTTTCCAAGGATTGCTGAATGATGCTTCCCCTAGCCGAAGGTCGGTTCTCGGACATAAGACTCCTTCCTTCCTTGATGGTGGATCTCCCCTTTGAAAGATGATTCCTTGAAGCCTCTCAAGCCCTTGAATATCACCTTCAAAGATTTCTTCATTTCTTTGTTCTTCTTTTTTCCCAAATAGTGCCCAAAGCTCTTTCTTCCAGCCCTAGAATGTTTCTTTAATACCCCTGAGTCATACAGTGTGGTAGTTTGACCAATTTCCTACTTTCTTATTTTTTTTTGACTTGTTCGTTGTGTGTTTCTTTTGTGTGTGAGCTTTCTTAATTTGTCTCTTTGGTTTTAGGACTTTAGTGTATCCTAAAACCTGGTGTGTCCTCAATGGGGCAAATTGAGTTGGTTTACTGGTTGTATTACAAGCTGTATTATGGCTTGTATATTGATTCGTTAGCAATTCAGAGAGGGATTGTAGCCTCTCTTTCAGCCATGAGGCCACCCATGAAGCTCCCCGAGACTAGTATCTTCTAGGGCCTTCTAGGGTTATATAACACCCCTTTTTGCCACTTTCTTTTGCTTGTTCTTCTCATTCTTTTTCTCCCCTTCTCTTCTTCTCTTTAGAACTTCTTTTTCCACTCTTTAATCCTCTCTTTTCTTGGTTTGAATTTGGAGTTAAAAAATTGGAGACCTCATCCCTCCACTCTTATGAAGGTTTTCCTTGAGTTTAAGGGGCTTAAAGGTATGGTTCTTATTCTTCTTCTTTTCTTCTCTCTTGTTGTGTTTCTTTGAGTTCGTTTGGTTAGAAATCCTTGCTTTGTGTTAGATCTTGAGTTTGGAAGCTTAATTTGGTTGTATTTCCTTGGGTTGATGAAAGATTGAGAGAGATCCTTCATCTCCTAGTTTGGAGTTACTGCATCACCGATGAGTTTTCCTTGTTTTCTTGATTTCTTTGGCTTAGAATGAGACCTAACCCTCTAGAACTTCATTAGTAACCTGAGATTTAGTTGAGCAAGCCTTAGAGTGGATTAAGGTTGTTTGGTAACAGGAACCTAGGGTTTCTTTGCTTGGATTTTGTACTAACCTTTGATGTTGTTTGTTGTGCTTGGCAAGAAGGTGAAGCATTGGATTGAAGCAAATGGCTTGCTGAGGATTAACTTGTGAGGAAAAGAAATAATCAATTTTGTGAATGTGATTATTAAGCATGACTATTATAACTATACCAATATTTATATGATTATATATATACTTTATTTTTATTAATGAGATTGTTGTTAGTTTGATGATTGATTTTGAGATTTTATTGTCTTGGAAATGAGTTTATGGCTTAGTTAAACCTTTATTAGTTTATACTTGTTAGCATTTTGTTGAATAATAGTTATTATTTTTAAAGATCATGGATGTTTTACTTGGTGTTTGAATGTTCATCTTTGACTTGTGATTTAAATTCTTCAAGGAGTTTATGAAATCTTTGTTTTGTGAAACTTGGGATTTGTTGTGAAAATCATTGATTTCATGAAATCTAAGGCTTGAAACTCAATTTACAGTGCCGAAAGGGAAAGATTTCCATGTTGCTTCTTGTGTTGGATTTTGCAAATAGATTTGTGTTAATAGATTTAGTTTAGCTTATGCTTTTTATCATTTCCTTATGGTAATAGTTGAGGTACTGTTGTTGTTATTGTTGGCTCTTGTACTCCGTGTGGAGTTATACTTATTTTTAAGTTTGTATGGTGATACTCTACTGTAGTATGCGGTCTCCACGGCCAACCTATTGAGGTGGCATGGTAGACCAGCTGATTACTACGAGGGTTAGTTCAAGTGGGATGGTAGAGTCCTGACTGGATATTCATCGGGTAGCTGTTGTCACCATGCGGTGAACCGATGTGTCAACATCTAAGGCATGATTACTTTGGTGGCTCTAGACCTAGACGCGGCCACAATGAAGGTTTAGGGAGGTTTATAGACCACTCTATGTTAGGTGAGTGTTGGGTGCGGCTTTATAATGGGTTTGAGATTTAATTCTTTTGTGTTTCTTTTGTAGTGTCACATTGAGTTTATGGTGATGGGGCGAAGCCCAGCTGTCGTTCTTAAGGGGCAGTCTCCCATAGATTCAATCTGGTATGAGTATTGTGTTTATTTATTTTGAAACTCATATTATTCACTTTTTTATACTCATAAATGGATCTATTTTGATTTACATGTTTATGGTGGAAGACTTGTTTCAAGATTAGCATGTTTTCATAAATTTTTGAACTCTATATTTAGTATATTTACATTTGATATTCCAAAACCATAATTAAGGTAAAATGCCTATTTGGTGCTATCCTTTCATATTACTGTATTAAAGTTTGTTGTATTAAGATTTCATGCTCTAAGTTAATATCTTATTAGTAAAATAATTGAAGATTTATGTTTATTATGTTTTGGTACATTGTATTAGAGTTGTGCTAACCTCCCCTCACTGAGTAACGTTAGTTGCTCACCTCTTTTCCTTTCTCCCAGGCTGTTATAGGCAGTAGGTAGGGTGGTGCAGTTGTATGCTGAGCATTTGCCACCTTCTTATCTTCTTTGTTTCTCCTCTATTCATGTATGTTACTTTAGTCATGTATACGTGACTTGAGTCTTGGATCTACTAGTATGTAAGAACCCTGTTGCATGGTGTTCTATTAAAGCAACTCTTAAACTCATGTGTATCATTTTTTGCTACTATTGTTAGTGTTGCTTTCCTATGTGTTTGTGAACTTCTCTTTTCTATTCTTATTGTTGTTGTCATGGTTTATGTTATTACTTATGTTAGGTGTTATTCTGTTTGAAACTCGGTATTGGTGTTGGATATTGTTGATTCTAGGTTTACTACAGTACTGCTATAGTACTACTGCCTTCAAAGTTCTCGTGGTCGTGAGATTTCCTGTAAGGATTTCCAGGCTTAGAATTTTCACCAACTCTTTGTGTTATAGTGCTGCTAAAATACCGGGACCTAAAATGGTGTTTTCTGTGTCGATTTCTTCTCAAATCGCATCGTTGAGCTCACTTGGGCTTCTATAATTCCTGTAACACGAAATTAAATAATTAAACCATAAAAAGGGCATCAATTCATCAATAAAATACATAATTAATAAACAATAAATATATATAAAATACATACATTTAGGCGTTTATCATTCTTTATCTCAAAAAATCTCTAGGTGTTACAGTGACTACCACAGTTACTCTGCTATAGTAAATCTGCTACAATACTGCACAACCTAGTTCTCCATGGCTTATTCATGCCCTACAAAATAAATAATACATGATTAAGTATAAAACAAGCATCAATTGTTACAAAAATACATGCTAAGTGTATAAAATATGTATAATATAAAGTATACATTTAGACACTTATCAGAATATCCCCACACCTAAGCGTTTGCTTGTCCCCAAGCAAACAAATCATGAAAAACAAGGAGGATGATAAGAGGCTAAATGTATCACCTCTAGCTCAAGTAAAAATAAGAATCTAAAGGCAATGGATAATGATATGCAGATATTGAGTTACAATGAAGAAGCAAGAAAAAAAGGATCTTGTCTCACCTCATATATACCTGAGTAGTGTGTGTAAATTTCTATCTCATTTGCCTTGATCTGGTCTAGCCTAATAACTTCAATCATTGCAGCTCTAGATGCTATCACTCCACGTACAAAGAATATTGAGTCTTAAACTGCTAAGTGCTACTTCAGTGAACAAGTAAGATCCTTCTAATTCTTAGACTTGAGACTAAACCCATTTTTTCTCAAAAACACTAAGTAGTCAATCAAAAAGATCAAGAGGGTTTTTATTTTTTATTTTTATTATTATTATTTTTTAGATACAAAAATATTTTTGGAGGATGCACATGCTGGTTAGGCACAAGAGTCACCCAACTACTCAATTACAGATCTATATAGACGTATTCATGCTTTATTAACAAGGGAATATTGGCATAAAATTTTCTTTTTCTTTTTCTCTCTTGTTTTTCCATTTTTTCACAATCACCCTAGATTACGTCTTTAGACTGCTTTACATGCCATAATACTAGGACTAGATCAACTAGACTTAGAAATTCTTAAGAGTCCATTGAAAGATAGAACTTAGTATTCTAAGACCAAGTAATCAAAATTGTGTGTTAAGCAAATAAGAGAGCAGAGTAGTCATGTTGGCTTTTCCCCAGGGCATCAACAGAAGATTCAGTGCACAAGACAATACTAGAGGTGAAACATGGATTCAAGAGAGCACAAAAAGCATGTAACTAACATCAATCATTAATCCATGCTATAAGAATCTTTCAAGAAGGACATAGCCATCATAGGTAACACTAGCATGTAAACAATGGCCCTAACAAGTGAAATACACCCATCCCCACACGTATTTTTTTTATATTGTCCTCAATGTACAATAATCATAAAAACATGGTAGAATAAGCAATGAAAACAATAGTGGAGGTTGAAAACAAACTTTTCCGGTTCATCTTGTGATACCTGGCTCGTCACTCTTCTTCCTATTTTCTCTTCCTTGGCCATTAGGAGCGTAGAAGGTTTCCACGGCCTTTATTGGGTTAGTTGGGGTCATTTGAGTAATTATCACCCAAGTTTACTCACTAGTGTCTTTTCTTGAATGTACAAGGGCATTGTTGTCTTTTGCAAATGCTTATTCACTCTAGTCTTTGTTTCATAAGCATGAGGGTAACTTAGTTATTTCTTGAAGTCCATGGCATTTTGGTTAATATATTGAAGCTTAAGGGGTGAAATGGTCATTTCCCCTTAAAACCTTATCTATTGCTTTAAATGAAAGGTTCCTTAGAGGCTAAGTTTCTCATTCATCTCTTAACTCTTCTCTTCTTCATTCCTAGGGCTGTTCTTCTCTTCTTCTTGCCCAATCTTGTTTGATTTGAAGCTTAGAAGGTAATGAACCTTTCTTTTCCTTTGTTTGGATAAGGCATGAATCATCTATGTTGTGCTTGTGTTTTTAGCTCTTGAAATGGTTATTTCACTCTCATGCTCTTCCTTGAAAACTTGTTTTCAAGATCTTTGTAATTGTTTGAAAATTTGAAGGTTGTCTGAGTTGTGAATCCCTTGTACTTCACTCTTGTATTCATGGAATTAGCATACTTTTGAATTCCATGAGTTTTGATGGCATTTTTGTGGAGTTTTGGTGCGGAAAAGAAGGGTGTTAAGAGCTCAAAATGATGCCGTAGGTTTTTAGATTCATGTGTCTTTTAGTTAGCAATTGTATAGTTGTGAGAACTTGGTGTATTTCCCTTGGATTGTTGTTGAGTTTGGTCTCGGGCATTGTTGCAAGCCTGCTTTTACTGTAGCACCGAGAAGCTTTACTTGTTTCTTTAATTTCTTTGAATTAGAGTAAAGCTCTAACCCTTAGGATTTCTTTGGTAACCTTTAGACTTAGCTTTGAGCCAACCCTAGGATCAATTTAGGATTGTTTGGTAGAAGGAACCTAGGGTTTCATTGCTTGGATTTTTGTACTAACTTTGGATGTTATTTGTTGTGTTTGGCAAGGAGGTGAAGCATTGGACTGAGGCAAAGAGTTAGCCGAGGTTTAGTTTGTAAGGATTATTAAGCATGACCCTATTAGAAATTACCAATATTTATATGCTTATATACACTTTATCTTTCTTAATGAGCTTTTGTTAGGTTCATGATTTATTTTGAGATGTTTAATGCTTTGGAAATGAGTTTAAAGTAAATATTTATTGGTTTATACTTGTTTTTTTATCTTTTTTAAAGATCTTGAAAATTTTGCGTTTCAAAGGAGGTGTTTTGTGAACTTGGGCTTACTTGTGAAATCTTTGATTTTTGTGAAAAATAAGTTTGAAACTCATTCTTGGGTTGTTGAAAGGTAAGAATTTCCATGTTGTTTCTTGTGTTGAATTTTGTAAATTGATTTATGTTAAAATCTTGAGTTTTGCTTGTGCTTTTATCGTTTCCTTATGTAAATGGCTGAGGTGTTGTTGATTGACAATTATTGGTGGCTATTGTCCTTCGTGTGGAGTGTGTTTATTGTTGAGTTTGTATGGTGACCTTGCTGCAATAGGCGGTTTCCATGGCCAGCCTTTTGAGGTGGCGTGGTAGACCAATTGATTACTACGAGGGCCAGTTCAGGTGGGAGTGTAGAGTACTGACTGGATATTCATCGGGCAGCCATTGTCACCAGGCGGTGAACCGATGGGTCAACATCAAAGGCATGAGTACTTTAACGGCTCTAAACCTAGCTACGGCCGCGGTGAAGGTTTAGGGAGGTTTCTAGACCACTTTATGCTGGGTGAGTGTTGGGTGTTACATTATCCCGAGTTGAGAAATATTTTGATTTACATGTTTATTGTGGAAGCTTTGCTTCATGATGGGCTTATTCCTTTAATCTGGAACTCTATATTCAGTATTTTCACACTTTAATATTCTAAAACCCCAGTGGAGGTAGAATGCCTTCTTATTCTATCTTTCTTGCTAGTTTGCTATTATATGTATTCAACTGTGTGCTACTGCTGTTGTTGCTTCCTTGTGCATTTGTGAAGCCCTCTATTTCTTTTTGTTATTGTGGTTGCCATTTTTACTACTTCCGCTGTGTATCAGTATGTTTCTCCGTTTTATATCTGTGATAGATGTTATTGGATTCTAAGTGCATTGATCAGCCTTGCGGCGTCCCGAGGGTTGAGTGGCGGAGTATCCCTCCTAGGGATTATCGTGGCGGTTATTGCGTCCTGTGGACCCGCGGGTCAGGGCGTGACATATCTTATGCAAGTTGCAAGGTGTGACCCGAACATATGGTCCGGCGAGCTATATATGTCGGGTCCGGTCACCATTGAATGTGGAGAGGCTTAACAAACTCCCTTAATGCCCTGCAAAGCAAAAAGGGGACATCATTTTTCAATCGAAAAAGTTTAAACACAAAAAATAACCCTAGGGAGTAGCTAAAAACATATACTAGATAAAAGGGAATAAAGTTCAAAACAAAAGGTTAGTAGGCATGACCCTTGCCAACTAAGAAGTACAGTAAACAAACACACAAACTGAAAGCCGATAACAAAACACACTAAAATAATTAAATAAGTGTCCATACTCAAAAAGAAAACTAGTTGTTGCAGGCTGCTGTAGGTGGTTTTGGCATGGCGGCACATGAAGATGTGGTGGTGTGATAGGAGGAAGTATAAGTGGAAATGACAAACTGATGGAAGTCATCCACTAATTGACACTGTCCCTCTACAAGCTGGAAAATCTGGCCTCGCATCTCACGCTGCTCATGATGCATGGCCTAAATCTCACTCTCTATCCTCCTCAGTCTAGTGTCAAAGTTTGGTGGCAATGTGGTACTGGGAATAGGCGGAGTAGGTGTATCTTCAGACTCAGACTTTATCTCAATTGGCTCACACTGATTGGACTCTTTTATGGCTAGGTGTATGAATACCTCAACAAGAAGTTGGCCAAGATAAACAGAATACCGCTAAAAAATTCCATACATAGTGTACAAGTCTGACTATGTAACCACCTCGGTAGTGTCCTTCCGGTCCCAATAGAATAAGTGATAAAAGAATGAATATATCTATGGACTGGGTTCTTTATATGGGAAGCTTTACAGGTGTTCTTACTGTCACTAGCTGCTAGGGAGGTCCAATACTGGTTTGCATTCATGTATGGTGGAAAGTTTCTTTACAATTAGCCAAATGGCACCTCGTGAATGAATTTGGCATCGTATATCCCCAATGACTTTGCAAACTCCATATGATCCATCTCATAAGACCTTCCAAAAGCTAGAAAATGAATGGCTCCTGGTCTTCAAGCACCGACAATCCTTTCGTCTTGGTGTGCTTCAAAAGTTATTAACACCTCCAAGTTTGGTTGGTGATAAGTAGGATCATCGATCGCGAACAAATTTACTCAACAATCATGTGAGAGCAAACCCTTCACTTGCTCATCCATTACAAGTGTTTCCAAGATGCCTCAATCTATATGACGGAATGTGCTAAAAGGTTTGGTCTTCAAAAAGCCATATTTTTCCCTATTATGAGCATGCTTGAAGTGAGGTTCTTTGGGGGTTGGCATTGTGTTTCTTGGACATTTGGAGACAAGTTTCTTGATGGTCGGCATTCCTAAATCATATATAAACCTAATAAAGTTTAAAGGAATTCAAAAGAATCCAAAATGTGGTGTAAAAGATGGAGAAAAATTGGATAAAATGGTGGATAGTGACCATACTGCTGTATGGGCACTATTCACTTCGAAAGAACCTCCCCATAAACATGATAATCAAAACCTTTTTACATAAATTCAAGGAAAACTTCATCCATGACAATCAAACTATAGAAACCAAGCAAAATTCTTGAATAATTCCACAAATATGCTTCTAGAAAATAAGAGGATTGAAAAGGATAAAAACTAGGGCGTCAAGACTCTTACAGAAGATAACTTGAGAAACCCACGGTTAAACTTGAAGAAAACTACTAGATAAAAATCTCAATGAGGTTAGTAGGAGATTTAGAAGAATAAATGGGAAGATTTGGCCAAGAAATGAGTGAGAAAGAGGAGGAAAAATTGGGAGAAAAAAGGTGGTAAGAAGAAGAGTTGGTTTTAAAGGACTACACTAGCTATACGGGCTCCATGCGGCCCACATGGAGGCCATATGTCCTAGTGTATTCTTTCTTGATTGTCATAGATGGCCTTAATGCATCCTGCATAGAGGCCGTATGAAGTATTTAAACTTCTCTAGATGGTTTCAGATGGGCACAATCTAGGGCACATTGAGGCTGCATGGCTTAGAATGGGTTTCTAAGATCAGTAATCAACCTCCAAATGATCAAATGAAGCCAAGAAAGGATAAACCTCCAAGGCCAAATGTAAATCTTAAGACTTTGATTGAATGCATGAAATAATACCAAGAATATTTCTCACAAAGAAAAGTGATTATGCCACAAGAAAGACGACAAGAAAAATGCACAAGGCATGTGTGCGTGGACTTATTCACATAAATAACACACAAAAAAAATGACTTCAAGAATGATAAAACTAAACCCTAGAATACAAAAAAAGAAAATTAAACCCCCGAATGCTTAGGTTGCCTCCCAAGAAATGCTTGTTTAATGTCGCGAGCCTAACGTACCTTTCTTACTTACCTCACGGGGGTTCAAAAAGCTTGAAGTTACCCGCATTCATCTTTGGAGGATTGATTCTTCCTAGTAAATTTAATTACAACAATGAATGAATTTTACACTTTTCATGAGTGAGGAGGGATGAGAAATGTACCTTCCATCCTTGAGGTGTTGGATGATTAGGATTGACACCTTTCCTTTTTCTTCCACAAACTTCATTCCAAATTTTCTTCAACATTGATTATGTTCCTTCTTTTTCTTTGGCAACGAAGAGTTTATGATGCTTGGTTCGATGGAAGAAGTACCATCTACTCCGGGGATCTTGAAGAAGGTGCTCCAGAAGTTGAAGAGGTCTAGGAGACGCCACCGGAAACGCCCCAAGGCTGTTGGAGACGTGCGTGAACCGAACAAGGTGGTTGAACAATTGCTAGGTGGTCCAAAGCTCGATAATTTACCCTCTACCCTTAAGAAATTGTGCTCATCATGCTTCCAAGCCACGGGTAAGAGAGCAACCTTCATCTATGAACCCCCGTGAGGTAAGACAAGGTACGCCAAGCTTAGTGACGTTAAACAAACACTTCTTGGGAGGCAACCCAAGTGTTTGCGGTTTTCTTAGTCTTAGTTTAGTTTGTTTGCATGAATAAATTATTGAGTGTTGGTGTCTTGAGTTTTAGATATTTGTGCTATGATTTCATCGTGTGTTTTTATGTGGATTTGGAGAAGTTGGGTCGTTTGAGCTATATTTCATGTTTTTTTTTCACTGGTATAAATTGCATATTAGGGCAGGCTCTGAGTGTGTAAACATGTTCAGAAATTTTTTGCAGAGCCTGCAGGTTTTTCTAAGGTATCCAGAGAAAACGCGCGGGCTTGTGGAATTTCCGTACGCCCGTGGATTTACATTATGAGCTCATCCAGAGATGGCACAGGTGCGTGGACTTGCCCCTATGAATGACTTTGTGACGAACGCACGCCCGTTTGTAATTTCCGCACGGCATGTGAATTCCTGCAGAGACTTGGCAGATTATCCCGAAAGCACATAGGGGCGTGAACTCGCCCCTGTTGACGACCTTATGCAAATCGAACGGGCGTTGGTAATTTTTGCACGCCTGTTCGAAACTCTGCAGAGGAGCTCTCTCCATCCCGAGAAGACACAGGGGCGTGTGGCTGCCCCTGCAAGTTGGACCTGTGAATGTCCACGCTCATGCGGAAATTCCGCACGGGCGTGCGGAACACTTACCAAAATTTTCTCGGATGTCCAGAGATGCCACTAGGGCGTGTAGCTGCCCCTGTGGGTCGGGCGCACATTCGTGGGTATTTTCCGCACGCCCGTGTGAGAGTAATCAGAGACAGTGGGTGTTTTCCCGAGAGTGCACAGGGGCGTGCGCTTGCCAATGTGAAGCTCTCCCGTGTAGGAGCACTGCCGTGGGTAATTTCCGTACGCCCATGTGGATGCACCGAATTCCAAGAGACGCGAGTTTTTCTTTAAAATCTTTGCGGATCTTCTTCTTCTTCATCTCCAATCACCTGAAAACCACCCCTGATCATTTTCCCGGCCTCTCACCACTATTTTGGAGGATTTTTCTTCACTTATCATGCCGATTTTCAAAGTATTCACATCTTTTTCATCGGTAACCTTTTTATCCTCTTTTTCTTCACAAATTCTGGAATTTTATTGGATTGAAGGGCCTGAGTTGTGCCAATTTTCATGTTATAATGTTTTTAGCATGTTTAGAAAGCGTTTAGGTGCGTTTTTAAGTTGAATTTTTGGAGAATTGGTGCACAACCGTGAGGTTTTCACGCTTTGCAGATCCACACGGGAGTGGGTAATTTCCATAGGCCGTGTAGAATTCTGTAGTATGTTGTTTCTAAGCTTCTTTGACCGTTTCTTCATCTTTTATCGCAGGTATGGCACCGCGCTCGAAGATGCAAGAGGGTAAGCGTCGTAGAGAGGCCTCACCTGAGTTAGTACATATCGGATTCTCAAATCCCGAGCATCAGGCTCGATTTGAGTGGCTATCAAGGCTCAGGATTTGGCAGTCAAGATTTGTGGACCTGAGCGCATTCAGTGAGGTCCAGCCAAGTGACGAGTTAGTTAGTGAGATTGATGCACTGATGGCCGTGGGAAGCTGGAGGAGATTACTTTCGATACGAGTACCAGTTTTGCGGCCACTGACACTGGAGGTCCTGGCGTCCTTTGAGTTCCAGCAGCCATATGGGAGGTTTTACATCATTGATGTCATTCTGTTCAGAGCATTCGGACGTCAGTTCACCATGAGTTTTACTGAGTTTTCAGTGCGCATGGGCTTGTATGATGAGGCCTACATAGATACCGAGGACTACAGATACTTACCAATAGATTTCCCTGGCACTTTGACCACATAGTAGGCTTACCAGGCCTTCTGCGGACAGGGGCAGTATGAACCGGGAGTGTCCAAGGCCTCATGTTTGTCCCGACTGAGCTACAGGTACTTATTCGCCGTTTTGAGCAGATCTATAGATGGCCAAGGAGACAACACTTGTGTTTTGAGTCGGCAGGGGTTACTTTATTTATATTCCATGGTCCATACCGTGCCAATTCACTTGGGGTACATTGTGGCTGACTATTTGCGATATCAGAGCCAGAATGGGAGAGTGGGAGTATTATTTGCTGGTCCCTACATTACTCGACTTATTCTGGGGATGGGCCTTGGGGACGCCATTCGGGACACCGAAAAGACAGTTATTCTTTCTCCTCTCAGACTCGATACTCTCAAGATGATGGGAGTAGTGCGTAGATATGGTCTCAGAGTTTACATACTGGTGACATCCGAGGCGGGAGACTCCGCACCGGTGACAACCGAGGCCTTAGGGCAACTAGGTACTCTTTCAGGATCCTATGATCGTATTGAGAGGCTCGAGAGCACCATGACTATATTACGGTCTAAGATCATCGAGATACGGGCGATACAGTCAGCACAATATACGGATATGATGGCCCGTTTCGATTTCTTATGACAACTATTGAAAGGCAGACCCTCAGCTCCTCCAGCATCTCCATCACCACCTCCACCAGCACCCTTTGACCTAGCACCCGCAGCAGCAGCGTAGCCCGAGGACGACACCGACACTTGACTTTATTTTTCTGTATTTCTTTTCTTTTTGCATTTTCATTTTGGACTTGTACTCTCAGAAAGGACTTTCCTTTTGAGTTTATTTTTAGTTTGTGTCTTGAGTTGTATTCATTGCTTTATCTTTTATATACTCGAGTTGTTTTTGTTTTCATTGAGCTTTACTGAACCCCCTCGTGTGTGCATGCAGATGGTCTTGTCATCATGAGAATTGAGACTTTGTCATGGGCACAACAAAGATGCTTTGGCACTTGGCCGTGTGAGCTTCACAACCCGTTGGAACATCACTACCAAGGATTTAGCTCCATCAAATGCAACACTAGGAGTAAGGGGAGTATCGTTTTGATTGCTTCTTTCATAGTGCATACATCTTTTCTATTGGTTTTGATTGATATACATACTCACATAGCCAATGGTTGTTCATCTTAGTTGCATTGATTATATTCTTGAGTTTAGGAGAATTTTTAACATTGAATGTCTTCATGCTCTAGTTTTTGCTTGAATTTCTAGGAATTTTTGCCCGATTGACACTTGTTGCACTACTCACTCTTTAAACTCTTTGGAAACTCATGTTCGATGTTAAAGGGACTAGTTATAGTTGTCTCTTGTGTTAATTCTGAAAAAAAAACATTGGAAAAATAAAAAGAAGGAACAAAATAGTTTTGTTGTTTACTTGCGCTTGTTGGGTGGAAAGAGCTACCACCTATGAAGTATGAAGCTACTCTCATAAGTCGGATACTAGTTATACTCTAATGAGAGAAAGAGCTATCTCATAGGATGAGTGAAAGCTACCACTCCGGTAGAAAGAGCTACCACTTCGAAAGTGTGAAAGCCACCTTAGCGGCCGCTTTGGAAAGGGCTACCTTAAAGGATATGTGAAGCTACTACCATTTTTAAAATGTTTCTTACTTTTTGTAGATAAATAAGTCTCTTGTACTTAGATCTTTGAGGAGTATACTTTGGGTTGTTTTGAGTGAGTTCACACACTTACACGATTTCGGGTTTGTTGTCCTTCTTTATTCGAGTTTTTAGCTAGAGCATCCATTTTTCGTATTTAATGTTGAAATTTCTCTTACTTGTAGAATGCTCTCTTTGTATACTTTCATGAACCTAAGGCCAAGCACTTCCAATTTTTCCTTCATCTACGCACACAATGTTTTAATTTTTGCTTGAGGACAAGCAAAAGCTTAAGTATGGGGGAGTTTGAATTTTTGCTAAGAATGCGAAGCGTTCTTTCCTTATGTTGAGCATTACTTTTCTCGGGTTTTTACACTAATATGTGTGTATTTATGTTACTTTAATGCAGGTAGGGTTGTGAGGCCGATTATAAGAGAAAGAAGCCAATGTGGATTGTAATGCACCAATTTGGAGGAAATCTTGAGAAGGTTCAAACGCGGAGACATAGGTCGGGTTGGAGATGCAGGAATGTGTGCCAACCTCCTCGTATTCGAGTTAGTACAACCATTTGGAGGAGCACAAAAGCAGTCACATTCAGGCATTCCGACTTGTGCATATAGGACAAGATCTCCACCAACATGTCCGTTATTGAAGAAGCAAAGCGACCCACGACGTAAACGTGTGCTCGTATGCGTTACCTCGATGAAAGCATGTATTCGGGAGTATTTCATGCCGGTACTATAGCAGGTACTGTAGCAAATACTGTAGCGTGAAAACTGGAAAACAGAGAATCCACACGCCCATGCGAAAAATCCACAGGGGCTTGTGGATTCCCAATTCCAGCCCTTTAAAAGCTGATTTAAGCCCCGATTTCAACATTCTTTTCTCCATCTTTTCCCAAACTTGAGAGAGGGCTTAAGCTAGAGTTTTGAGGGGTATTGGCTATTGATTTAGAGAGGTTTTACGGCTCCAACATCACGCGCCGTTTGTAAAAAGGTTATTGGGAGAGCTTTTATCGGCATCGATCTGGCGAGGTGTATCATAGGCCGGACAAAGGGACCCTTGCGACGAGTAGAGGATCTCCACAAGACCATCGCCACGACTATCAAGGTGGTTTTCTATAGATTTATTGCTTTTACATTCAATTTCATTGATTGTACTTAGCTCCATGGAGCGCTAAACCCTCTAGTGGGTACTTGGGTATTTGTGAACCCTAGGATGTATTCGTTTTATTGAATCTCTTTATTATGCATTCAATTAATTGATGCTTATTGTGAGTTCAAATCTTGAATGCTTGATTGTATGAATACTCCCCTAGAGTGACACTAGGGTTTGAGAGTTCTTGTTGGTAACCTTGTGAGTAAGTGACAAACCACGAGAGTTACACAAAGCTAGGTTGGAGAGGGTTGAGAGGGTGAGTCGAGAGGTAGCGGAGCGTCCCCTTTCCCCTCCGGTGTGATTTATTCTACCTCCATTTCCTTGAGTTCTTTGCAGTCATAGTAGAGTGAATGGGCTAAGGGATGAACTTTCGCTGGGGTTTAGTTGCGGGTGCAACTGAGTGAAGCGTAGAAGTGATCTTAGCATCTAGGGCTTAATTGTGGCTAGGCACCTTCCACCTGGACTAAAGGGTTACGTCTACCTAGGATAATCATTTCAAGTGCAAGAACCCTCTATTATGCTTCCTAACTAATGCAATAGTGAGTTGTGGAGATCTTTTAATACATGGTCCCAAATCTAAGGTCAACCATGCCTAACTCTATACATGTCCTAGAGGAGAAATTGAATAACCTCTCATCCTCACACTCGTATAGAATTGCAATGAGTTCTAGGGATTCCAAGTGATAAATCCTCTTCCTATATGTAGACCTAACCCTTTGGTCCAGGTGGAAGGTCCCTAGCCACAATTAAACCCTAGATGCTAAGATCACTTCTACGCTTCACTCTGTTGCACCCGCAACTAAGCCCCAGCGAAAGTTCATCCCTTAGCCCATTCACTCTAGTATGACCGCAAAGAACTCAAGGAAATGGAATTAGAATAAATCACACCAGAAGGGAAAGGGGACGGTCCGCTACCTCTCGACTCACCCTCTCAACCCTCTCAAACCTAGCTTTGTCTAACTCTCGTGGTGTGTCACTCACTCACAAGGGTTACCAACAAGAACTCTCAACCCTAGTGTCACTCTAGGGGAGTATTCATACAATCAAGCATTCAAGATTGGAACTCACAATAAACATCAATTAATTGAAAGCATAATAAAGAGATTTGATAAAACGAATACATCCTAGGGTTCACAAATACCTAAAGTACCCACTAGGGGGTTTAGCTCTACATGGAGCTAGATACAATCAATGAAATCGAATGTAAAAGCATAGAATCCATAGAAAACCCCCTCGATAATCGTGGTGATGGTCTTGTGGAGAGTCCTCTACTCGTCGCAAAGGTCGCTTTGTCCGGCCTAGGATACACCTCGCCGGATCGATGCCGACGAAAACTCACCCACTAACCTTCTTCCAAACAGAGCGCGATGTCGGAGCCGTAGAACTTCTCCAAATCCCTAGCCAATACCTTTCAAAACCCTAGCCAAAGCCCTCTCTCAAATTTTGGAAATGATGGAGAAAAGAATGCTGAAATCGGCTTTTAAAGGGTTGGAATATGGAATCCTCACGCCCCTGTGGGCGCCCTTGTGGATTTTCCGAACGGGCGTGTGGAATTTCCACACGCCCGTGTGCATTCTCTGTTTCACTATTTCATCGTCCGACTTTGAACAGTGCCTGCTACAGTAATTTCGCTACATTTTTTCTACAATACCTACTTCAGTACCGGTCCGAAATACTCCTGAATCCATGCTTTCATCGTGGTAACGTAAACGGGCACACATTTGTATCTTAGATCGCTTTGCTTCTTCAATAACGGACAAGTTGGTGTAGATCTTATTAAAAATGCACAAGTCGGAATGCTTGAATGTGACTGCCCTTGTGCCTCTCTAAATCGTTGTGCTAACTTGGATACGAGGAGGTTGGCATGTATTCCCGCATCTCTAACCCCACTTATGTCTTTGCATTTGACCTTCGCAAGATTTCCTCTAAATGGTGCATTTACGATCCACATTGGCTTTTTTCTCTAATATTCGGCTCCACAACCCTACATACATCAAAGTAACATAAATACACACATATTAGCGTTAAAACCCGAGAAAAGTAATACTCAACATAAGGAAAGATTGCTTCACATTCTTATCGCACAAGCACTTATCAAACTCCCCCACACTTAAGCTTTTGCTTGTCCTCAAGCAAAAATTAAAACATTATATGCATAGATGAAGGAAATATTGGAAGTTCTTGGCCTTAGGTTCACTAAAGTATACAAAGAGAGGATTCTAAAAGCAAGGAAAATTTCAAAACTAAATACGAAAAATCAATGCTCTAGCTAAAAAACTTGAATCAAAAAGGACAACAAACCTGAAATCGTGTAAGTGTGTGAACTCACTCAAAACAACCCAAGGTATACTCCTCAAAGTTCTAAGCACAAGGGACTTATTTATCTACAAAGAGTAACAAAAATCTTAAAGGTGGTAGTAGCTTCACACATCCTCTAAGGTAGCCCTTTCCAAAGCGGCTGCTAAGATGGCTTTCACACTTTCGAGGTGGTAGCTCTTTCTACCGGAGTGGTAGCTTTCACTCATCCTATGAGATAGCTCTTTCTCTCATTAGGGCATAACTAGTATCCGACTTATGAGAGTAGCTTTATACTTCGTAGGTGGTAGCTCTTTCCACCCAACAAGCGCAAATAAACAATAAAACTATTTTGTTCCTTCTTTTCATTTTGTTTTGAGAATTAACAAAAAAAACAACTATAACTAGTCCCTTTAACATCGAACATGAGTTTCCAAAAGAGTTTAAAGAGTGAGCAGTACAACAAGTATCAATCGAGCAAAAATTCCTAGAAATTCAACCAAAAACTAGAGACTAAAAACATTCAATGTTAAAAATTCTCATAAACTCAAGAATACAATCATTGCAACTAAGGTGAACCGCCATGGGCTATGTGAGCATGTATATCAATCAAAACTAGTATAAAAGAGATGTGTGCACTATGAAACTTCCCCCCACACTTAATTTGTACATTATCCCCAATGTACACATGCAAGCTCACTCATAATGTATATCAATGAAATTCAAATTTGGGAGAAGCAATCAAAACAATACTCCCCTGACTCCTAGTGTTGCATTTGATGGAGCTAAGTTCTTGGGAGTGTTGTTCCAACGGGTTGTGAAGCTCACACGGCCAAGTGCTAAAGCACCTTGGCCGTGCCCATGACAAAGTCTCAATTCCTATGATGACAAGACCATCTGCATGCATACACGAGGGGGTTCAGTGAAGCTCAATAAAAACAAAAAAACAACTTGAGTATATAAAAGATAAAGCAATGAATACAACTCGAGACACAAAATGAAAATAAACTCAAAAGGATAGTCCTTTCTGAGACTTCAAGTCCAAAATAAAATGCGGAAGTAAAAGACATGAAAAGAAAGTCAAGTGTCGGTGTCGTCTTGTCTCCGCTTCACTGCTGTTGCTGGATACTCAAAAGGTGTGGGTGGTGGTGGTGATGGTGATGCTGGAGGGGCCGAGGGTGTCCTCGGCTGCATGACAAAAGTGTCAAAACATGCCATAAACTCTGTATAATGTGTGGCCTGCGCAGCCCTAATCTCAGCAATCTCTACTCGGACCTCAGCTACCTCTGACCGTATCACCCCCATAGCACTCTTGAGCCTCTCAAAGCGATCATGGGCTCGACATGGTGAAAACATGCGAACTGGGGGTGGGTCCTCTGCCACTGGAGGTGCCTCGGTCTCCATCGATGTCGGCTGAGACTCAGGGGTAGGCTGAGAAGCCTCAGTATCATTACTCTCATCCTCAGCTATCTCTGGAGCTGGTAGCACCAAGGCATAAACTCCCGTTCGAACTCTGCGGACCATGCCCACTAATCTCATCATCTCAAGGCTCAGGGGAGCAGGTGTACTCATCTTCTTGGCCCCACGAATCGCGTCCAAGAGACCCATGCCCAGAACTAATCTCGTAATGTAGGCGCCCGAGAAGATCACTCCCATCTGGCATACTGCCCTTGATGTCAAATATACTCTGCAATGATGTGCCCTAGATGGATCGGTATGCGCTGCATCATTGAATACAAGTACAGGAGCTCCTGCCGGCTCAGAACGGCAGTGCTATCACCACGACCATTCACCGACCTGCTTATAATGGTGTATAAATATCGGTACGTAGGTCGCGAAAGGTACATGGCCTTGGACACCCCCGGCTCATACTGGCCCTGACTACATAACACTTTGTATGCTCTCTGCGGGGTCAAAGCTCTAGGATAATCTGTCGATAACTGAGAATACTCCTCAGTGTCTGTAAATGGCTCCTCGTACAAGCCAAGCCGAATTGAGAAATGAGTGATACTCAGGCTATGGTGATGTCTAAGTGCTCGGAACTGAATGACGTCAAGACTATCGAATCTCTTGTAAGATCTATTAAACTCGAACGACGATAGTACCTCAAGTGTGAGCTCATGAATGGCTGGCTCCTTAATCGATAATAACTGCCTCCAACCACCCACTGACACGAGATCCTCGACCTCATCTGTGAACTCATCCCCCTGCTGTAAATCTTTCAGTATGCTCGTGCCAAAGGATCGAGTCTATCCTAACCGAAGTCTCGACAACCGCTCAAACTAAGCCTGGTGCTCAGGGATAGTGAATCTCATACCCTCGGACTCAGGAGACAACTCTCGTGGCCGTTTATCATCTTGCTTCTTTAACCTGGGTGCCATAATCTCCAAAATTTGAAAGAAAATTGATCAAACATGTCAATTAAGCAATGCTGTAGAAATCCACACGGTCGTGTGGAATTTCTGCACGCCCATGGGGATCCACGGGGCGTGAAAAATGCACGGCCGCACCTCAAACATCCAAAAGTACACCGTTAAATTACTTTTAACTTCACTCTAAACATGCTTAATCATTCTAATTATAGAAACGAAGCATTATTAACTAGTTTCATCACTTAAAATCAAGAATTGACGAAGAAAACAAAAAATAGGGCTTACCGATGAGTTGGGATGAGAAAACTTGAATCGGCCGGAAAACCACGCAAAAACCTTCCAAATCGGCAATACAAGGTCAGGAAACAGTTGTATGAGAAAGAAGAGAAACGGCCAATCTTAAAAAAGAACTCGCGCCTCTTGGCGTTCTGTACATCCTCACGGGTGTGCGGAAATTACCAACGCCCGTGCGGCTCCACATGGGAGAGCCACAGGCCAGACGCACGCCCTTGTACGCTCTCGGTATAACACTCAATCTCTCTGAACACAAACACACGGGCGTGCGGAAAATATCCACGCCCATGCGCCCGACCCACAGGGGCAGCTGCACGCCCCTGTGGCTTCTTGAGAAACTCATATTTAGGTGTTAATTCATGCACTAGATCGTCGTTTTATTCAATTCACTCATTTTCGGAGGAGTCTTTGAGCTTGCTATATCATTTTTTCATCATTTGGGGGCAGATTTTCGAAGTTTTAATTGATTCTAATGGGTATACGACCTTACTGGGTCGTATGGTGGCCGTCTGAGACGACACAGACGGCCCCACATACGGCCCCTATACGGGGCCATCTGTTACGGGATGCCCTCTCAGCCGAGAGGGCCATTTAGTTTCATCGGCCCCCCATCTTTCGGGCCGTATGGGGGCCGTATGGGGTCGGGTCCCCCCATTTAATCCCTCTCTCTCTCCTTCTTCCATTCTCTTCTTTTCTCTCTTTCTCCACCGATTTTCTCTCTTCATTCTCACTCAATTCTTGACCAAATCTCTTCATTTTTCTTCCTAAATCCTATCCTCATCCATTTGAGACGTCGATCTAGTGATTTTCCCCGAGTTTAAAGCTTGTTTTCTCAAGATTTCATCGGTATGCCTTTTCTATGCCCTAGTTTTATTTTTCTCATTTCTTGGGCATTCTTGGAGATTTTGTGTGGGATTGCTTTAGCTTTTTGCTTGGTTTTGGATGATGTGAATGTCATGGATGAATTTTCCTTCAATTTTATGTAAAAATTTTCGATGCTTTGAATATAGGGGAGACTCTTGCCGCATGAATAGTGACCATAAGGCCCCCATACGGCCGTATGGCCTTCAAAGTTTGATTTTTCATGAGTTTCCTCTACCTCTAGCATTTTCGTTTGCTTTATCTTGTACCCCTATGAGCTTGAACAAAGTTTATCTTCATTGTAGGGATGCCTAACACAAAACGGCTCGTCCCCAAGCGCCCAAGGACCTCTGGGCCGTCCTCTACACCCGATGAGCCCGTCTTCAAGTTATCCTATCATCGAGAGAGATATGATCGACTGAAAACAAAACCATTTGGAACATTATGCTACCTTGATTGGGGACTTGTGGAGAACCTTGGGATTGCAAGTCAAGTAAGGGAATGACTATCAAACAATTGTTGGGATAAACTCTTTGCGATAAACGAGCCAACCTTTCGTTAATTAACCTTGGAGGTTTTGAGCACATTTGAGGCACAACAAGATGGAGATTCTGTGCAGAATAGAAAAATTCTCACCATCCGTTTTCAAGCTTTTGGACGGAAGAGTACTATGCACCACTTGGATTTTGCCAAGTACTTGGGGATTTATGATGATGAGTTTATCAACTCCATGCCCGGAAAGCGTCTTAAGCTTGATTTCCCAAGTGGAGTGGGACGAAGTGACTATTGGGCAACCTTGGCGGGTGATGATCAAACACGAAAGGCCTCGCGCATGATTGACCCGGCCCACAGATTCATTCATGCTTTGATTGCTCGATCCATTTGGGGCCGGACCGATAGCAAGGGGGTTGTAACTCAATCCGATCTTTATATGATGTATGGCATCTTCGAGCGATGCCCTTCTCACCTTGGCCACCTTGTCGCCGATGCATTTCTTCACCAGGGCTCATATCCACGATTGGGAGCTATATTTATTGGGCCCTATGAGACTAGATTGATCCGTGGCATGGGTTTACTTGAGCAGACGCAAGGCATGACCGTTGTAGGAGGTACAGTACCCCTTGGACCAATCCACATACGGGTGATAGGCTTGATGGTCGCACGTGACAGACCCACACGCCACCGGGCCACTGGTGAGTCTAGTCAACAGCAGACTGAGCACACAAAGTTAGACCCTGAGGGCGTGCCTGCTCTGACCCCCGGCGCTACATCTTTACCTGACTTTGACATGAGACTGAGGGGACTTGAGGGCTAGGTTCGGGCTGTGCGTCAGGAGCAGAGTGAGATTCGTGGCCAGCTTTACCAGATCATTGAGGGACAACGCCGGCTCGAGGCAAATCTTCACCGTTTCATCACTTCCTATTGTGGTTTATCCTCGCACATTGTAGCCACTCCTTCTACCACCGTGCCGCCACCACCAGCACCTGATTGTGATGAGCAGCTGCTTGTTGGAGCCTGAACAAATATTGTTTACTTTTGCTTGTTTTGTTTTGTGTTTTGTTAAGTTGGCATGGTTCTACCCTACCGACTTGTGTTGTTGAACTTTAGTTTATTTTCATCTTTGTGTTTTTGTTGACTACTCTCTAGTTTTTCCCCTTGTGCTTGTATTTTTAAATTTTTGTGGAATGATGATGTCGCCTTTTTGCCTCGCAGGGCATTGAGGGAATTTGGTGAGCTTTCCTAGTTTTAATGGAGGTCGGACGAGACATGTATTGCTCACCACACCTTTTGTCGAGTCCTACCTCACGACGAGCACAAGTTAAACCGGGGAGTTCGTTTTCACCCTCCTTTATTATTTGCATTGCTTCATTTTGCATATTTTTCATGATTAGTGTACATTGAGGGCAATGTACAACACTAAGTGTGGGGATGGGTGCATTTGATGTATTAGGACCATTGTTACATGCTAGTGTTACCTATGATGGCTTTGTTCATTCTTGTAAGATTCTTTTAGCTTGGACTAATGATTGATGTGAGTTATTTGTTTCTATGCTTTATTGAATCCTGTTTTACTCCTAGTATTGTCATGTGCACTGAATATTTTATCGATGCCCTGGGAATAGCCAATGTGACTACTCTAACTCTCTTGTATGTGTAACACACTACTTTGAGTACTTAGTCTTAGAAAACTAAGTTCTATCATTCAGTGGACTCTTAAGAACTTCTAAGTCTTGTTGAGCTAATCCTAGTTTTATGGCATGTAGTGTACTCTAAAGATGTGATCTAGGGTGAATGAAAAAAAAATAGAAAAAAAATTGAGTCTATGTCAGTATTCCTCTGCTACTGAAGCATGAATGCGTCTATGTAGACTGTAATCGAGTAGTTGGGTGGCTCTTGTGCCTAACCAGCATGTGCATCCTCCAGAAAGATTTCAAAATGTTGTTGATGCAGTCTACGTTGGACTCAAAAAAAAAAATGAATGAAATTGAAAATGAAAATGAAAAAAGGAAGAAATAAATGATGAACTGAAAATAAAACCTAGTGATCTTTTTGAGTACCTACCAAAGGTTTTGAGATGAAAGTGGATTTAGTTTCGAGCTATAGATTTAGAAGGATCTTACTTAGCCATTGAAGTAGCACTTAGTAGTTTAAGACTTAGTATTCATTGTAAGTGGAGTGATTAGCATCTAGAGCTGTACTGATTGAAGTCCTTAGGCTAGACCATATCAGGGCATATGAGATATAAGATTCACTTACACGGTACAGACGTATAAGGGGTGAGACAGGATATTTTTATTATGCTTATTGACTATGACTCAACATCTATGTATCATTGTCCATTGCTATTGGAATCTTATATTTGCTTGAGCCAGAGGTAATGCATTTAGCCACTTCTCAGTCTCTTTGTTTTTCATGAGTTGTTTGCTTGGGGACAAGTAACGCTTAAGTGTGGGGATATTTGATAAGTGTCTAAATGTAGGTGTTTTCATATAATTATCGTATTCACTTTGCATGTATTTTGTGAGGCTTGATGCCTGTTTTATGCTTAATCGTCTACTATTTGCTTTGTAGGGCATAAGGAAGCCATGGAGAACAAGAAGATATCATTTGGGCAAAAAAAGAAGAAAACAGGAATTTCATACTACCCCCATACTACCCAGTATGGGGGCCGTATGCACTGTAGCAGCGGAAGGTTTTGGAGTGTCTGCCCAGATTTCCATACTACCCAGTATGGGGGCCGTATGCACCCCGTATGGATCACAAATCTAGGGTTTTTGGGTGCTATATGACCCCTATACGACCCCCATATGACCCGTATGCCTCGGGGGGGTTATAAATACCAACTTTTAGGGCAGAAAAGGGGGACTTTTCAACTAGACTTTTTCTAGACCTTTTCTTGACCGATTTTGGGGAGACACTTGAGAGGTTTTTGGGCGACCTAGGGGAGGAGAAGAAGGGCAAGGAAGCTAGAAGATCATCCAAGCCCAAGGTCCAAGACTCTCAAGGCTAGAAGGCAACATCATTCAAAGGAGAGATCTACCACGATTTGAAGGAAGGAGACCCGCGGCTAGAGGAAGCGTCATTCGGCATTCCTTTGGCGAGGGAAGCATCATTCGGCATACATTCTACCTCCTCCTCCACCATTTCATCTAGGGAGTGTCACTCATGCTTTTCTTGTGTGTTTTACTTGATTATATTACTTGTTGTGGGATGATGACACACTAGACCCCCAAGGCCACCGGGTGTTGGTGAACCTTGGGGGGTTTTATCATGTATTTTGAATGATTACTTGTTAATTCTATGCTTGGGTAATTTTGAGATCTAATCCATTGTTTTCATGCTAAGTGCTACATTAAGGAGAAATCCGTAGCTCTTTTATGAGTGATGCATGTAGATGTGACTTGCTCGCATGTATTAGATCATGAATGGATTAGAACGGGATACTTGCATCATCACACCGAGAAATTGGGTGTTTGGTAGCCCTCCATGTAGGTTTAATCCGAAGAAGAATAGGTTTATTCCTAAGCGAGATTTCCTCATACTTAATGCAATCGTAGGGATGTAGATTTGCGAGAAATTCCTATCTATGTTCGTATGGGATTAGGGTTCAATCGCCGAGAAATTGGGGTTGTTCTAATCTTGGAATCTCATGGTCCATTTTATCCTTGCATCTTTAAATCATCATCCATGTTGCATGATAACCCCTCAAGGGGATCAACATCCATAGGCCTTTGCATTATATTGTATTTCTTGCTTGCCCATTGCTTGTTCTTTCTAATTTGGCCATAATCTCATTTTAGCTTTAATTACATTTAGTAGAGTAAAAATCCATCACTTGAGATCTTAGGCTAGATAATAGCTCGAGAAGGAGTAATAGGAGATCCTTAGCCCCGTGGAATACGATCCTCGTGTCTTCACGCGAGGTATTACTTAGCGATCCCGTACACTTGCGGGGAAGCAATCAGTCCACCTTAAGAAGCACATCTTCGATGATGCCAATCGGATGTCTCACCGTTCGGTCCGCCAATTGCAAAGTCATCCGAGTAGGCCTAGGCTCGCCCAAGCCTAGCCTCTGAAAGAAGGTGTATGGCATGACGTTGATACTGGCCCCAGAGTTCGCCAATGCCATTTCTTCACCCAAATTGCCAATATTACACAGAATGATGAAGCTTCCCATGTCTTTCTTCTTGTTCAGCATGTTCTTTTGCAACACCGCCGAGCACGAAGCCTCTAAAATCACGGAAGCACTCTCCTCCAACTTCCTCTTGTTAGTCAACAAGTCCTTCAAGAATTTTGCATACTTAGGTATTTGGGCCAAAGCCTCAACAAAAGGAATATTGATGTGGAGTTGGTTGAACAAACTCAAGAACTTCTTGTACTGTTCATCCCCTTGGTTATTCTTCAATCTAGAGAGATAAGGGATTCTTGGCTTGAAAGGTGGGCGTTCCACCTCCTTCTCTTTGCTTGCTCCCTCCTCAACCTCTATGACCTCGGGTGCGTGTTCATTTAGCTTCTGTCAACCCCCGTTCCGCGGGTCCCATATGTGACATACCGCCATGATAACCCAGGGGAAGTACAACATTACCTCAACCCTAGATCATCGTAAGGCTAACCTATTTCCTGTACATAACCACTATCACAACAAGAAACATTTTAACAATTCAACCTACACAATTATTCCTACACATACCCATCACTTTAATACAAGTCATGACACAAAGATGATCATAACATTGTGTTTATAGTGACAATGATAACAACCATCCACATAGAGAGTATACTGCACATGCCCAACATGAATCTAACCAACATATATAAGAGTATCTAAGAAGAAGATACATATAAGGGTTCGTAACAACCTAGTGGATGCATCAAATACAAGCCAAAATGTTTAAGAATCATACGCAGCTTAACAAAATACAAACTACTCGGCCAAGCACTTCACGCATCTATCCCGCTGCTCTACTATCACCTAGTAGAAAAAAGAAGAGGGAATGAGTAACTAGGTTACTTAGTGAGTGGCTAAACATGGAACTATATCTCATACATTATAGATTAAAATAACATATCAAAAATTTATTTCAAATCCTCAAGTATTTAATATACTTTGAATATCAAGTATAAAGTAAGAAATAAAATTTACAAAAATAAAATGTTTGATAAAAACTATTTAAATCATCATGAAATCTATATGAGTAAGAAATCCAAATCCATACATTTGCTCACTAACTCATAGTCCAAAAATGTATAAATCATCGATAAAAACAAACAAATATATCATAAATAGCCTTGAAAACCCTCCGTTGCTAACTGTGGCAGCGGGTTAGGTCAGGAGCCACCAAGATGCGCATATCTTGGCGTTGGCCACTAGGAAGTTTGTGTGGTGACTCCGAACAACCCAACTATATCAAAGTCAGGGCTCTACACTCCCACCTGAAATGGCATAACCGGTTTGACGGTATTCCACGCCACCTCTATACAGGTCGGCTCGTGGAAACCATCCACACTCTTACTGCAGTAAATACTGGGGTTTCCCCCTGTCACCATCAAAACCACCCCGTCAAGAACATGAAGGCCGTAGCCCATCATTTCCATGGATATGTTCAAGACCCCACGGGTGTTCGCATAATAAAATCCAAATATTTGTCCCAACATAAAAAGAGTCTTTATCCATAACTATGTTCATAAATCATGAATGAGAGCAATAGATAGCATTCTTGCCCGTAGGCTAAATATATAGATCAATAGAGAAGCATAAATCTCATCAAGAGATCACAAGTATTCACAAATGCCAATCTCACTCCAAAGGTCAACAACTTGTTCATACCCATTTAATGAAAACATTTTTATTAAGAACATCACACAAGAATATTCATTGAAAACATATATATACCTCAAATCAATTATGCCATCATCACGGTAAGAATCAATTTGTTTTACCCAAAGCTTTTGGTCATCATAGGATGAACATCAATATTTCATAAGGATACACAATTCAAACATATCTTCTAAAACATATATTTTTCAAATCACAACAACTATATATATATTTATGATCTTTAGTAAAAATCATGAAGGAAATCAAATCATAAATCATCATGATTTCCAAATCCAATGAAAAACATCTCAAGAGTTTTATAGATAGAAAGCTTGTCACTCAAAGGCCAATATATAGATATATATAGATGAGAATATGCATGATATATAGTCCATGATTTAATAAAATTCCACTCACAACTTGGCGAGCTAAAACCCCTCCTGGTTCACTTGTCAAGCAACTCTTTTCCTTTTCTTGCCTCTACTCCTAGAAGAAATTAAGAAACCCAAAACACACAACAAACATCATCAATTCTAGATCAAATCAAATGAAGAAAAAAGTCCTTACAAATTGGAAAATAATTGCCCTTAAGGCTTATTCAGCACTATAACAAGAAGATCTAACATGTATGGAACTCTTACAACCCTCAAAGATAATAAGAAAGACAAAAGAAAATTAACTTGGTTCGGTGCTACAGTAACCCCGAAACCTAGGGGTGCAAGATCTCTCTCATTTCTTCACCAAATCATGGTTTTACAAATTCAAAATGATTCTAATTTTTAAACCACTTCAAAAACTAAGATTTCCCACAATAATTCCAAAGAAACTTAACAAGGAAGGGAGGAGAGAAAAGGAGGAAGAAGAAGGTAACCCAACTCACCGATGATCGTCTCTACACCTTAATCGAACTCTTCTTCATGAAAAGAAATGAAATCTCCACTTCTTTCTTTATTTGGGGACAAAGGATGAGAGGTTTGAAGAGAAGAAATGAAGAAAATTAGAGGAGGAGGAAGAAGGAAGGAAAAAGGAGCTTTGGAAGGGCCTAGAAGCTCCAAGAACTCCTTTGTATAGGCCAAACACTGTGGAGCCTAACGGGTTGCCTTATGGGCATGAGGGAGGCTGTGAGAACTCTCTGGATGCTTTAGGGGCTGCCTCACGGGACAATTAACAGGTCATTTAATGGGTCAATTAACGGGTCAATATATTGATCAATATACTGGCACTATTACAACCCATTAACCCTCCTAATTAGCCCTATTGAAGGCACACCAAGCTCATGCAAGCTTTGTGCTTTCTTTTAACTCTTCTCAAGGCTTTCTCCCATATTTTTAACCTTCTTAATAACCTTAAATAAGGTCCTAAGATAAGAAAACATTTTAAGTAACTTAAATGCAAAATTTAAACTCAAGGAACAAAACATGAGCAAAGTAAAGAAAAAGTCGAACTCTCACATCCTACCCCCCTTAAATAAATTTCGGTCTCGAAATTTTGCATACCTATAGTTTCAAATAAATGAGGATTTTTACTCTTCATCACTTCTTCTGGTTCCCAAGTTATCTCTTCTACAACATCATTTCTCCAAAGCACTTTTACCATAGGTATGTTCTTCTCCGAAGAGTTTTCACTTGGTGATCCAAAATCTTCACCGGTTGCACCTCAAACTTCAAATCTTCTCTTAACTCCACTGGTGGGGCTTCAAGACAATGTGAAGGGTTAGGGATATACTTCCTCAATATGGAGACATGAAACACATTGTGAATCTTCTCCAACTCAAGTGGTAATTCTAATCGATAATTTACCGGTCCAATTCTCTCTAGAATCAAAAATGGACATATATATCGAGGATTCAGCTTTCCCCTACCTCAAGACTGAATTACCCCTTTCCATGGAGAAATTTTTAAAAATACTCTATCCCCAACCTCAAACTCCAAGAATCTCCTACGGTTGTCAGCATAGCTCTTTTGCCTATCTTGAGCTGCTTTCAATCTATCTTTAATCACTTTCACTTTCTCCATAGTTCGATCAATTAATTCCACACTTTGAAGCTTCCTTTCTCCCACTTCATCCCAACAAAGAGGAGTCCTACACTTCCTTCCATACAAAGCTTCATATGGAGACATACCAATGCTTGCTTGAAAGCTATTATTGTAGGCAAACTCCACCAAGGCTAGGTATTGATCCCAACTTCCTTGGAAATCTATAACACAAGCTCTCAACATGTCTTCAAGAGTCTGAATAGTTCTTTCTGACTGACCATCTATCTGAGGATGATAAGCTGTCCTAAATTTTAAAGTTGTACCTAGAGCCTCCTGAAACCTTGGCCAAAAACGAGAGGTAAATCTGGGGTCTCGATCTGAAACTATTGAAACTGGTACTCCATGAAATTTCACTATCTCATCTATGTACAACTTTTCCAATTTCTCCAAGGAATACTTAGTATGTACTGCTAAGAAATGTGCTAACTTTGTCAATCTATCCACTATCACCCACACTGCATCAAAACCTCGAGTTGTTCGTGGTAAGCCTACCACAAAATCCATTGTTATATGCTCCCACTTCCATTCAAGGATCGGAAGAGGTTGCCACAATCCTGAAGGTCTCTAGTGCTCTGCCTTGACTTGTTGGCACACTAGGCACTTAGCCACAAACTCTGCTATCTCTTTCTTCATTCCTGGCCAACAATAATTCCCCTTGATTATTCTGTACATCTTGGTACTTCCAGGATAAACTGCATAAGCTCAAGAATGAGCTTTTTCCAAGATAGCTCTCCTTAGCTATGTGTCCATTGGAACACAAGCACGTCCTCGAAACTCTAGAATTCCATCTTCTCTCAATCTGAACTCACTAGACTCTCCTATTTGTAGCTTCTGCATTTCTTGTATGAACTATTCATCATTACCCTGAAGCTCCTTAATACAATCAAACAGTGATGTTCTTACTATGAAACTGGCCACTAATACTCCACTATCTTCAACGTCAAGTTCTAATCTCAAGCTCTTCATTGCCGAAAGAAGTTGCACATAGGACACCCTCAAAGAAGATACTGAAGTAAACTTCCTACTCAAAGCATCAGCAACCACATTTGCTTTTCCTGGATAATAGTCTATGATCAAATCATAATCCTTTATTAATTCCAACCATCGCCGTTTTCTTAAATTCAATTCCTTCTGAGTGAAGAGATACTTCAAACTTTTATGGTCTGTGAAAATTTGACACTTTTCTCCAAAAAGATAATGCCTCCAAATCTTTAAAGCAAAGACCACTGCTGCCAACTCCAAATCATGGGTCGGATAATTCAACTCATGTTGCTTTAACTGCCTAGAGGCATAAGCCACCACTTTTCCCTCTTGCATCAACACACATCCCAAACCTTGCCGAGAAGCATCACTATAGACTACAAACTCTTTCCCACTTTCTGGCAAAGTGAGAACTGGTGCTGATGTTAAACGATCCTTCAATGTTTGAAAACTCTTTTCACACTCATCATTCCAAGAAAACTTCACTTCCTTACGATTTAACTTTGATAATGGCAAGGTAATTGAAGAAAATCCTTCCACAAATCTACTATAATAACCAGCAAGTCCAAGAAAACTTCAAACTTCGGTAACATTCTTTAGCCTTTCCCACTTTACAATGGCTTCTACTTTCTTTGGATCCACAAATATCCCTTCTCCTGACACCACATGTCCAAGAAATCCAACTTCATTGAGCCAAAACTCACACTTGGAAAATTTAGCATACAATTGCTTCTCCTGAAGAGTTTGCAAAACAATCCTAAGATGCTGGGCATGCTCCTCATTTGAAGGTGAATAGACCAAAATATCATCAATAAACACAATGAAAAACTTGTCTAAATAAGGCCTGAACACCCTTTTCATCAAATCCATAAAGGCTGCAGGAGCATTAGTCAGGCCAAATGGCATCACCAAAAACTTATAATGGCCATAACGGGTCCGAAAAGCCGTCTTTGGGACATCCTCTAACTTAATCTTCAACTGATGATACCCTGATCGCAAGTCAATCTTAGAAAACACCTTTGCTCCCTTCAACTGATCAAATAAATTATCAATACTTGGTAACAGGTACTTATTCTTGATTGTCACCCGATTTAATTGTCTATAATCAATATACAACCTCAAAGATCCATCCTTCTTCTTTACAAAAAGAACTGGTGTACCCCAAAGGTGATACACTTGGTCGAATAAACCCTTGTCTACAAGATCTTGCAATTGAGTCTTTAATTCTCTTAGCTCTGTTGGTGCCATCAGGTAAGGTGGTATAGAAATAGGAGCCGTACCAAGTAGTAAATCTATAGCAAACTCCATTTCTCTATCTGGTGGTAACCCTGGAAAATCTTCAGGAAAAACATCCTGAAACTCACTCACCACTGGCATCTCTTCTAAAGCTGGTTCCTTAACTCTTGTATCTACCACATGAGCTAAAAAGATAGGGTAACCTTTGTTCACCAATCTTCTAGCTTCCATAGATGAGATTAAACATGAAGGCAAAGTCCTTCTCATACCCTTTAACACCACTGTGGTTTTTGAGGACACAGGAAAAGTAACTTCCTTCTTGAAACAATCAATAGAAGCATGGTGTCTGTCCAACCAATCCATACCAAGGATAGCATCAAAATTTTGATCTCCAAAGGTATTAAGTCTGCCTTCAAGACAACTCCATTAACTAGGACAGGACACTCCCTGTACACCAAACTCCTTACTACCTTGTCACCAAGAGGAGTTTGTATCACCAACTCACAACCTAACGGGGAAGGGTCACTATTCGCGTGACATGCAAATGCAGTACTAACAAAAGAATGCTCTAACCCAGAGTCAATCAATGCATAAGCGTCATGCTGGAAAATGGATAATGTACCTGTGATCACATTAGGCCTACACTCAGCCTCTTTCTCTGTCATGGCAAACACTCGGGTCTGAGCTCTACTCTATGGTCGCTGGTGACCTGGCTGTGAAGTGTTGCTAGCAGCTCCTGACTTGGTAGTAATTGGGGCAGATGCTACTGGCTAGGAACCTTTAAACTGGATAGGACGGTCCTAAAATAGTGGTGCAGATCCACCCCATGCCAACTCTGGACATGCTGATCTCAAATGTCCAATTTGACCACACTGGAAGCACTTACGAGGTACCTAACACTACCCTTTATGTGACTTTCCACAATTCTTGCACCTGTTACTAGCTTCTGGGCCTCTGATACTAGAAGCACTGTCAGAACGTGTGAGTCTCTGCTGATCACCACACTGGGATGGTGTTGGTCTAGTAGGGCCTGGAGCAGAATTGCCCTTAGAAGAACCCTCACTCCTGCTCTTCCAAGATGGCTGCCCCGCCTCTAAGCTTCTTTTCTTTACTATGTTTTCTCGAACTCTCTTGCCTTCTTTAACTAATTGCTCTGCCCTCAAAGCTGACTGTACCACCTCCTTGAAACTTTGCTTGCTTGTGACTGTCATTCTTTCTCTAATACCCAAGTTCAAACCAACTTCAAATTTAGAGCAGAGAACCTCCTCAGTAGGTGCCAACTCTGGAACAAAGCTGGCTAAATCCTTCAATTCTGTCTCATATTCTGGAACTGTCTTGTTTCCTTGAACCAGTCTCATAAACTCATGCCTCTTTTGATCACGGTAGAACCGGGTGTAATATTCTTCATCAAATTATCGCAAGAAGTTTTACCAAGTAACTTGTCCAAATGATCTGCTCTTCAAGCTTTCCCACCAAATTCTTGATCTACCTTCTAACAGTCTAGTAGCAACCCTGAGTCTCATCTCATCACCTAGACTCATGTCATTAAAGGTAGCAATCACCCTCTTGACCCATTTTTTAGTAATCATTGCATCACTAGTGCCATCAAAAGATCCACATCCAAGCTGTCGGGCTTCCTTTAGTAGCTTGGACAAAGCTAAGGCTTGACTGGGTCCACTGGTCTCTCTTGGGGCAGATTGAACTACTGGGGCTTGTGGTGGTGCAGGTTTAGGTGCCGGGGTAGGTGCTGGGGCAGTCTGAGCCTGTCCCCCAAAAATCCTCCAGTAATCAAAGAAGTCTTGGCACTCTTGGTAGGTAGGCTGTCTCCCTTTGGTAGCCCAATGAGCCTTAAAGGCTTCTAGTGCCTCAGGGGTTGGAAAAGAAGCAGGCACAGGAGCAGCTCCCTAACACTCAGGGGCACGCACAGAAGTTGCCACTGCAGGATCATGCCTTGAACTGGCCTCCTGCCTAGGTGGCGACGGAGATGAGGGCGGGGATGGTTCTCCTCGCCTTCCACCTCTCTGAGCACTTGGTGTAGCAATAGCAGGGGAAATAACTTTCCCATGGCGAGTGTGTGAACGTTGTCTTGGTATCTTACTGAAATAAAAACATAAGACATCTTTTAGAAATCACCACAATATGCAACAATGCTATATGCAAACTCTTCTTGGATCCACTAGTAACAAAGACAAAGAATCAGACTTTTGACCCAATCGAGAAACTAACTCTAGATCTAGGTTATACTGTCTAAATCTACACCTAAACTCTAAACCAGGGCTCTAATACCACTAAAGTATGTCACGCCCCGTTCCGCGTTTCCCATATGTGACATACTGCCACAACAACCTAGGGAAAGTACAACACTACCTCAACCCTAGATCATCGAAAGGCTAACCTGTTTTTTGTACATAACCACTATTTTAACAATTCAACCCACACAATTATTCCTACACATACCCATCACTTTAGTACAAGTCATGACACAAAGATGATCATTACATTGTGTTTATAGTGACAATGATAACAACCATCCACATAGAGAGTATACCTCACATGCCCAACATGAATCTAACCAACATAAATAAGAGTATCTAAGAAGAAAGATACATATTAGGGTTGGTAACATCCTAGTGGATCCATCAAATACATGTTCAAATGTTTAAGCATCATACACAGCTTAAGAAAATACAAACTACTTTGCCAAGCACTTCACGCTTCTATCCCGCTGTTGTGCTATCATCTGCGAGGGAAAAGAAGAGGGAATGAGTAACTAGGTTACTCAGTGAGTGGCTAAACATGGAACTATATCTCATACATTATAGATTAAAATAACATATCAAAACTTTATTTCAAATCCTCAAGTATTCAATATACTTTGAATATCAAGTATAAAGTAAGAAATAAAATTTACAACAATAAAATGTTTGATAAAAACTCTTTAAATCATCATGAAATCTATACGAGTAAGAAATCCAAATCCATACATTTGCTCAGTAACTCATAGTCCAAAAATGTATCAATCATCGATTAAAACAAACAAATATATCATAAATAGCCTCGAAAACCCTCCCTTGCTAACCGTGGCCGCAGTTAGGTCAGGAGCCACCAAGATGAGCATATGTTAGCGTTGGCCACTGGGAAGTTCGCGTGGTGACTCCGAATAACCCAACTATATCCAAGTCAGGGCTCTACGCTCCCCCCAGAAATGGTATAACCTGTTTGACGGTATTCCATGCCACCTCTATACAGGTTGGCCCGTGGAAACCATCCACACTCTTATTGCATTAAGTACTGGGGTTTCCCCCTGTCACCATCAAAAACACCCCGTTAAGAACATGAAAGCCGTAGCCCACCATTTCCATGGATATGTTCAAGACCCTACAGGTGTTCACATAATAAAATCCAAATATTTGTCCCAACATAAAAGATCGTCTTTATGCATAACTATGTTCACAAATCATGAATGAGAGCAATAGATAGCATTCTGGCCCGTAGGCTAAATATATACATCAATAGAGAAGCATAAATCTCATCAAGAGATCGCAAGTATTCACAAAGGCCAATCTCACTCCAAAAGACAACAACTTGTTAATACCCATTCAATGAAAACATTTTTATTAAGAACATCACACAAGAATATTCATTGAAAACATATATATACCTCAAATCAATTATGCCATCATCACGGTGAGAATCAATTTTTTTTACCCAATGCTTTTGGCCATCATAGGAAGAACATCAATATTTCATAAGGATACACAATTCAAACATATCTTCTAAAACATATATTTTTAAAATCACAACAACTATATATATATTTATGATATTTAGTAAAAATCATGAAGGAAATCAAATCATAAACCATCATGATTTCCAAATCCAATGAAAAACATCTCAAGAGTTTTATAGATAGAAAGATTGTCATTCAAACGCCAATATATATATATATATATATGAGAATATGCATGATATATAGTCCATGATTTAATAAAATTCCACCCACAACTTGGCGAGCTAAAACCCCTCCTTGTTCACTTGTCTAGCAACTCTTTCCCTTTGCTTGCCTCAACTCCTAGAAGAAATTAAGAAACCCAAAACACACAACAAACATCATCAATTCTAGATCAAATCAAATGAAGAAAAAAATCCTTACAAATTGGAAAATAATTGCCTTAAGGCTTACTCAGCACTATAAAAATAAGATCTAACAAGTATGGAACTCTTACAACCCTCAAAGACAATAAGAAAGACAAAAGAAAATTAACTTGGTTTGGTGCTACAGTAACCCAAAACCTAGGGGTGCAAAATCTCTCTCATTTCTTCACCAAATCATGGTTTTACAACTTTAAAATGATTCTAATCTTTAAACCACTTCAAAAACTAAGATTTCCCAGAAAAAAACCAAAGAAACTTAACAAGGAAGGAAGGAGAGAAAAGGAGGAAGATGAAGGTAACCCAACTCACCGATGATCGTCTCTACACCTTAATCGAACTTTTCTTCATGAAAGGAAATGAAATGTCCACTTCTTTCTTTGTTTGGGGACCAAAGATGAGAGGTTTGAAGAGAAGAAATGAGGAAAATTAGAGGAGGAGGAAGAAGGAGAGAAAAAGGAGCTTTGGAAGGGCCTAGAAGCTCCAAGAACTCCTTTATATAGGCCAAACACTTTGGATCCTAACGGGTTGCCTTATGGGCATGAGGGAGGCCGTGAGAACTCTCTGGATGCTTAACGGGCTGCCTCACAGGTCAATTAACAGGTCAATTAACGGGTTAATATACTGATCAATATACTGGCACTATTACAGTCCATTAACCCTCCTAATTAGTCCTATTGAAGGTACACCAAGCTCATGCAAGCTTTGGGCTTTCTTTTAACTCTTCTCAAGGCTTTATCCCATCTTTTTAACCTTCTTAAAAATCTCAACTAAGGTCCTAACACAAGAAAACATTCGAAGTAACTTAAACACAAAATTTAAACTTAAGGAACAAAATACGAGCAAAGTAAAGAAAAAGTCAAACTCTCACAGCTTCTCACTCGGAAGCCTACCTTCAACCTCATGACCATTTCTCAAAGTGATGACCTTCACATGCTCTCTAGGATTGGTTTTGGTATTACTCGGCAAGCTTCCTTGTGGGCTTTCCGGTAGAGACTTCGCAATTCGCCCCACGTGATTTTCAAGATTGTGCAGAGAGGCGGTGTGGTTGCGAAGTGTATCCTCAATTGATTGAAACCTTGTATCTGATGATTGAACAAACCTAGTCAAGGCCTTCTCCAAATTGGTCATTCAGGTCTCCAAACCTGAAACTCGGTTCTCCATGTTTCGGGCTTGGTGTTGTTGGAAACCTGGTGGCCCCATGGCCTTTTGTGGACCTTGGTTGCTCCACGAGAAATTGGGATGATTCTTCCAACCCAGATTGTAGGTGTCGCTGTATGGGTTTCCTTCATTCCTCATGGCATTACCCACAAAATTGACGTTCTCAACTGAAGATGCATCACTAATGGAGATCAGACAATCTGAGGGAGCATGTCCTCCACCACACCCGGTGCAAGTGGTCATGGCCGCCACTCTATTTGAAGTTAGAAGATCTAACTCCATACTCAATGATTCCACTTGAGCCACCAATGAAGTTACTACATCTATCTTATGGAGACCGGCCACCTTTTTCTTCTCCCTAGCATTCTACTGGTAGCTATTTAACCATATTTCTTCAATTAGTTGATGGGCCTCATTGGGGGTCTTGCTACCTAAGGTATCTCCTGCTTTCGCATCCAAGAGTTACCTTGTACTCGGATTCAAACCGTTATAAAAAGTCTGAACAATCATCCATTATGGGAATCCGTGTTGCGGGCACTTTCTCAGGAGCTTCCTGAACCTTTCCCACATCTCAAATACAGACTCCAATTCCAACTGTACAAAAGATGAGATCCCATTCCTAAGCTTTGCAGATTTTACAGGAGGGAAATAACGGGCAAGAAAAGCTTCTACCATCTCCTCCCATGTGGTAATTGATGCTCTAGGTAATGAGTGTAGCCACTTCTTCGCCCTCCCCTTTAGGGAAAATGGGAAGGCTCTTAACTTGATGGCATCATCCGTCACCCCGTTTATCTTCAGCATATCACAAAGCTCGAGAAAGCTCTCTATATGACTGTTTTATCCTCATTGGCCAAACCATTGAACTGTGCGGATTGCTGCAACATGTGGATGAATGCCGGCTTTAGCTCGAAGTTCTGAACTGTAATCGGGGGACGCACAATGCTCGAATGTGTCCCCTATACTGAAGGTCTGGCATAATCGAATAATGTCCGCTATTGCTCATTCTGTTCTGCCATGTTTTCAGATTGTTCTACTTCCAAATCAACTAGATTGGACTGTTCTTGCACAGGTTCTTTCCCTTTTCTTCTAAGTGTACGTTCAAGCTCGGGATCTCCTTCAATCAATATGAGGGGTTTCCTTGGGTCATAACCTGGAGCTGCACCCAAAAAGAAAGAAAAAGAAATCAGAACGATGATAGAATAAGAAGATATGAAATATAATGAATGGATGAATAGCTAAGAAAACAAAGTACAAAATATCTCTAAACGTCTACTCCCCGGTAACGTCGCTAAAAACTTGACGAACGCCCCTTGCGTAAGTCCCGCAAGTGCACGGGGTCGTCAAAGTAATAATCCCAGATAAGTGGGTATCATATCCACGGAGAGTAGGGAGTAAAGATACTTAAATTGTTTCTTAACTAAGCGAAAGATGAATAGTGATATGTATGACAAGATATCAATAACAAAAAGTAAAAGCAACAAGAAATAGAGCACAAGTAAAGGAGAAGGTAAGGCAATCATTATAAATGGTCCGCCTAGGATAATCGTTTCAAGTGCAAGAACCGTATATTATGCTTCGTAACTAATGCAATAGTGAGTCGTGGAGATCCTTTAATACACGGTCACAAATCTAAGGTCAACCATGCCTAACTCTATACATGTCCCGGAGGAGAAATTGAATAACCTCTCAACCTCGCACTCGTATAGAACTGCAATGAGTTCTAGGGATTCCAAGTGATAAATCGTCTTCCTATATGTAGACCTAACCCTTTGGTTCAGTTGGAAGGTCCCTAGTCACAATTAAGCACTAGGTGCTAAGATCACTTCAACGCTTCACTTATTTGCACCCGCAAGTAAGCCCCAGCGGAAGGTCATACTTTAGCCCATTCACTCTACTATGACCGCAAAGAACTCGAGAAATGGAGGTAAAATAATCACATCGGAAGAGAAAGGGGATGCTCCACTACCTCTTGACTCACCTTCTCAAACCTCTGTAATCTAGCTTTGTCTAACTCTCGTGGTGTGTCACTCACTCACAAGGGTTACCAACAAGAACTCTCAACCCTAGTATCACTCTAAGGGAGTATTCATACATTCAAGCATTCAGGATTGGAACTCAAAATAAACATCAATTAATTGAAAGCATAATAAAGAGATTAAATGAAACGAATACATCCTAGGGTTCACAAATACCCAAGTGCCCACTAGGGGGTTTAGCTCTCCATGGAGCTAGATACAATCAATGAAATCAAATGTAAAAGCAAAAAAATCCATAGAAAACCCCCTCGATATTCATGGCAATGGTCTTGTGGAGGGTCCTCTACTCGTCGCAAGGGTCCCTTTGTTCGGCCTAGGATACACCTCGCCGGATCGGTGCTGACGAAAGCTCTCCCACTAACCTTCTTCCAAACAGAGCGCGATGTCAGAGCCATAGAACCTCTCTAAATCCCTAGCCAATACCTTTATAAACCCTAGCCGCAGCCCTCTCTCAAGTTGGGGAAAAAATTGAGAAAAGAATTCTGAAATCGGTGTTGAAATCGGCTTTTAAAGGGCAGGAATCGGGAATCCACACGCCCCTGTGGGCGCCCCTGTTGATTTTCCTCATGGGCGTGTGGAATTTCCACACGCTCGTGTGGATTCTCTGTTTTCCTGTTTCTTCGGGCGGCTGTGAACAGTACCTGCTACAGTATTTTGCTACAATATTTCCTACAGTACATGCTACATTACCGGCCTGAAATACACCCGAATCCATGCTTTCATCGAGGTAACGTAAACAGGCACACGTTTGTGCAGTAGATCCCTTTTCTTCTTCAATAACGGATAAGTTGGGGGAGATCTTGTTAAAAATGCATAAGCCGGAATGCTTGAATGTGACTCCCTTGTGCCCCTCCAAATCGTTGTGCTAACTTGGATACGAGGAGGTTGGCACACATTCCTGCATCTCCAACCTGACTTATGTCTCCGCATTTGAACCTTTGCAAGATTTCCTCCAAATGGTGCATTTACGATCCACATTGGCTTCTTTCTCTAATATTCGGCTCCACAACCCTACATGCATCAAACTAACATAAATATACACATATTAGCGTTAAAACCGGAGAAAAATATTGCTCAACATAAGGAAAGAACGCTTCGCACTATCAAAATGATCATAAGAGATGTCAAACTCGAATGAGGTGAGCACCTCTAATGTGAGTTGGCGGATAGCAGGGTCACGAATAATCAACAGCTTGCGCCAAGTACCCACAGATAGAAACTTCTCTACCTCATCAGCCATGTCATGTGCTTTTTGCACCGCCCTAAGTGAGCTTACATCCAGGATTCGCGTCTGACCAAACTTAAGCTTTTCTAGTCACTCAAATCGAGCTCGATACTCGGGAAGTGTGAATTCCATGCTTTCTGGCTCAATTGTAGGCTCTCTAGGATGCTTACCAGCTGCCTTCTTCGATCTAAGGGCCATACCTGCATGTATTAGAAGGGAAATTAATCAGATTCATTCATAATTCAATACTGCAGGAATCCACACGCCCGTGTGAATTCACGGGCCGTGAAAAACCGCACGGCCCTTATGGCAAATTCCACAAATGCACCTCTACCTCTCTTCCAAAGTATGTCAAAAACAAATCATAACCATTCTAGTAAGAAACCGATGCGCATTAACCAGTTTAATCGGAGAAAAGTGAATAGAATCAAAGAAAATCAGTGACCAGAGAAAACAAGGGAGGTCGGGAGAATGTCGGAGAGTGTTTTTGTAGTGGTTAAAGGTCTGCTGATGAATAGGGTTTAAATGATTTATCAAGAGAAAACGCAACCTTTTGATTCCTAGAGATTTGCACGGGCGTGTTGAAATTACCCACGCCTGTGTGCCTCCTCATGAGGGATTCACAGGGGCAGACGGACACCCCTGTGCACTCTCAGGAAAACACTCAACTTCTCTGAACACATCCACACGGGCGTGCGAAAAATACCCACACTCGTGCACACGACATACAGGGGCAGCCACACGCCCTTGTGGCTCCTCTGTCCAACCGAGAAAATTATCTAAGAGTTTCGCACGCCCGTACGGAAAATCCACACGGGCGTGGACATGCACAGGCTCTACCCACAGGGGCAGATGCACGCCCCTGTGTCTTCTCTGATGGAGGGGGCTCCTCTGTAGAGATCCGCTCGGGCGCACGAAAAATACCCACATCCGTGTGTTGGTCACAGGTTCACTCACAGGGGTGAGTCCACGCCCTTGTGCCCTCTCGGGAAAATTTGTTAACTCTCTGCAGGAAAACGCACGCCCGTGTAGAAATTACCCACGGGTATGCGAAAATCACGAGGTCGCTCACAGGGGCGAATCCACGCCCCTATGCCTTCTCTGCATGAGCTCGCAATACAAATCCACGGATGTGCAGAAATTCTACACGCCCATTCGTTTTCTCTAGATGCCTTAGAAACTCTGCAGGCTCTGTAGAAAAATTGCTGAACATGTTTACACACTCAGAGCCTGCCCTATTATGCAAACTATACCAATGAAAAACATGAGAAAACAGCTCAAACGACCAAGACTTCGCGAAATCCACATGAACACACAATGACCTTGAAAACCCACAAGAAAATTACAGCAAAAACATCTAAAAATCAAGACACCAACACTCAACACTTTCTTCATGAAAACACTAAACTACTGAACTAAAAAAAAACAATACACACTTGGGTTGCCTCCCAAGAAGCGCTTGTTTAACGTCACTAAGCTCTACGTACCTCGTCGTATCTCACGGGGGCTTATGAAGGAAAAATACTTCCTTGTCGTCATTACTAACCTCCCTAACATAGTATGGTTTTAGCCTATGTCCATTTACCTTGAATGTATCCTTCTCCAAATGGGTAATCTCAATAGCTCCATGAGATGAAACTTCAGTTACTGTATAAGGGACAAACCATCTAGACTTGAGCTTCCCAAGAAATAACCGTAGACGAGAATTGAATAGTAACACCTGATAGCCCACTTTGAACTCTTTCGGATTCCTAATGTGCTTGTCATGCCACTTCCGAATTATTTCCTTATATATCCATGCATTCTTATATGCTTTCGTCCTACATTCATCTAGCTTGTTAAGATGTAACATTCTTTGCTCCCCCGATTTGCGCAAGTTAAGATCCATTGCCTTTATTGTCCAATATGCTTTATGCTCTAATTCCATCGGCAAATGACAGGATTTTCCATAGACCAAATTATAGGGAGTTGTCCCTATTGGAGTTTTGTATGCTGTTCGATGAGCCCAAAGTGTGTCATCTAACCCTTCTGACCAATCCCGCTTTCCTTGTTCCACAGATTTGGTTAAGATCCTCTTAAGCTCTCTATTTGTGACTTCTACTTGTTCACTAATTTGCAGGTGGTAGGTGTAGCAAGACAATGATTGACGAACGTTCCTTGCGTAAGTCCCGCAAGTGCACGGGGTCGTCGAAGTAATAATCCCAGGTGAGTGGGTATCGTATCCACAGGGAGTAGGGATTAAAAACACTTAATTTGTTTCTTAACTACGTGAAAGATGATTAGTGATATGTGTGATAAGATATCAATTAACAAAAATAAAAGCAATAAGAAAGATAGCAGAAGTAAAGGAGAAGGTAAGGCAATCGATAAAGATGGGGTACCCGGATATTTTTCCGCCTAGGACAATCATATCAAATGCAAGAACCTTCTATTATGCTTCCTAACTAATGCAATAGTGAGTCGTGGAGATCCTTTACTACATGCTCCCAAATCTAAGGTTAACCATGCGTAACTTTATACATGTCCTGGAGGAGAAATCGGGTAATCTCTCAACCTCGCACTTGTATAGAATCGCAATGAGTTCTAGGGATTCCAAGTGATAAATCCTCTTCCTATATGTAGACCTAACCCTTTGGTCCAGGTGGAAGGTCCATAGCCATAATTAAGCCCTAGATGTTAAGATCACTTCTACGCTTCACTCCGTTGCACACGCAACAAAGCCCCAGCGGAAGGTCATCCCTTAGCCCATTCAGTCTACTATGACCACAAAGAACTCAAGGAAACGGAGGTAGAATAAATCACACCGGAGAGGAAAGGGGATGCTCCACTACCTCTCAACTCACCCTCTCAACCCTCTCCAACCTAGCTTTGGCTAACTCTCGTGGTGTGTCACTCACTCACAAGGTTACCAATAAGAACTCTCAAACCCTAGTGTCACTCTAGGGGAGTATTCATAAAATAAAGCATTCAAGATTGGAACTCACAATAAACATCAATTAATTGAAAGAATAATAAAGAGATTCAATGAAACGAATACATCCTAGGGTTCACAAATACCCAAGTACCCACTAGGGGGTTTAGCCCTCCATGGAGCTAGAGATTCAATGAAATCGAATGTAAAAGCAATGAATCCATAGAAAACCCTTTCGATAGTCATGGCAATGGTCTTGTGGAGAGTTCTCTACTCATCGCAAGAGTCCCCCGGCCTAGGATACACCTCGCCGGATCGATGCCGATGAAAGCTCTACCAATAACCTTCATCCAAACGGCGCGCGATGTCGGAGCCATAGAACCTCTCCAAATCCCTAGCCAATACCCCTCAAAACCCTAGCCAAAGCCCTCTCTCAAGTTGGGAAAAAGATGGAGATAAGAATGCCGAAATCAGGGCTGAAATCGGCTTTTAAAGGGCTGAAATCGAGAATCCACATGCCCCTGTGAGCGCCCCTGTGGATTTTTCGCATGGGCGTGTAGAATTTCCACACTCCCATGTGGATTCTCTGTTTTATAGTTTTCTCGGCCGGCTGTGAACAGTGATGTTACAGTATTTTGCTACAGCTTCAGCCTGAAATACTCCTGAATCCATGCTTTCATCGAGGTAACGCAAACGGGCACACGTTTACGTCGTGGATCACTTTGCTTCTTCAATAACAGACATGTTGGTGGAGATCTTGTTCTATATGCACAAGTCGAAATGCTTGAATGTGACTGCCTTTGTGCCCCTCCAAATGGTTGTACTAACTCAAATACGAGGAGGTTGGCACACATTCCCGCATCTTGAACCCGACCTATGTCTCCGCGTTTGAACCTTCGCAAGATTTCCTCAAAGTTGGTGCATTACGATCCACATTGGCTTCTTTCTCTCATAATTGGCCTCACAACCCTACCTGCATGAAAGTAACATAAATACACACATATTAACTTGGGAGGCCATTCTTGCGGATATTAGTGTAAAAACCGGAGAAAAGTAGTGTTGGATGTTGATGAGGATACGGATGTACCTTTGATACTTGGGAGGCCATTCTTGCGCACTTCAAAGGCATTGATCGATATAGACGGCGGGGAGTTGACACAGAGGGTTGGAGATGATAAGCTCACATACCGCCTCACCGAAGCCAAGAGACATTCTCTTTACTTTGATGATACTATTTACTTTCTTGACACTACTGATGAAATAATTGATGAATATATGCAAGAAATGTTCAATCCGAAGACATACGAGGGTTTGTTCAACCAAGAGGTGGACAATGAAGAAGTAATAATGCTTGGTTTAGAGGAGCAAGTACCATCTAACCCGGGGATCATTAAGAAGATGCTCCGGAAGATGAAGAGGGAGAAGAGATGGCACAGAAAACACCCCAAGGTTGTTGGGGATGTGCGCAACAGAACAAGTTGGATGAACCTTTGCTAGGTGGTACCCAGCCCGATGATTCCCCCTCTACCCTCAAGAGACTTTTCTTATCATGCTTTCAAGTCATGGGTAAGAGGGAAACCTTCATCTATGAGCCCCCATGAGGTAAGACAAGGTACGTCACGCTTAGTGACGTTAAACAAGTGCTTCTTGGGAGCCAACCTAAGTGTTTTTTGGTTTGATAGTTGATAGTTTAGTTGGTTGCATGAATAAGACTTTAAGTGTTGGTGTCTTGATTTTTAGATGCTTTTGCTACGATTTTCTTGTGGATTTTTGGTGTTATCGTGTGCGTTAATTTGTTTTGGCAAAGTTTTTGGTCGTGCAGCTAGTTTCTCATGTTTTTGCTGGTGTATTTTGCATAGTAGGACAGCCTCTGAGTATGTATACATGTTCAAGAATTTTTTGGAGAGCCAGCAGTGTTTTCTAAGGCATCTAGAGAAAACTCACAGGCGTGTGGAATTTCCACACGCCCGTGGGTCTATACTATGAGCTCATCCAGAGAAGGCAAAGGGGCATGGACTCGCCCCTGTGAGCGACTTCGCAACATCCGCATGCCCGTGGGTAACTTCTGCATGGGCGTGCGTCTTCCTGCAGAGACTTATAAATTTTTCCCGAGAGCGCATAGGGGCGTAGATTCACCCCTGTGGGTGATCTTGTGATGAACGCACGGGCGTGAGTATTTTCCGCATGCCTGTGTGGATCTCTGTAGAAGAGCTCTCTTCCATCCAGAGAATACACAGGGGCGTGCATCTACACCTGTGAACTTCATAGTAATGATCCACGCCCGTGCGGAATCTCCGTACGGGCATGCGAAACACTTAGATTATTTTCTCGGATGGACAGAGAGTCCATAGGGGCGTGCTTCTTCCCCTGTTGGTTGGGCGCACGGGCGTGGGTATTTTTCGCACACCCGTGCGGTTGCATTCAGAGACAGAGGAATGTTTTCCTTAGAGCACACAGGGACGTGCATCTGCCCCTGTGGCTCTCTCTTGCGGAAACGCACAGGCATTGTTAATTTCAGCACGCCCGTGCGGATGTACAGAGCATCAAGAGGCGCGAGTCTCTTTAAAGTCTCATCGTTACTCTTCATTTTCACACTCCTAATTCATTTGAGAGCACATTCGCATTCTTTCTCGACCTCGTAAGGCCATTTTAGAAGGATTTTCACTGATTTTGGAGGCCTATTCCAAGTTTTATTGTTCAACTGGTCGAAAAGCCCTATTTTCCTCTTTTCTTCATCAATTCTTGATTTTAATCGATGAAACTGGTTAATGTGGCTTCATTTCTACAATTAGAAGGGTTATGCAAGTTTATAACAAAGTTAGAAAGAATTAAACGGTGTATTTTTTATTTTGTGAGGCACTACCGTGCGGTTTTCACACCTCGTGTATCCACGCGGGCGTGTGGAAATTCCACAAGACCTTGCGGATTTCTGCAGTACTACTTAATGAGCTTGTTTGATCGATTTTCTTTCAAATTTTGCAGTTATGGCACCTCGGTCGAAGAAGCAAGTGGATAAACGGCCACGTGAGTCATTGCCTGAGTCAGAAAGCATGATATTTGCTATTCCTGAGCATTAAGTGCACTTTGAGCCGTTATTGAGGTTGAGATCAGCTCCAGTGCTTATTTTGCCAGAAAGTGGGAAAGAGTTTACAATCTATAGTAATGCTTCTCGGCAAGGTTTAGGTTTTGTGTTGATGCAAGAGGGAAAAGTTGTGGCCTATGCTTCTAGGCAATTGAAGCAACATGAGTTGAATTATCCGACCCATGATTTGGAGTTAGCAGCAGTGGTCTTTGCTTTAAAGATTTGGAGGCATTATCTTTTTGGAGAAAGGTGTCGAATATTTACAGACCATAAAAGCTTGAAGTATCTCTTTACTCAGAAAGAATTGAATTTGAGACAACATTGATGGTTGGAGTTAATAAAGGATTATGACATGATCATAGACTATCATACAAGGAAAGCAAATGTGGTTCCTGATGCTTTGAGTAGGAAGTCTACTTCAGTATCTTCTTTGATGGTGTCCTATGTGCAACTTCTTTCAATAATGAAGAGCTTGAGATTAGAACTTGATATTGAAGATAGTGGAGCATTAGTGGCTAATTTCATAGTAAGACCATCACTGTTGGAATGTATTAAGGAACTTCAGGGTAATGATGAAGAGTTGATGCAAGAAATATAGAAGTTACAAACAGGAGAGACTAGTGAGTTCAGATTGAGAGAAGATGGAATCCTAGAGTTTTGAGGACATGTTTGTGTTTCGGCAGATTTAGAGCTCAAGAAAGCTATCTTGGAAGAAGCTCATTCCTCAGCTTATGCAGTTCATCCTGGAAGTACCAAGATGTATAGAATAATTAAGGAGAATTATTGGTGGCCAGGAATGAAGAGAGAGATAACAGAGTTTGTGGCTAAGTGCCTAGTGTGTCAACAGGTTAAGGCAGAGCACCAGAGACCTTCAGGATTGTTGCAACCTCTTCCAATCCTAGAATGGAAGTGGGAGTATATAACGATGGATTTTGTGGTAGGTTTACCACGAACAACTCGAGGTTTTGATGCAGTGTGGGTGATAATGGATAGACTAACAAAGTCAGCACATTTCTTAGAAGTGTATACTAAGTATTCTTTGGAGAAAATGGCAAAGTTGTACGTTGATGAGATAGCGAAATTGCATGGGGTGCCAGTTTGGATAGTTTCAGATCGAGACCCCAGATTCACTTCTCATTTTTGGCCAAGGTTGCAGGAGGCTCTTTGTACAACTTTAAAGTTTAGCACTGATTATCATCCTTAGACAGATGGTCAATTAGAAAGAACCATTCAGACCCTTGAAGACATGTTAAGAGCTTGTGTTATAGATTTCCAAGGAAGTTAGGATCAACACCTAGCATTGGTGGAATTTGCCTACAATAATAGCTTTCAAGCAAACATTGGTATGGTTCCATATGAAGCCTTGTATGGAAGGAAGTGTAGGACTCCCCTTTGTTGGCATGAAGCGGGAGAAAAGAAGCTTCAAAGTGTGGAATTAATTGATCAAACTATTGAGAAGGTGAAAGTGATTAGAGATAGATTGAATGCGGTTCAGGATAGGCAAAAGTGCTATGTTGACAACCGTAGGAGATTCTTGGAGTTTGAGGTTGGCGATAAAGTATTCTTGAAAATCTCTCCATGGAAAGGGGTAATTCGGTTTCGAGGTAAGGGAAAATTGAATCCCCGATATATAGGTCCATTTTGATTTTGGAGAGAATTGGACCAGTAGCTTATCTATTAGAATTACCACCTGAGTTGGAGAAGATTCATAATGTGTTTCATGTCTCCATGTTGAAGAAGTATATCCTTGACCCTTCTTATTGTCTTGAAACACCACCATTACAGTTAAGAGAAGATTTGAAGTTTGAAGTGCAACTGGTGAAGATTTTGGATCACCAAGTGAAAAATCTTCGACGAAAGAACATACCTATGGTAAAAGTACTTTGGAGGAATAATGTTGTAGAAGAAATAACTTGGGAACCAGAAGAAGTGATGAAGAGTAAATATCCCCTTTTGTTTGAAACTAGAGGTATGCTAAATTTCGAGGCCGAAATTTCTTTAATTGGGGTAGGATGTGGGAGTTCAACTTTTTCTCTACTCTTTTGTTTTGTTTCTTGAGTTTAACTTGTGTGCTTAAGTTCTTATGAATGTCCTCTTATGTTAAAAATTTATTTGAGGTCTTTAAGGAGGTTGAAATGGTGGGAGAAAACCCTCAAGAAGGGGTAAATGCAAGGCCCGAACCTTGCAAACAATTGGTGTGTTGCAATGGTGCTAAATGGGAGGGTTCACTGATGTGGTAGTTTGATCAATTTCATATTTATTTCCCTTATATTTTAATGTGTTTTATTAATTAATTTTCATTTAGGAGCGTGCCTTAGAGAGTCCCGAGTCATTAGAATAAAAAATGAGGTCAATACGGGTTGAATAGAGCTCGGGATAGAAATTCCAGAAGCTTTGAACTAACTCATACGGGTCGTATAGAGGCCGTATCAGGGCCGTTTGGGGCAAGTTTCTAGGGTTTTAAAACCATTTTATGCCACTTTTTCTTCATTCCTTCTACACACTTCCACAAACCCTTTCTCATCCACTTTTCTCCTCCTCTAGAACCTTCATCCCCACTTCTCTAACTTATTATCCTTGCCTTGAATCAAGAAGAAAACTCAAAGATTTATCCTTCATCTCTTGAGAATGAGCTTTCCTTAGGGTTTTTGAGAAATTTTGAGGTAAGGATGTGTTTCATTTGATCTTCTCCTTCCCTCTTTCTATTTTTGTTGGATTTCTTTGATATTATGAGTGGAGAATCATGGGTTTTGTTTGGATTTAGAGAATAGAAGAACTATGGAGTTGTAAAACCATGAATCCATTGAGATTGGAGAAAGATCTTTCATGTTCTAAATTAGGGTTACTGTAGCACCGAACCAAGTTTGGTTTCTTTTGCTTTTCTTGTTAGTTTTGAGGGTTGTGAGAGTTTCATTTTTGTTAGATATTCTTGCTAGAGTGCTTAGCAAACCCAAGAAGCACTCATTTTCCCATTTTGAGCATTGTTCTTCATTTTAGTTAATTAAGTGATTGGTGAAGTTTCATTGCTTGTTTTGGTTGTTTAAATGCTTCTAGGAGGTGAGAATTCAACCAAGGGGAAAGAGCCGGTGGAGAAGTAACACCGGGGTCTTTTAGCTCGCCAAGTTTGTGACTGGGACTTACTAAATTTTGGACTATAAATCATGCATGCTTATAATACTAATTTACTTATTTTTGAAAAACAATCTCTTTGTTGCTAACAAGGCTTTTGAAATAATTCCAATGTGATTTAGAAATCATGATGAACCGTAATTTGGCTTATTTCATGATTATTGGAAATATTTCATATACTACTTGTGATTTAGAAAACCCTATGTTTTAGAATATATGATTTCAAGTTTTGAATTTTCACGGGACTTGATGTTCTTGTTATAATGTGCATAAAGGTATATGTGAACCAAAATGATTTCATTGTGATGATGCTATATTTGAAGTATATTTTCAAAGAATGCTTTTGTATGATGTTCTTGATGAAATTGGTTTCATTGGAATTATTATAAGTAAGTCATTCACTCTTGGAGTGAGATTGGTATTTGTGAACACTTGTGATTTTATGGTGAAACTTTTGCTTTTCTATGGATGTACATATGTAACCTACGGGCCAGAATGATATTTATTGAGTTTGATGACTCTCATTTATGAATTGTACACATAGTCCTGAATAAGGACCCTTTTTATGTTCTGATGAATATTTGGATGTTATTATGCAAACACCCATGGGTCTTGAACATATCCATGGAAATGGTGGGCTACGGCCTTTATGTTCTTGACAGGGTGGTTTTGATGGTGACAAGGAGAAACCCCAGTACTTATTGCAGTAAGGGTGTGGATGGTTTCTAGGGGCCGACCAATATAGAGGTGGCGTGGAATACTGTCAAACCAGTTATGCCATTTCAGGTGGGAGCATAGAGCCCTGACTTGGATATAGTTGGGTTGTTCGGAGTCAGCACACGAACTTCCCACCGTCCAACGCCAAGATATGCGCATCTTGGTGGCTCCTAACCTAATTGCAGCCACTGTTAGCGAGGGAGGGTTTTCAAGGCTATTTATGATATGTTTGTTGGCTTTAATCAATGATTTATACATTTTTTGGACTATTAGTTACTAAGCAAATGTATGGATTTGGATTTCTTACTCGTATGGATTTCATGATGATTTAAAGAGTTTTATCAAGCATTTCATTGTTGTAAATTTTATTTCTTACTTTATACTTGACATTGAAAGTATATTGAATATTTTGAAGATTTGAAATATATTTTTGACATTTTAGTTTAATCTATAATGTATGAGATATAGTTCCATGTTTAGTCACTCACTGAGTAACCTAGTTACTCATTCCCTCTTCTTTTCCCCCTCCCAGGTGATAACACAGCAGCGGGATAGAAGCGTGAAGTGCTTGGCAGAGTAGTTTGTATTTCTTAAGCTGTGTATGATGCTTAAACATTTTGGCATGTATTTGATGGATCCACTAGGATGTTATCGACCCTAATATGTATCTTTCCACTTTGGATACTGATATATGTGTCGGTTAGATTTATGTTGTGTATGAGAAGTGTACTCTCTATTTGATGGTTGTTAATATTGTCATTACAAACTTAATGCTATGATTATCCTTGTGACATGTCTTGTATTAGAATGATGGGTTGTGTAGGAGTACTTGTGTATGTTGGATTGTTAGAATGTTTATTATTGTTATAGTGGTTCTGTGCAAAAAACAGGTTAGCCTTACAATGATCTAGGGTTGAGGCAGTATTAAACCTCCACTGGGTTGTCGTGGCGGTATGTTGCGTGTGGGACCCACGAGACGGGTTGTGACAACACATCTCTTTTATATTAGTTTTGATTGATATACATGCTCACATAGCCAATGGCGGTTCACCTTAGTTGCAATGATTGTATTCTTGAGTTTAGGAGAAGTTTTAACATTGAATGTTCTCATGCTCTAGTTTTTTGCTTGAATTTCTAGGAATTTTTGCCCGATTGACACTTGTTGCACTACTCACTCTTTAAACTCTTTTGGAAACTCATCTTCGATGTTAAAGGGACTAGTTATAGTTGTTTCTCGTGTTAATTCTGAAAAAAAAATGGAAAAAGAAAAAGAAGGAACAAAATAGTTTTATTGTTTATTTGTGCTTGTTGGCTGGAAAAAGCTACCACCTATAAAGTATGAAGCTACTGTCATAAGTCAGATAGTAGTTATGCCCTAATGAGAGAAAGACCTATCTCATAGGATGAGTGAAAGCTACCACTCCGGTAGAAAGAGCTACCACCTCGAAAGTGTGAAAGCCACCTTAGCGGCCACTTTAGAAAGGGCTTACCTTAGAGGACGTGTGAACCTACTACCATCTTTGAGATTTTTGTTACTTTTTGTGGGTAAATAAGTCCCTTGTAGTTAGAATTTTGAGGAGTATACTTTGGGTTGTTTTGACTGAGTTCACACACTTACATGATTTTGGGTTTGTTGTCCTTTTTAATTTAAGTTTTTAGCTAGAGCATTAATTTTTCATATTTAGCGTTGAAATTTCCCTTACTTGTAGAAGGCTCTCTTTGTATGCTTTGGTGAACCTAAGGCCAAGCACTTCCAATATTTCCTTCATAAATGCACATAATGTTTTAATTTTTGCTTGAGGACAAGCAAAAGCTTAAGTGTGGGAGAGGTTGATAAGTGCTTGTACGATAATAATGCGAAGTGTTCTTTCCTTATGATGAGCATTACTTTTATTGGGTTTTAACGCTAATATATGTGTATTTATGTTACTTTCATGCAGATAGGGTTGTGAGGCCGAATATTAGAGAAATAAGCCAATGTGGATCGTAAATGCACCATTTGTGAGGCCGAATATTTATGTTACTTTCAGGTTCGAGATGCGGGAATGTGTGCCAACCTCCTCATATTCAAGTTAGCACAACGATTTGGAGGGGCACAAGGACAGTCACATTCAAACATTCTGGCTTGTGCATGTATAGCAAGATCTGAACTAACGTGTCCGTTTATTGAAGAAACAAAGTGATTTACGGCGTAAATGTGTGCCCCTTTACGTTACCTGGATCAAAGCATGGATTTGGGAGTGTTTCGGACGGTATTGTAGCAGGGTACCGTAGCAAAACACTGTAGTTTTTCACTATAGTAGGTACTGTTCACAGCCGGCCAAAAATGAGCAAGACAGAGAATCCACACAGGTGTGAATTAATTCCACACGCCCATGCAGAAAATCCACAAGGGTGGGTGGATTCTCGATTCTAGCCCTTTAAAAGCCGATTTCAGCCCCGATTTCAGCATTCTTTTCTCTATCTTTTCCCCAGCTTGAGAGAGGGCTTCAGCTAGGGTTTTGAGGGGTATTGGCTATGGATTTGGAGAGGTACTATGGCTCTAACATCGTGCTCTGTTTGGAAGAAAGTTAGTGGAAGAGCTTTCATCGGCACCGATCCGGCGAGGTGTATCTTAGGCCGGACAAAGGGACCGTTACGACGAGTAGAGGACTCTCCACAAGACCATCGCCACGACTATCGAGGGGGTTTTCTATGGATTCTATGTTTTTACATTCGATTTCATTGATTGTATCTAGCTCCATGGAGAGCTAAACCCCCTAGTGGGTACTTGGGTATTTGTGAACCCTACGATGTATTCGTTTTACTGAATCTCTTTATTGTGCTTTCAATTAATTGATGTTTATTGTGAGTTCCAATCTTGATTTCTTGATTGTATGAATACTCCCATAGCGTGAGACTAGGGTTGAGAGTTCTTGTTGGTAACCCTTGTGAGTGAGTGACACACCATGAGAGTTAGACAAAGCTAGGTTGGAGAGGGTTGAGAGGGTGAGTCGAGAGGTAGCGGAGCGTCCCCTTTCCCCTTTAGTGTGATTTATTCTACCTTTGTTTCCTCGAGTTCTTTGCGGTCATAGTAGAGTGAATGGGCTAAAGGATGACCTTCCGCTGGGGCTCAGTTGCGGGTGCATCGGAGTGAAGCGTTGAAGTGATTTTAGCACCTAGGGCTTAATTGTAGCTAGGGACCTTCCACCTGGACTAAAGGGTTAGGTCTACATATATGAAGAGGATTTATCACTTGGAATTCCTAGAACTCATTGCAATTCTATATGAGTGCAAGGTTGAGAGGTTATTCAATTTCTCCTCCGGGACATGTATAGAGTTAGGCATAGGTGACCTTAGATTTAGGACCATGTATTTAAAGATCTCCATGACTCATTATTGCATCAATTAGAAAGTATAATAGAGGGTTCTTGCACTTGAAATGATTGTCCTAGGTGGAACAATATCCGGGTACCCCATTTATATCGATTGCCTTGCATTCTCCTTTACTTGTGCTCTCTTTCTTTTTGCTGTTACTTTTGTTATTTCACATCTTGTCACACATATCACTACTCGTCTTTCACTTAGTTAAGGAACAATTTAAGTGTCTTTATTCCCTACTCTCTGTGGATACGATACCCACTCATCTGGGATTATTACTTCGATGACCCAATGCACTTGCGGGACATAGCAAGGGGCGTTTAACACTTTCAAATCCCCATAGCTCCAGAAGATTAGGACAATACCACATTTACTTGCCTTTACGGTACTTTTGCTTACAAAAGAATGCCTTTCGGGTTGTGTAATACATTTACTTGTTGCTTGCAAGGGGCATCGTCCTTGGACACAAGATTTCCCAAGCAGGTATGGAGGTGGATAAGGCAAAGATTGTGGTCATCGAAGGACTTCTGGGGTATGCAGGTTTATCAAGGACTTTTCGAAGATCACACAACCATTGACAAAACTCCTAGAAAAAGATGCTCCCTTTGATTTTGGGGATAACTGTCTGAGTGCATTCAATTTGTTGAAGGAGAGATTAGTGCAAGCACCAATTTTAACAATACTGGATTGGAATGAACCCTTTGAGCTAATGTGTGATGCCAGTGATTATGCTGTGGGAGCAGTTTTGGGACAAAGAAAAGACAAGCAATTTCAACCGATTTATTATGCTAGCAAAACTCTCACAAGTGCTCAAGAGAATTATACAACCACTGAAAAGGAGTTGTTAGCAGTGGTGTTTTCTTTTGACAAGTTCAGGCCATACCTCATTTTATCTAGGGTCACAGTATTCACAGATCATTCGGTACCCGTTATCTCATGAACAAGGCGGACGTAAAGCTGAGATTGATTCACTGGATCTTATTGTTACAATAATTTGATATGGAAATAAAAGATAAGAGGGGAACCAAAAATGTGGTTTCAGATCATCTTTCAAGATTAGAAGGTTGTAAGGGGCAAGAACTGGCAAGCAAGGAAATCAATGACTTCTTCTCTCAAGAACATCTGTATGCAGTACAGGAATCAGAGTCAGAGGATACTCCATGGTTCGTTGACTTTCAATTTTCAAAAGAAGAAAAAGTTTTTCAACAGAAGGTACTTAAGCAAGACCTCAATTTTCAACAGAAGAAAAAGTTTTTCAGTGACTTGAAGAACTATTTTTGGGATGATCCCTACCTGTTCCGTATTTGTGCCGACCATGTGGTTTGAAGATGTGTTTCTGGGGAGGAAGGCTGGAGCATTATTGTGCACTGTCATTCGGGTCCTGTTCTAGGCCGTTATGCTTTGAGCCGAACTACTGAGAAAGTTCTGGCCGCCGATTTCTATTGGCTGACTTTATTCCAGGATGTTCATTAGTTTGTTCTTCAATGTGATAGTTGTCAGAGGGCTGGAAACCTATCGCGAAGAGATAAGATGCCTCAAAATCCGATGCAGTTTTGTGAGGTGTTTGATGTGTAGGGAATTGACTTCATGGGACCATTTCCGAAGTCCAATGGTAATCAATACATTTTGGTGGCAGTTAACTATGTTTCTAAATGGGTGGAAGCTCAAGCTCTTCCAACTAACGATGTAAGAACTATGGTAAAATTTCTGAAGAGGTTGTTTACTAGATTTAGGACTCCAAGAAATATCATTAGCGATCGAGGAACCCATTTTTGCAACACATAGCTTACGAAAGTATTGAAGAGCTATGGAGTGCATCATCGTCTTTTTACCCCCTATCACCCGCAAATGAGTGGACAAATGGAAGTCACAAACAGGGAGCTTGAGAGGATCTTAACCAAATCGGTGGAACAAGGAAAGCGGGATTGGTCGGAACGGTTAGATGACACACTTTGGGCTCATAGAACAGTGTACAAAACTCCAATAGGGACGATTATCTACAATTTGGTGTATGGAAAATCCTATCATTTGCGTGTGGAATTAAAGCATAAAGCATATTGGGCAATCAAGACGATGAATTTTGACATGAGCAAATCGGGAAAACAAAGGATGTTACATCTTAACAAGCTAGATGAATGGAGAATGAAAGCATATGAGAATGCAAGGATCTATAAGGAAAGAATTCGGAAGTGGCATGACAAGCATATTAAGAATCTGAAAGAGTTCAAAGTGGGCGATCAGGTGTTACTATTCAATTCTCGTCTACGATTATTTCCGGGGAAGCTCAAGTCTAGATGGTTTGGCCCTTATATGGTAATCGAAGTGTCACCTCATGGAGTTATTGAGATTACTCATCCGGAGAAGGGTACATTTAAGGTGAATGGACATAGGCTGAAACCAAACTATGGAGGGGAGGTTGGTAATGATGACAAGGAAGTATTTTTCCTTCATAAGTCCCAGTGATGTAAGACGAGGTACGTCAAGCTTAGTGACGTTAAACAAGCGCTTCTTGGGAGTCAACCCAAGTGTTTACTGTTTTCTTAGTTGAGTAGTTTAGTGTTTGCATGAATAAATTGTTGACTGTTGGTGTCTTGATTTTTAGATGCTTTTGTTGTGTTTTTATTGTTGGTTTTTAATGTCATCATGTGTTTTCATGTGGATTTGGCGAAGTTTTGGTCACTTGAGCTAGTTCTCATGTTTTTTGCTAGTATAATTTGCATAATAGGGTAGGCTCTAAGTGTGTAAACATGTTCAGGAATTTTCTGCAGAGCCTGCGGAGTTTTCGAAGGCATCAAGAGAAAATGCACGGGCGTGTGGAATTTCCGCAAGTCCGTAGATTTGTATTGCGAGTTCATCCCGAGAAGACACAGGGGCGTCGACTAGCCCCTGTGAGCGACCTTGTGCCTTCCGCACGCCCGTGGGTAATTTCCACACGGGCGTGCATTTTCCTGCAGAGACTTAGCAATTTATCCCGAGAGCACACAAGGGCTTGGATTCGCCCTTGTGGGCGAACTTGTGAAAAATGAGCGTGGATATTTTCCGTACGCCCATGTGGATCTCTACAGAAGAGCCCTTTCCATCCCGAGAAGACACAGGGGCATGTGTTCGCCTGTGTGAGTGGACCTGTGAATGTCCACGCCCATGCAGAATTTTAGCACGGGCGTGCGAAACACTTAGCGATTCTTCTCGGTTGGACAGAGGAGCCACAGGGGCGTGAGGCTGCCCTGTGGGTAAGGTGCACGGGCGTGGGTATTTTCCGCACGCCCGTGTGGTTGCATTCAGAGAGGTTGAGTGTTTTCCCGAGAGTGCACAGGGGCGTGCGTCTGCCCCTGTGAGTCTCTCATGTGGAGGCGCATGGGCGTGGGTAATTTCTACACGCCCGTGTGGATGTACAGAAATCAGAAGGCTGCGTTTTCTCTTTATCAACCGTTCAAACCCTATTCATTAGCAGACCTTCAAACACTTAGGAAACACTCTCTGACATTCTCCCGACCTCCTGTTGTCAGTTTCTGAGTCGATTGTTTGAGTATCTCGCCGATTTCAGGAGTCTTAGCTTCATCTCATCGGTAAACCCTTATTTTCTCTCGTTACTGATTTACTTTGATTCTATTCGATTTTCTTCGATTAAACTAGTGAATGTGCTTCGGTTCCCTGCTAGAATGCTTGTGATGTGTTTTTTACGAGCTCTGGAAGTGAGGGAAAGGTGTATTTGTTGAATTTGCCACAAGGGCTGAGCGGTTTTCCTGCCCCGTGAATTCACACGGCCGTGTGGAATTTCCACATGACCATGTGGATTCCTGCAGTGTTAAGTTATGAATGAATCTGATCGATTTCCTTTCCAATACATGTAGGTATGGCCCCCAGATCGAAGAAGCCAGCTGGTAAGCATTCTAGAGAGCTTACTCCTGAGCTGGAAAGCATGGAATTTACACTTCCCGAACATCGATCTCGATTTAAGCGACTAGCGAAGCTTAAGTTTGGTCAGATGCGAATCCCGGATATGAGCTCACTTAGGGAGGTGCAGCAAGCACATAACATGGCTGATGAGGTCGAGGAGTTACTATCCGTGGGTAGTTGGCGCAAGCTGTTGATTATTCGTGACCCTGCTATCCGCCTACTCACATTGGAGGTGCTCGCCTCATTCGAGTTTGACCGTTCTTATGCTCATTTTGATAGTGTCGGCGTCATTCAGTTCAGAGCTTTTGGGCAGCATCATAGTGTGAGCGTCACGCAGTTCTCCGTTAGACTTGGTTTATATGATGAGGAGTTCACTGAGACGGAGGAGTATGAGTAGCTACCGACTGACTATTCGAGAAGCTTAACCCCCCAGAAAGCGTACAAAATACTATTTGGTAAAGGACAATATGAACCTGGAGTGTCTAAGGCCTCATGCCTTTCTTGACCGAGTTACAGATATCTTTGCGCCATCCTAAGTAGGTCAGTATATGGTCGCGGCTACAGCACGGGAGTTCTTAGCAGGCAGGAGCTTTTATATTTATACTCCATGGTGCGAACTGAGCCAATTTATTTAGGACACATTTTAGCAGAGTATCTGAAGCATCAGGGACATTATCCCAGGCTGGGTGTCATTTTCTCGGGCCCATACATCACTAGACTCATCTTGGGGATGGGTCTACGAGACACGATCAGAGAGGCCGAGAAGACGATAGTACCAGCACCCCTCGAGTTAGGGACAATGAGGCTCATGGGTATGATCAGGAAATAACCGGATAGTGTTTATGTGCTGAACATACCCCCACCAGAGCCATTTCTGTCAGAGGAAGCCGCAGCAGAGGGGCCTTAGCCAGCTTTAGAGTCACAGCCGGAGAGAGATTAGACAGAGGCGGCCTCTTCAGCGTACGAGCCCCCGCTAGTGCGGATATTCTCTCCGACTCGAGCCCATGACCGATTTGAGAGGCTCGAGATTGCTGTAGGGATACTGCAGCAGGATGTAGCTGAGGTTCGCGCTACACAGACTGCACACCACACCGAGTTCATGGCACGGTTCGACATCATACAGTAGTTCCCAGAGCGAGACATGAGATTACCATTTCAAATGTGAGCCCCAGCACCAGTTGATCCACCAACTTCATTTCCTTCACCAGCAGCAGCAGCCGTGCCAGAGCGTGACACCGACGCTTGATTTGTTGTCCTTTATATCTTGTTGTCTTTTATTCTGCATTTTATTTTGGACTTGTATACTCAGAAAGGACTTTCCTTCTAAGTTTATTTTCATTTTGTTGTCTCGAGTTATATTCATTGCTTTATCTTTTATATACTTGAGTTGTTTTGTTTAATTGAGCTTCACTGAATCCTCTCGTGTATTCGTGAAGATGGTCTTGTTAACATGCGAATTGAGAACTTGTCATGGACACGGCCAATATGTTTCGGCACTTGGCCATGTGTGCTTCACAACCCGTTGGAACATCACTCCCAAGGATTTAGCTCCATCAAATGCAGCACTAGGAGTTAGGGGAGTATTGTTTTGATTGCTTCTCCCACATATATTCTTGATTGAGATACATTTGGGCTTGTGTTTCTCTGCAGAGTTCAAATCTCTATCCCGAGAAGACACAGGGACATGTATCAGCACCTGTGGATGACCATGTGAATTACATATGGGCGTGGGTAATTTTCACACGCCCGTGTAAACATCTACAGAGAGTTCTCTACCATCCTGAGAAGATACAGGGACGTGTGAATGCCCCTGTGAATAGTCCTGTGAAGATCCACGCCCGTGTGAAGTACTTAGAGAGAAGTTTTTCAGGTGGACAGAGAAGCCACAAGAGTATGTGGTTGTCCCTGTGGGTCGGGCACACTAGTGTGGGAAATTTCAATACGCTCGTTTGGATGTGTTCAGAGGTAAGATGTGTGTTTGTATGCTCACTCGCAAGTGTACGGGGTCACCAAGTAATACCTCGGGCGAGGGCCCCAGGATCGTATTCCACAGGGCTAAGGAGCTCTTATTACTCCTTCATCACTTACTTTCTAACTTTACAATTGAAACATGGTGTTACTCTAATACGTGCAATAATATAAATAAGAATACAAGTGTAGCAGTCCCACAATAAGCAAGGAAATCGTAAGAGCAATAATGATAATAATAGGCCTCGGGATGAGGATTCCCAAGAGAGGTTCACCATGATGCATGGATGCAAAAGAATAGATGGCATGGGTGATTTAGACCGACGGACCTCAACAATAGTTCAACCCCGATTTCTCGGTAGTCGTTCCCTAATCCCATACAAATGATGACAAGGATTTCTCCTTAGTCAAATTCCTACGGTTGCATTAAGAACATGGAGATCGCGCAACATGGACGCACTTAACCTAAGTTTATCCTCATGGTTCGGAGGGGCAACCAACATCCAATTTCTCGGCATGTTGGTTAAGGATCTCCCCTTTTAGCTCAAAAGTGATCCAGTACACGTGAGTAGGTCATGTCTACGTGTACAACTCAAGTAAGAACTAAGGATTTCTCCGCATTATAGTTCTAGGCATGAAACAACATGAGCTAAACCACAAATCACACCAATGCATTACAAATAAAAGTGAAGCATCCAAAATACATGATGAACCCCCCAAGGTTCACCTACATCCGGTGGTCTTGGGGGTCTAGTGTGCCATCACACAAATAAATATCTCAAACACAACAAAAGCAAGAAGTAAATGCATAAATGGCACTCCCTAGTCCGAATGATGAAGAGGAGGAAAAATGCCGGCCGAATGACGCTTCTTCTAGCCCAAAAGGTGCCGAATGCTTCTCCTCCCTTGATGATGAAGCTTCCCCTTGAAGTTCAAACCCTTCATCTTCCCAAGCTTCAAGCCAAAATCTCCTCAAGAATATGATGTCTTCGTTTTCTCCTTCTTCCCAAGTGGTGGCTGCCAAGAACCCTAAAAATGTCTCCCAGAAGTCCTCACTCAAAGTCCCCTTTTCTTTCCCCAAAGATACTCTTTATATCCCTCCTCATTCACTCCAAGATCCATCAATCCCGAGGTGGTATACTGGCTCAATGAGGACCTCATTGAGGTCCTCATTGACACTGTTCGGGGTAAGAAAACTCCTCATATGCACTCCCAATAGTATCCACACTGGCTCAATGAGCACCTCATTGAGCCAGTATGCCTTCAATCAATCAACTTCCTCTTCGCTACAGTGATCATCCCGGGCTCTATACCGGGCAGCATTGAGGCCGTATGCCATGATTCGATTTCTGTCTTGAAAACTCTCCATGTGCTACAGTAGAAGCTACAGTGTCTGTGTTACAGTACCACTGCTACAGTACCCCATCTGCATTATTTTTCTACAGAGAATACGCTATAGTACCGTGACCTGGTTTTCTTCTCTTTTTCACCCAAATTGTATCTTCGTGTCCTCCATGGCGTCTCCGTGCCCTATAAAGCAAATAATACATGATTAAGCGCATAACGGGCATCAATTATAATAAAAATACATGCTAGAAGCTACGAATACATATATAGAAATATGTACATTTAGACACTTATCAAATATCCCCACACCTAAGCATTGCTTGTCCCCAAGCAAACACATCATGAAAAACAAAGATAATGATAAGTGGCTAAATGTATTACCTCCTGCTCAAATAAATACAAGACTCTACAAGCATTGGAAAATGATAAATAGATAATGAGCTTGAAGAAAAGCACTAGATCTACTTCCCAAAGAGATTTGGAGATGATTTAGAGCATTATCTAGTGAGATCCGACCATGGAGGAAGAGCTCATGGAGGCTAAGGTTTGGTTGGACAAGAAGAACAATGAAGAGAGAGAAGAGGGGACAAGGTCACATGCAAAAAGGAGGGTCCATACGGCCTCAATGAGTTCCTCATTGAGGCCGTATGCCCTAGTGTAATGTTGCTGGAATTTCTTGAGGACCTCAATGAGGAGCTCATTAAGGCCATGAGAGGTAGGGAAAAGTTGCTGGAATTTCTTGAGGACCTCAATGAGGAGCTCATTGAGGCCGTGAGAGGTAGTGCGAACTTGCTGGAATTTCTTGAGGACCTCAATGAGGAGCTCATTGAGGCCGTGAGAGGTAGTGCGAACTTGCTGGAATTTTCTTGAGGACCCTCAATGAGGGAGCTCATTGAGGCCGTATGGCTTCTAAAAACAAGTTGTAAAGTCATCTTAGCTTCTCCAAACACATGGCCATGGCTACAATATGTTCTAAAAATCATCTCGACATAAAAATAATGGTTCAAATGCTCGATCTAATGCATGAAATGATGACCAAATCAAGTGTTACTCCACAATAAAATCAAGTAAGCAACCATATGAACAATGATCATGATGAACAAAATAGTTAGGGTATGGACTTATTCAAATTCACAACTCTAAGAAAATACATAAAATGACAAGAACATGAACATGAAGAACAACCAAATATGAAAAATAAACCCCCGAATGCTTCGGTTTGCCTCCCAAGAAGCGCTTGTTTAACGTCACGAGCCCTCGACGTACCTTCTCACTTACCTTACGGGGGCTCGAACAACTTGAAATTTCCCCCGGTCATCTTTGAATTGTTGTTGTTATTTCCTGATAAATTCAAGGACATCAATGAATAAACATCACATTTTTTTCATGAGCAAAAGGGAGGTGAAGATTGTACCTTCTCTTCTTGGGATGTTTGATGAGAAACGAGTAATACCTTTCTTCTTCTTTTCCCCGCACCTCCCTCCAAATTTTTCTTCAACATTGAATCTTTCTTTCCTTTCCCTTTGGCATTGGTACACATAACCTTCTCTTTTTGGTTTCTTCAAATTAGGACTTGGAAGAGGATAGTGGGGTTCTTCTTCATCTTCATTTCCTAGCTCTTCCAAATACTCATCCAATGGGTTTAATGACAACACCTCACGTACACAATTAGAAATTAAAAAGTTCAAACTTCATTGACAAAAATAAAGCATGTCATCATGGTCTAAAGAGTGTTTCATGGCCGCCGGTAGAGTGTACACCGATTCTTCCTCACCAACTCTTAATGTTAACTTTCCTCCTTTGAGGTCAATTAGGGCACCGGAGGTAGTGAGGAATGGCCGACCAAGAATCAATGGTGTCTCCACATCTTCATTAATATCCATGATGACAAAATCCACAGGAAACACAAATTTGTCTACCTGGACAATCACATCTTCGACAATTCCATGAGGCTTCCTTGTTGATCGATCCGCCAATTGTAAAATCATTCTCATGGGTCTAAGCTCATCAAGACCAAGTTTCGAATACATGGTATAGGGCATAACATTAATGCTTGCCCCCGAGTCCGCTAGGGCATTTTCTTGAACTCCACCCTCGAGTACACATGGGATTATAAAGCTTCCCGGATCCTTCAATTTTTGTGGGAGCTTTTTCTCCAAAATGGCCGAGTAATTTCCCGTAAGTGCAACTGTGCCCTCTTCTTCCAACTTTCTCTTGTTTGTTAGCAATTCTTTCAAAAACTTGGCATACTTGGGCATTTGAGTTAAAGCTTCCACTATTGGGATGTTTATGTGGAGTTGCTTGAAGATGTTGATAAATTTTCTGAATTGAGCATCCTCCTTATCTTGTTTCAATCTAGCCGGATAGGGAATTGGAGGTTTTGTATTCGGGACGGCTTAGATGAACACTTTTTTGGACTTTCCTTTTCTTCAATTTGCTTGATTGATTCAATAACTTCCTCCACGGTGTTAGGGTCTTCCACTTCGGCTACCCTAGTTTCCTTGACACTTGGGCCAACTCCCGACCCTTGTCTCAACTTGTTTCCCACTTCTAAGGGCGATGGCCTTCAAGTGTTCTCTTGGGTTCTCCTCAGTGTTGCTAGGAAGACTACCTGAAGGTCGCTCGAAATTTGTTTTTAGCCAGCTGCCCCACTTGGTGTTCAAGGGACCCGACCGAGGCTTTGAGGTTCCGCAAAATGGAGCCAATTTCACTAAAGCTGTCTCGGTATGTTGAGCAAGTCGAGCATTCACCTTCATCGAACCGAGTATCCATACTACTAGTTATCTCTGTTGAATCTTGATTCGAGTGTTAATCATGAACTTGGCAAGTACATCTTCAGTGAGTGAACCTCTTCTCTAGCACTCGGTTGTTGCATTTGGGGACCTTGTGGAGGTGGTGCGACTTTTTGTTATTGCCCTCGATTCCATGAAACGTTTGGGTGGTATTTCCACCCCGGGATTATAAGTCGAGTGTAAGGATTCCCTTGTGGCCTTTGTCCCCCAATATAATCAACATTCTCAACTGAGGTGACGGAGGAACTAGCAATTGGACAATGAGCAACTCCATGCCCTCCGCCACAAGTACTACAACTCATCACCGACTCTGTCTTCGAGCTACTCCCCATGTGCAAATCTAACTTTTGAGACAAAACATCAACCTTTCTGCAAGAGCATCATTAGCACTGACTTTATATATTCGGCACCTTTTTGTGCTGCACCTTTTGAGGCCCAATGAGACTCATTGCTTGCCATCAATTCAAGTAGTTGCTCGGGCTTTGTCGGGGTACTTATTGCTAAGGGATCCACCCGCTGCGGCATCAATTAATTGACGGGTTGCATAGTTTAACCCGTTGTAGATGATCTAAACTCGCATCCAAGAAGCAAAGCCATGGTGGGGACATCTTCGGAGAAGATCCTTGAATCTCTCATAAGCTACAAAAAGTGTTTCGACTCCCTTGTTTGAATGCAGAAATTTCTTGCCTTAGCTTCGCCGCTTTGCTAGGAGGAAAATACCTTCCCAAGAATTTTTCCACCATATCCTTCCATGTTTTGATTGATCCCGGCGGTAAGGATGTAAGCCAACGGTACGCTCCATCTCTCAAATTGAAAGGGAACAATCGTAGTCGATCGCATCGTCAGTCACCCCGTTTATCTTAAAGGTAGAACAAATTTGAAGAGAACAGGCGAGATGATCATGGGCATCTTCATTTGCAAGACCATTAAATTGAACTGAATTTTGGATCATGCCGATGGTGCTTGCCTTGATCTCAAAATTATTTGTGGCGATGGATGGAGCTCGCACACTAAATTCTTCACCCGTGAATTGCGGCCTTTCATACTCGGAAAAAGTACGTCTTTCTTCGGCCATGATTTCAGATTCTCTGTCCTTAATCTCAATGCTTCTTTCCCTAGTGCTTTCACTCACTTCTCTAAGCCTTCGATGCAAGGTTCTCTCGATTTCACTGTCTTGTGCAACTATATTTGATGGATTTGCGCGTGTCATGCACAGTACCTTGCAAAGTAAATAAAAATAAAGGAAGTTAAGCTCAAAAGAAATAAAACAAATGAAAAGAAGAAATGCAAGAAAAGAAAAATGGTTAGAGCAATAAGCTAGAAGTTTCCTAGAATTTCTTAAGTTCCCCGGCAACGCTGCCAAAAACTTGTTTGTACGCTCACCCGCAAGTGTACGGGGTCGCCAAGTAATACCTCAGGCGAGGGCCCAAGGATCGTATTACTCCTCCATCACTTACTTTCTAACCTTACAATTGAAACATGGTGTTACTCTAATATGTGCAACAATATAAATAAGAATACAAGTGTACCAGTCCCATAATAAGCAAGGAAATCGCAAGAGCAATAATAATAAGAATAGGCCTCGAGATGAGGATTCCCAAGAGAGGTTCACCAGATGGATGGATGCAAAAGAATAGATGGCATGGGTGATTTAGACCGACGGACCTCAACAATAGTTCAACCCCGATTTCACGGTAGTCAAACCCTAATCCCATACAAATGATGACAAGGATTTCTCCTTAATCAAATTCCTACGATTGCATTAAGAACATGGAGATCGCGCAACAAGGACGCACTTAACCTAAGTTTATCCTCATGGTTCGGAGGGGCAACCAACATCCAATTTCTCGGCATGTTGGTTAAGGATCTCCCCTTTTAGCTCAAAAGTGATCCAGTACACGTGAGTAGGTCATGTCTACGTGTACAACTCAAGTAAGAACTAAGGATTTCTCCGCATTATAGTTCTAGGCATGAAACAACATGAGCTAAAACCACAAATCACACCAATGCATTACAAATAAAAAGTGAAGCATCCAAAATACATGATGAACCCCCAAGGTTCACCTACATCCGGTGGCCTTTGGGGGTCTAGTGTGCCATCACACAAATAAATATCTCAAACACAACAAAAGCAAGAAGTAAATGCATAAATGGCACTCCCTAGTCCGAATGATGAAGAGGAGGAAAAATGCCGGCCGAATGACGCTTCTTCTAGCCCAAAAAGGTGCCGAATGCTTCTCCTCCCTTGATGATGAAGCTTCCCCTTGAAGTTCAAACCCTTCATCTTCCCAAGCTTCAAGCCAAAATCTCCTCAAGAATATGATGTCTTCGTTTTCTCCTTCTTCCCAAGTGGTGGCTGCCAAGAACCCTCAAAAATGTCTCCCGAAGTCCTCACTCAAAGTCCCCTTTTTCTTTCCCCAAAGATACTCTTTATATCCCTCCTCATTCACTCCAAGATCCATCAATCCCGAGGTGGTATACTGGCTCAATGAGGACCTCATTGAGGTCCTCATTGACACTGTTCGGGGTAAGAAAACTCCTCATATGCACTCCCAATAGTATCCACACTGGCTCAATGAGCACCTCATTGAGCTAGTATGCCTTCAATCAATCAACTTCCTCTTCGCTACAGTGATCATCCCGGGCTCTATACCGGGCAGCATTGAGGCCGTATGCCATGATTCGATTTCTGCCTTGAAAACTCTCCATGTGCTACGGGTGGAAGCTACGATTAGTACGTGTTACGAGTACCACCGCTCATGATTCCCCATCTGCATTATTTTTCTACAGAGAATACGCTATAGTACCGTGACTCGGTTTTTCTTCTCTTTTTCACCCAAATTGTATCTTCGTGTCCTCCATGGCGTCTCCGTGCCCTATAAAGCAAATAATACATGATTAAGCGCATAACGGGCATCAATTATAATAAAAAAATACATGCTAGAAGCTACGAATACATATATAGAAATATGTACATTTAGACACTTATCAAATATCCCCACACCTAAGCATTGCTTGTCCCCAAGCAAACACATCATAAAACAAAGATAATGATAAGTGGCTAAATGTATTACCTCTGGCTCAAATAAATACAAGACTCTACAAGCATTGGAAAATGATAAATAGATAATGAGCTTGAAGAAAAGCACTAGATCTACTTCCCAAAGAGATTTGGAGATGATTTAGAGCATTATCTAGTGAGATCCGACCATGGAGGAAGAGCTCATGGAGGCTAAGGTTTGGTTGGACAAGAAGAACAATGAAGAGAGAGAAGAGGGGACAAGGTCACATGCAAAAGGAGGGATCCATACGGCCTCAATGAGTTCCTCATTGAGGCCGTATGCCCTAGTGTAATGTTGCTGGAATTTCTTGAGGACCTCAATGAGGAGCTCATTAAGGCCATGAGAGGTAGGGAAAAGTTGCTGGAATTTCTTGAGGACCTCAATGAGGAGCTCATTAAGGCCATGAGAGGTAGGGAAAAGTTGCTGGAATTTCTTGAGGACCTCAATGAGGAGCTCATTGAGGCCGTGAGAGGTAGTGCGAACTTGCTGGAATTTCTTGAGGACCTCAATGAGGAGCTCATTGAGGCCGTGAGAGGTAGTGCGAACTTGCTGGAATTTCTTGAGGACCTCAATGAGGAGCTCATTGAGGCCGTATGGCTTCTAAAAACAAGTTGTAAAGTCATCTTAGCTTCTCCAAACACATGGCCATGGCTACAATATGTTCTAAAATCATCTCTGACATAAAATAATGGTTCAAATGCTCGATCTAATGCATGAAATGATGACCAAATCAAGTGTTACTCCACAATAAAATCAAGTAAGCAACCATATGAACAATGATCATGATGAACAAAATAGTTAGGGTATGGACTTATTCAAATTCACAACTCTAAGAAAATACATAAAATGACAAGAACATGAACATGAAGAACAACCAAATATGAAAATAAACCCCCGAATGCTTCGGTTGCCTCCCAAGAAGCGCTTGTTTAACGTCACGAGCCTGACGTACCTTCTCACTTACCTTACGGGGGCTCGAACAACTTGAAATTTCCCCCGGTCATCTTTGAATTGTTGTTGTTATTTCCCGATAAATTCAAGGACATCAATGAATAAACATCACATTTTTCATGAGCAAAAGGAGGTGAAGATTGTACCTTCTCTTCTTGGGATGTTTGATGAGAACGAGTAATACCTTTCTTCTTCTTTCCCCGCACCTCCCTTCAAATTTTCTTCAACATTGAATCTTTCTTTCCTTTCCCTTTGGCATTGGTACACATAACCTTCTCTTTTGGTTTCTTCAAATTAGGACTTGGAAGAGGATAGTGGGGTTCTTCTTCATCTTCATTTCCTAGCTCTTCCAAATACTCATCCAATGGGTTTAATGACAACACCTCCTGTACACAATTAGAAATTAAAAGTTCAGCTTCATTGACAAAATAAAGCATGTCATCATGGTCTAAAGAGTGTTTCATGGCCGCCGGTAGAGTGTACACCGATTCTTCCTCACCAACTCTTAATGTTAACTTTCCTCCTTTGAGGTCAATTAGGGCACCGGAGGTAGTGAGGAATGGCCGACCAAGAATCAATGGTGTCTCCACATCTTCATTAATATCCATGATGACAAAATCCACAGGAAACACAAATTTGTCTACCGGACAATCACATCTTCGACAATTCCATGAGGCTTCCTTGTTGATCGATCCGCCAATTGTAAAAATCATTCTCATGGGTCTAAGCTCATCAAGACCAAGTTTCGAATACATGGTATAGGGCATAACATTAATGCTTGCCCCCGAGTCCGCTAGGGCATTTTCTTGAACTCCACCCTCGAGTACACATGGGATTATAAAGCTTCCCGGATCCTTCAATTTTTGTGGGAGCTTTTTCTCCAAAATGGCCGAGTAATTTCCCGTAAGTGCAACTGTGCCCTCTTCTTCCAACTTTCTCTTGTTTGTTAGCAATTCTTTCAAAAACTTGGCATACTTGGGCATTTGAGTTAAAGCTTCCACTATTGGGATGTTTATGTGGAGTTGCTTGAAGATGTTGATAAATTTTCTGAATTGAGCATCCTCCTTATCTTGTTTCAATCTAGCCGGATAGGGAATTGGAGGTTTGTATTCAGACGGCTTAGATGAACACTTTTTTGGACTTTCCTTTTCTTCAATTTGCTTGATTGATTCAATAACTTCCTCCACGGTGTTAGGGTCTTCCACTTCGGCTACCCTAGTTTCCTTGACACTTGGGTCAACTCCGACCCTTGTCTCAACTTGTTTCCCACTTCTAAGGGCGATGGCCTTCAAGTGTTCTCTTGGGTTCTCCTCAGTGTTGCTAGGAAGACTACCTGAAGGTCGCTCAGAATTTGTTTTAGCCAGCTGCCCCACTTGGTGTTCAAGGGACTGCACTGAGGCTTTGAGGTTCCGCAAAATGGAGCCAATTTCACTAAACTGTCCGGTATGTTGAGCAAGCTGAGCATTCACCTTACTGAACTGAGTATCCATACTACTAGTTATGCTGTTGAATCTTGATTCGGTGTTAATCATGAACTTGGCAAGTACATCTTCAGTAGTGAACCTCTTCTCTAGCACTGGTTGTTGCATTTGGGGACCTTGTGGAGGTGGTGCAGCTTTTTGTTATTGCCCCTGATTCCATGAAACGTTTGGGTGGTATTTCCACCCCGGATTATAAGTCGAGCTGTAAGGATTCCCTTGTGGCCTTTGTCCCCCAATATAATCAACATTCTCAACTGAGGTGACGGAGGAACTAGCAATTGGACAATGAGCAACTCCATGCCCTCCGCCACAAGTACTACAACTCATCACCGACTCTGTCTTCGAGCTACTCCCCATGTGCAAATCTAACTTTTGAGACAAAACATCAACCTTTGCTGCAAGAGCATCATTAGCACTGACTTTATATATTCTGGCACCTTTTTGTGCTGCACCTTTTGAGGCCCAATGAGACTCATTGCTTGCCATCAATTCAAGTAGTTGCTCGGCTTTGTCGGGGTACTTATTGCTAAGGGATCCACCCGCTGCGGCATCAATTAATTGACGGGTTGCATAGTTTAACCCGTTGTAGATGATCTAAACTCGCATCCAAGAAGCAAAGCCATGGTGGGGGCATCTTCGGAGAAGATCCTTGAATCTCTCATAAGCTACAAAAAGTGTTTCTGACTCCCCTTGTTTGAATGCAGAAATTTCTTGCCTTAGCTTCGCCGCTTTGCTAGGAGGAAAATACCTTCCCAAGAATTTTTCCACCATATCCTTCCATGTTTTGATTGATCCCGGCGGTAAGGATGTAAGCCAACGGTACGCTCCATCTCTCAAATTGAAAGGGAACAATCGTAGTCGATCGCATCGTCAGTCACCCCGTTTATCTTAAAGGTAGAACAAATTTGAAGAGAACAGGCGAGATGATCATGGGCATCTTCATTTGCAAGACCATTAAATTGAACTGAATTTTGGATCATGCCGATGGTGCTTGCCTTGATCTCAAAATTATTTGTGGCGATGGATGGAGCTCGCACACTAAATTCTTCACCCGTGAATTGCGGCCTTTCATACTCGGAAAAAGTACGTCTTTCTTCGGCCATGATTTCAGATTCTATGTCCTTAATCTCAATGCTTCTTTCCCTAGTGCTTTCACTCACTTCTCTAAGCCTTCGATGCAAGGTTCTCTCGATTTCACTGTCTTGTGCAACTATATTTGATGGATTTGCGCGTGTCATGCACAGTACCTTGCAAAGTAAATAAAAATAAAGGAAGTTAAGCTCAAAAGAAATAAAACAAATGAAAAGAAGAAATGCAAGAAAAGAAAAATGGTTAGAGCAATAAGCTAGAAGTTTCCTAGAATTTCTTAAGTTCCCCGCAACGCCGCTAAAAAAACTTGTTTGTACGCTCACCCGCAAGTGTACTGGGGTCGCCAAGTAATACCTCAGGCGAGGGCCCAAGGATCGTATTACTCCTCCATCACTTACTTTCTAACCTTACAATTGAAACATGGTGTTACTCTAATATGTGCAACAATATAAATAAGAATACAAGTGTACCAGTCCCATAATAAGCAAGGAAATCGCAAGAGCAATAATAATAAGAATAGGCCTCGGGATGAGGATTCCCAAGAGAGGTTCACCAGATGGATGGATGCAAAAGAATAGATGGCATGGGTGATTTAGACCGACGGACCTCAACAATAGTTCAACCCCGATTTCACGGTAGTCAAACCCTAATCCCATACAAATGATGACAAGGATTTCTCCTTAATTAAATTCCTACGATTGCATTAAGAACATGGAGATCGCGCAACAAGGACGCACTTAACCTAAGTTTATCCTCATGGTTCGGAGGGGCAACCAACATCCAATTTCTCGGCATGTTGGTTAAGGATCTCCCCTTTTAGCTCAAAAGTGATCTAGTACATGTGAGTTGGTCACGTCTACGTGTACAACTCAAGTAAGAACTAAGGATTTCTCCGCATTATAGTTCTAGGCATGAAACAACATGAGCTAAACCACAAATCACACCAATGCATTCCAAATAAAAGTGAAGCATCCAAAATACATGATGAACCCCCCAAGGTTTACCTACATCCGGTGGCCTTGGGGGTCTAGTGTGCCATCACACAAATAAATGTCTCAAACACAACAAAAGCAAGAAGTAAATGCATAAATGACACTCCCTAGTCCGAATGATGAAGAGGAGGAAGAATGCCTGCCGAATGACGCTTCTTCTAGCCCAAAAGGTGCCAAATGCTTCTCCTCCCTTGATGATGAAGCTTCCCCTTGAAGTTTAAACCCTTGATCTTCCCAAGCTTCAAGCCAAAATCTCCTCAAGAATATGATGTCTTCATTTTCTCCTTCTTCCCAAGTGGTGGCTGCCAAGAACCCTCAAAATGTCACCCAGAAGTCCTCACTCAAAGTCCCCTTTTCTTTCCCCGAAGATGCTCTTTATATCCCTCCTCATTCACTCCAAGATCCATCAATCCCGAGGTGGTATACTGGCTCAATGACGACCTAATTGAGCTCCTCATTGGCACTGTTCGGGGTAAGAAAACTCCTCATATGCACTCCCAATAGTATCCACACTGGCTCAATGAGCACCTCATTGAGCCAGTATGCCTTCAATCAATCAACTTCCTCTTCGCTACAGTGATCATCCTGGGCTCTATTCCGGGCAGCATTGAGGCCATATGCCGTGATTCGATTTCTGCCTTGAAAACTCTCCATGTGCTATAGTGGAAGCTACAGTGTCTGTGTTACAGTACCACTGCTACAGTACTCCATCTGTAGTATTTTCTACAGGGAATACGCTACAGTACCGTGATCTGGTTTTCTTCTCTTTTTCACCCAAATTGTATCTTCGTGTCCTCCATGGCGTCTCCGTGCGCTACAAAGCAAATAATACATGATTAAGCGCATAACGGGCATCAATTATAATAAAAATTCATGATAGAAGCTACGAATACATATATAGAAATACATACATTTAGACCCTTATCAATGTGCTATCCCAAGAGGCGCGACTTCTCTTTAAGACCTATTCGCGTTTCTTTGTCTTTTCACTCCTAAACACTCAAAAGATGTTTCTTTTCACTCTCCCGACCCCTCACCATCTATATATAAAGATCTAGGGTTGTTCGCCGACCATATTCAAGGTTCTCATCTTCACTTCGTCGGTAAGCCCTCTTTCTCTATTTCTTTCGCCATACTTGATTTTATTTGATTAAATTGGTGATTGTTGCTTCATTTGAATGTTAAAATGATTGTTGCGTGTTTTAGAGTGAGTTTTGGGTGGATTTTTTTATATATTTGTAGATTTTTGCATAGTGGCCATGCGGCTTTCATGCTTAGTGAATCCACACGAGCGTGTGGAATTTCCACACGCCCTTGTGGATTTCTACAGTGTTGTTTTGTGAGTTTATTTGATCAATTCTCATTTCAATTCTTACAGATATGTGATAAGTGCTTGTGTGATAAGAATGTGAAGTGTTCTTTCCTTATGATGAGCATTACTTTTATTAGGTTTTAGCACTAATATGTGTGCATTTATGTTACTTTCATGCATATAGGATTGTGAAGACGAATGTCAGAGAAAGAAGCCAATGTAGATTGTGAATGCACCATTTGGAGGAAATCTTGAGAAGAATCAAACGCGAACACATAAGTTGGGTTCAAGATGCGAGAATGTGTGCCAACCTCTTTGTATTCAAGCTAGCACAATGATTTGGAGGTAGTCCCATTCAAGTATTCCGGCTTGTGCATGTATAGCAAGATCATTACCAATGTGGCCAGTTATTGAAAAAGCAAAGCGATCAATGACATAAACGTGTGCCCGTTTGTGTTACCTCAATGAAAATATGGATTCAGGAGTGTTTTTGGCTGGCACAGTAGCAGGGTACCGCAGCAAAACACTGTAGCAGGTACTATTCACAATCGGCCGAAAAATGCAATTTTCAAAGAATCCACACAGGCGTGTGGAAATTGTCCATGACCGTGCAGAATTTCCACAAGCCCGTATGATGAATCCACAGCGGCGTGCAGATGCACGATTCCAGCACTATTTAAGGCCGATTTCAGCCCCGATTTCAGGATTCTTTTCTCCATCTTTTACCCAACTTTAGAGAGAGCTGGGGCTAGTATTTTGGGAGGTATTAGCAAGGGATTTGGAAAGGTTCTACGTCTTTGACATCACGCTTCATTTGAAAGAAGGTTAATGGGAGAGCTTTCATCGGCACCAATCCCGCGAGGTGTATCCTAGGCCGGACAAAGGGACCGTTGGAAGAGTCGAGGCTTCTCCACAAAACCATCATCATGACTATCGAGGGGGTTTTCTATGGATTACTTGCTTTTACATTCGATTTCATTGTTGATTGTAACTAGATCCATACAGAGCTAAACCCCCTAGTGGGTAGTTGGATTTGTGAACCCTAGGATGTATTCGTTTCATTAAACCTTTCTATTATGCTTTCATTAATTGATCTTTTAATTGAGTTCCAATCTTAAATGCTTGATTGAATGAATACTCACTTAGAGTGACACTAGGGTTTAGAGTTCTTATTGGTAACCCTTGTGAGTGAGTGACACACCACGAGAGTTAGTCAAAGCTAGATTGGAGAGAGTTAAGAGGGTGAGTCGAGAGGTAGCGGAGCGTCCCCTTTCCCATCCGGTGTGATTTGCCCTATCTCTATTGTCTCGAGATCTTTGTGGTTATAGTAGAGTGTACGGGCTAAGGGATGACCTTCCGCTAAGGCTTAGTTGTAGAGGCAACAGAGTGAAGCGTTGAAGTGATTTTAGCACCTAGGTCAATTTCTAGGAAAGGGGTTTATCACTTGGAATCCCTAGAATTCATTGTGATTCTATACGAGTGCGAGGTGTTGACATTATTGAATTTCTTCTCCGGGACATGTATAAAGTTAGGCATGGTTGACCTTAGATTTGGGACCATGTATTGACGAATCTCCAAGACTCATTATTGCATTAGTTAGGAAGCATAATAGAGGGTTTTACAGTTGAAACGATTGTCTTAGGTGGAACAATATCCGAGTACCCCATTCATATCAATTGCCTTACCTCCCCTTTACTTGTGCTTCTCTTTCTTATCTCTTTTACTTTTGATTCTATTACATCTTGTCAATTAAATCACTATTCATCTTCACTTAGTTAACAAACAATTTATGCATTTTTATTCCCTACTCCCTGTGGATACGATACCCACTCACCTGGGATTTTATTACTCGACAAACCCGTGCACTTGCGGGATATACGCAAGGGAGGTTATCAAGTTTTTGGCGCCGTTACCGGGGAGTATTCATTTAGAGATACTTTGCACTTTGTTTTCTTAGCTATTCATTCATTCATTCTACTTCACATCTTTTTTCTCTATCATCGTTCTGATTTGTTTTCTTTTTATTAGTGTATCTCTAGGTTATGACCCGAGGGATTCCTTCGATATTAATTGAAGGAGATCCTGAACTTGAACGTACACTCAAATGAAGGGGAAAAGAACCTATGCAAGAACCGCCTAATCAAGCTGAAATAGAAGTTGAGCGGTCAGATAATATGGCAGAATAGAATGAGCAATAGAGGATACTTTCTGATTATGCTAGACCCTAAGTTTTGGGCACACAATCGAGTATTGTGCGATCCCTGATTACAACTATGAACTTTGAGCTAAAGCAGGCATTCATCCAAATGATTCACTAGTCAACACAGTTCAATGGTTTGGCGGATGAGGATCCAAATGACCATATAGAAAACTTCTTGGAAGTTTGTGATATGCTGAAGATTAACAGTGTATCAGATGATGCTATTAGATTAAGTGCTTTCCCATACTCTCTCAACGGAAGAGCCAAGCGGTGGCTTCATTCTTTGCCCAAGGCCTCCATCATGACTTAGAATGAGATGGTCGAAGCTTTTCTTGCTAGATACTTTCCTTTGGGGAAGTCGGCCAAGCTTCGTAATAAGATATCATCGTTTGTACAAATGGAGTTGGAATCACTGTTTGAGACATAGGAGCGCTTCAAGGATCTTTTGAGAAGGTGCCCATAGCACAAATTTCCCGAATGGATGATTATTCAAACTTTCTACAATGGGTTAAATCCGAGTACAAGGTAATTGCTAGATGTCGCCGCAGGAGGTACAATGGGGAGTAAACCCCCAGAAGAAGCCCGACAGTTAGTGGAAGACATGGCAATCAACAGTTATCAGTGGAATGCACGGGAAAGGAAAAAGGTGGCTGGGTACCATGAAATAGATGCAGTAACTTCATTGGCGGCTCAAGTGGAATCGTTGAGTAAGAAGTTAGACCTTCTAACTTCTAATAGAGCGGCGGCCATGACTACTTGCACCGGATGCGGTGGAGGACATGCTTCCTCTGATTTCCCGATCCATATTGGTGATGCATCTTTGGTGGAGAAAGTTGACTTTGTGAGTAATGCAATGAGGAACCAAGAGAATCCATATAGCAACACCTACAATCTGGGTTAGAAGAGTCATCCCAATTTCTCGTGGAGCAACCAAGGACCACAAATGGCCATAGCACCAGCGGGTTTCCAACAACACCAAGCCCCAAACATGAAGAATCGAGTTTCAGACTTGGAGACCCAAATGACCTATTTAAAGAAGGCCTTGACTAGAGTTGTGCAATCGTCAGATACAAGGTTTCAGTCAGTCAAGGCTACACTTTGCAACCACACCGCTTCTTTGTATAATTTTAAGAATCAAGTGGGGCAAAATGCGAAGTCTCTATTGGAGAGACCACAAGGAAGCTTGCTAAGTAATACCGAGACCAATCCTAGAGAGCATGTGAAGGCGATCACTTTGACAAGTGGTCGTGAGGTTGAGGGTAGGCTTCCGAGTGAGAAGCCCAATGTAGACACACCCGTGGTCATAGAGGTTGAGGAGGGAGCAAGCAAAGAGAAGAAGGTGGCATCCTCACCTTTCAAGCCAAGAATCCCTTATCCCTCTAGATTGAAGAATGACCAAGGGGATGAACAGTACAAGAAGTTCCTGAGTTTGTTCAAGCAACTCCACATCAATATTCCCTTTGTTGAGGCATTGTCCCAAATGCCTAAGTATGCCAAATTCTTGAATTACTTGTTGACTAACAAGAGGAAAATGGAGGAGAGTGCCTCAGTGATCTTGGATGCCTCTTGCTCGGTAGTTTTGTAAAAGAATATGGCGAACAAGAAGAAAGACCCAGGGCCAGTATCAACGTCATGCTATATTCTTTTTTTCAGAAGCTAGGCTAGGGAGAGCCTAGGCCCACTCGAATGACATTTCAACTAGTGGACCGAATGGTGAGACATCCGAGGGGCATCATTGAAGACGTGCTTGTCAAGGTGGACAACTACATAATTCTTGTAGACCTTGTAGTATTGGATGTCGATGAGGATGCGGATGTACCTTTGATACTTGGGAGGCCATTCTTGCACACTTCCAAGGCACTGATCAACATGGGCGACAGGGAGTTGACACTGAGGGTTGGAGATGATAAGCTCACATACCGCCTCGCCGAAGCCATGCAACATTCTCTTGACTTTGATGATACTCTTTACTTTCTTGACACTACTGATGAGATTATTGATGAATATATGCAGGAAATGTTCAATCCGGACCCGTACGAGGGTTTGTTCGACCAAGAGGTAGACAATGAAGAGGTAATGATGCTTGGTCCAAAGGAAGAAGTACCATCTACTCCGGGGATCATGAAGAAGGTGCTCCAAAAGATGAAAAGGGTGAGGAGACGCCTCCTGAAATACCCCAAGGTTGTTAGGGATGTACGTGAATCGAACAAGTTGGATAAATCCTTGCTAGGTGGTACCAAGCCCAATAACTCCTTCTCTACCTTCAAGAGACTTTGCTCATCATGCTTTCAAGCTATGGGTAAGAGAGCAACCTTCATCTATGAACCCCCGTGAGGTAAGACAAGGTACGCCAAGCTTAGTGATGTTAAACAAGCGCTTCTTGGGAGGCAACCCAAGAGTTTAGTGTTTTCTTAGTTTCTAGTTTAGTGTTTGCATGAATAAAGTGTTGACTGTTGGTGTCTTAATTTTTAGATGCTTTTGCTGTGTGTTTCCTTGTGGATTTTTTATGTCATCGTGCGCTTACATGTTAATTTGGCGATGTTTTGGTCGTGCGAGGTAGTTTCTCATGTTTTTCACTAGTATCTCTTGCATAATAGGGCAGGCTCTGAGTGTGTATACATGTTCAGAAATTTTTTGCAGAGCCTGCAGAGTTTTCTAAGCTATCCAGAGAAAACGCACTGGCGTGTGGAAATTCCATACGCCCGCGAATTTGTACAGTGAGCTCGTCCAGAGAAGGCACAGGCGTGCGTCTTCCTGCAGAGACTCAGCAATTTTTGCACGGGCGACCTTGTGACACCCGCACGCCCGTGTGTAATTTTTGCACTGGCGTGCGTCTTCCTGCAGAGACTCAGTAATTTTTCCCGAGAGCACGCACGGGCGTGGACTCGCCCCTGTGGATGAACCTGCGATAAACACACGGGCGTGGATATTTTCCCCATGCCCATGTGGATCTCTACAGAAGAGCTCTCCTCCATCCTGAGAAGACACAGGGGCGTGCGTTCGCCCTAGTGAGTTGGACCTGTAAATGTCCATGCCCGTACGGAATTTCCACAAGGGCATGAGAAACACTTAGATGATTTTCTCGGTTAGACAGAGAAGCCACACGGGCGAGTGGCTGCCCCTGTGGGCCGGGCGCACGGGTGTGGGTATTTTCCGCACGCCCGTATAGATGCATTCAGAGACATAGAGTGGCATCCAGAGAGTGCACAGGGCGTGTGTCTGTCCCTGTGAGTCTCTGTGGTGAAGGTGCACTGGCGTGGGTAATTTCCGCACGCCCGTGTGGATGCGCAGAATTCCAAGGGATGCGAGTTTTTCTTTAAAATCTTCTTAAATTCTCTTCTTGTTCACCTCCAATCACTAGAAGATCGACTTTGATCAGTCTCCTGGTCCACATATCGCTTGTTTAGAGGGTTTTTCTTCAATTTCTGTTCCGATTTTTGAAGTTTTCACACCTATTTCATTGGTAAACCTTTTACCCTCTCTTCTATTCACTATTTCTTGTTTTTAGTGGATTCAAAGTGTTGATTTACAACAATTTATATTCTATGGTGGCTTATGCATGTTTAGAAAGTGTTTAGATGTGGTTTTAAGGTGTATTTTTGGAACATTGACGTGCAATCCTGCGGTTTTCACGCCGCACAGACCCACACCGGCGTGGGTAATTTCCACAGGCCCGTGTGGAATTCTACAGTATGGTTTTCTGAGCCTCTTTGATCATTTCTCGTCAATTTTTACAGATATGGCACCTCGTGCAAAGAAGCATGAAGTTAAGCATCTCAGAGAGACCCCACCTGAGCTAGCACACATGGAATTCTCGAATCCCGAGCATCAGGCTCGATTTGAGAGATTATCAGCACTCGGTTTTGGTCAGTCTCGCTTTGTGGATTTGAGTGTGCTAAGAGAGATTCACTAGGGTGACGAGCTAATTGATGAGATTGATGAGATGCTAGCAGTGGGAAGCTGGAGAAGATTACTGACGATCCATGAGCCAACTTTCCGCGCATTGACACTAGAGGTGTTGGCGTCCTTTGAGTTTAATCAGCCGTATGGGAGATTTGACACCATGGATGCTATTCAGTTCCCAGTATTTGGACATCTATTTTGCATGAGTGTCACTGAGTTCTCGATTCTCATGGGCTTATACCACGAGATGTATACAGGTACAGAGGAGTATGGACACTTGCCGACGGATTTCCCGGGTACATTGACTCCATAGCAAGTTTACGGAGTTTTATGTGGACATGGGCAGTATGAACAAGGAGTGTCTTAGGCCACCAGCCAATCCCAGTTGAGCTACAGATATTTGCACTCGGTCCTCAGCAGGTTTGTGTCTGGTTGAGGTGACAACATAGCTGTTTTGAGCAAGTAGTACTTACTGTATTTATACTCTATGGTCCGTAATGTGGCGATTCACTTGGGGCACATTGCGGCAGACGTTTTAAGGCACCAGGGCCAGTTTGAGTGAGTTAGAGTATTATTCACTGGTTCTTACGTCACCAGACTCATCTTAGGGATGGGTTTGTTGGACGCTATACAAGGTGCTGAAAGGACGGTCGTGCCACCCTCGATGGGTTCGTCTGGGATTTGAGACGATCAAGATGATGCGGTTGGTGCATAGATCTGGCCCTGGAGCATACATTATAGCTACAGCCACCCTAGAGATGGCGTGTCTTGTCATCGTACTTTAGCTATTAGAGCGAGATGCGTCCTCACTTTTCATCAAGAGACCGAGGACTCCTCTAGCATCATCACCTCCTGATCCTCATGTACCTTTTGAGTATCAAGCAGTAGCAGCAGAGCCAGAACACAACACCGATACTTGACTTTATTTTCATCGTCTTTATTACTTATGCATTTTATTTTGGACTTGTATACTCAGAAAGGACTTTCCTTCTTAGTCTATTTTCATTTTGTTGTCTTAACTTGTATTCATTACTTTATCTTTTATATACTCGAGTTGTTTTTTTTTTATTGAGCTTCACTGAACCCCCTCGTGTATGCATGCAGATGGTCTTATCAGTATGGGAATTGAGAGCTTGTCATGGACACGGCCAAGGTACTTCGGCACTTGGCCGTGTGTGCTTCACAACATGTTGGAACATCACTCCCAAGGATTTAACTCCATCAAATGCAACACTAGGATTCAGGGGAGTATTGTTTTGATTGCTTCTTCCACATATGTTCTTGATTGATATACATTATGAGTGAGCTTGCATGTGTACATTGGGGACAATGTACATCTTAAGTGTAGAGGGGAGTTTCATAGTGTACATGTCTTCTAAATTAATTTTGATTGATATACATGCTCACATAGCCAATGGCGGTTCACCCTAGTTGCAATGATTGTATTCTTGAGTTTAGGAGAATTTTTAACATTGAATGTTCTCATGCTCTAGTTATTGCTTGAATTTCTATGAATTTTTGCCCGATTGACACTCGTTGCACTACTCACTCTTTAAACTATTTTGGAAACTCAAGTTTGATGTTGAAGGGACTAGTTATAGTTGTTTCTTTTGTTAATTTTGAATGAAGAAAAAAGAGAAAAAAATAGTTTTATTATTTAATTGTGCTTGATGGGTGGAAAGAGCTACCACCTATGAAGTATGAAGCTACTCTCATAAGTCGGATACTAGTTATGCCTAATGAGAGAAAGAGCTATCTCATAGGATGAGTGAAAGCTACCACTCCGGTAGAAAGAGCTACCAACTCGAAAGTGTGAAAGCCACCATAGCGGCCGCTTTGGAAATGGCTACCATAGAGGATGTGTGAAGCTACTACTATCTTCTTAACTTTTTGTTACTTTTTGTAGATAAATAAGTCCCTTATACTTAGAACTTTGAGGAATATATTTTGGGTTGACTTTAGTGAGTTTACACACACTTACACAATTTCAGGTTTGTTGTACTTTTTGATTCAAGTTTTTAACTAGAGCATTGATTTTTCATATTTAGTGTTGAAATTTCCCTTACTTGTAGAATGCTCTCTTTGGATGTTTTGGTGAACCTAAGGCCAAGTACTTCCAATTTTTCCTTCGTTTATGCTTCAATGTTTTAGTTTTTTGCTTGAGGACAAGCAAAAGCTTAAGTGTGGGAGAGTTTGATAAATGCTTGTGTGATAAGAATGCTAAGTGTTCTTTCCTTATGATGAGCATTACTTTTATCAGGTTTTAGTGCTAATATGTGTGCATTTATGTTACTTTCATGCATATAGCGTTGTGAAGCCGAATGTTAGAAAAAGAAGCCAATGTAGATCGTGAATGCACCATTTGAAGGAAATCTTGAGAAGAATCAAACTCGTAGACATAAGGTGGGTTCAAGATGTGAGAATGTGTGTCAACCTCTTTGTATTCAAGCTAGCACAATAATTTGGAGGGGCACAAAGACAGTTACATTCAAGTATTCTGGCTTGTGCATGTATAGCAAGATCTTCACCAATGTGGCCGGTTATTGAAGAACTAAGTGATCTACGACGTAAACGTGTCCCCGTTTACGTTACCTCGATGAAAACATGGATTCAGGAGTGTTTCGGGCCGGCACAGTAGCAGGGTGTTGTAGCAATTCATTGTAGCAGGTACTGTTCACAGCTGGCCGAAAAAAGTGATTTCCAGAGAATCCACACGGCCGTGTGAAAATTGTCCACGCCCATGCAGAAATTAGACAGGCCCGTGTGGTGAATCCACAGGGGCGTGTGAATGCCCGATTCCAGCCCTATTTAAAGCCGATTACAGCCCCGATTTCAGAATTCATTTCTCCATCTTTTCCTAAACTTGAGAGAGTGCTACAGCTAGGGTTTTGGGAGGTATTGGCAAGGGATTTGGAAAGGTTCTACAGCTTCGACATAGCACTCCATTTGGAAGAAGGTTAGTGGGAGAGCTTTCGTCGGCACCGATCCGGCGAGGTGTATCCTAGGCCGGACAAAGGGACCCTTGGAAGAGTTGAGGCTTCTCCATAAGACTATCGTCATGACTATCGAAGGGGTTTCCTATGAATTACTTGTTTTTACATTCAATTTCATTGTTGACTGTAACTAGCTCCATGGAGAGCTAAACCCCCTAGTGGGTAATTGGATTTGTGAACCCTAGGATGTATTCGTTTCATTAAACCTTTTTATTATGCTTTTATTAATTGATGTGTTAATTGAGTTCCAATCTTGAATGCTTGATTGAATGAATACTCCCTTAGAGTGACACTAGGGTTGAGAGTTCTTATTGGTAACCCTTGTGAATGAGTGACACATCACGAGAGTTAGACAAAGTTAGATTGGAGAGGGTCGAGAGGGTGAGTCAAGAGGTATCAGAGCGCCCCTTTCCCCTGCGGTGTGATTTATCCTACCTCTATTTCCTCGAGTTCTTTGTGGTTATAGTAGAGTGAATGGGCTAACGGATGACCTTCCGCTAAGGCTTAGTTGCAGAGGCAGCAGCATGAAGCGTTGAAGTGAGTTTAGCACCTAGGGCTTAATTGTGGCTAGGGACCTCTCACCGGGACCAAAGTGTTAAGTCTATTTCTAGGAAGAGGGTTTATCAATTGGAATACCTAGAACTCATTGCGATTCTATTCGAGTGCGAGATGTTGAGATTGTTTGATTTCTCCTCCGGGACATATATAGAGTTAGGCATGGTTGGCCTTATATTTGGGACCATGTATTGAAGGATCTCCATGACTCATTATTGCATTAGTTAGGAAGCATAATAGAGGGTTTTGCACTTGAAACGATTGTCCTAGATGGAATAATATCCGAGTACCCCATTCATATCGATTGCCTTACCACCCTTTTACTTGTTCTTCTCATTCTCGTCTCTTTTACTTTTGTTTCTATTACATATTATCAACAAAATCACTATTCATCTTCACTTAGTTAAGATAAAATTTAAGTATTTTTATTCCCTACTCCCTGTGGATACGATACGCACTCACCTGGGATTTTATTACTCGACAAACCCGTGCACTTGCGGGATACACGCAAGGGGCATTGTCATGTTTTTAGCATCGTTGCCGGGGAGTAGGTGTTTAGAGATAATTTGCACTTTATTTTCTTAGCTATTCATTCAATTATTCTATTTCACATCTTCTTTTTCTATCATTGTTCTAATTTGTTTTCTTTCTTTTGGTGCAGCTCGAGGTTATGACCCGAGGGAAATGCAGTTAGCTGATAATATGGCCGATGAGGTCGAGAAGCTGTTGTCGATGAACAGTTTTCGCCAATTGTTGACTATTCGTGACCCTGCCATCCGTATGTTGACGTTAGAGATACTGGCGTCATTCGAGTTAAACCGGTATTATTCTAGTTTTGACAGCATAGGTGCTATACAGTTTAGAGCCTTCGGACAGTATGACAGCATATTCACTCTGTATCAGTGGTATTGCTATACAGTTTGGAGCCTTCGGACAGTATGACACCTAGAGTTAAACCGGTATTATTCTAGTTTTGACAGCAAAGGTGCTATACCATTGTTTTCATTGCATATATTACCATGCTTTTCATGATTACTGTACATTGGGGACAATGTACAACTCTAGGTGTGGGCATGGGTGTATTGTATGTATTAGGGTTATTGTTTGCATGCTAGTGTTACCCATGATGGCTTATTCATTATTGTAAGACTTTTCTAGCATGGATTAATGATTGATTTGAGTTACATATTTGTTGTTGTACTCTATTGAATCTTGTCTCACCTCTAGTATTGTCTTGTGCACTAAATCTTTTTTTGATGGCCTAGGAATAGCCAACTTGACTACTCTAACTCTCTTGTATGCTTAACTCACAACTTTGAGTATTTTATCTTAGAGTACTAAGTTATGTCATTCAAAGAACTCTTAAGAACTTCTGAGTCTCGTTGAGCTAACCCAAGTGTTGTGGCATGTAGAGTAGTCTGAAGACGTGATCTAGGGTGAATGTGAAAAAGAAAATTAAAAAAAGAAAATAATAAAAAAAATAATAATAAATAATAATAAAAAAATGAAAAAAAATGAAAAGAGAAAAAGAAAAAAAAATGAGTCTATGTTAGTATTCCTCTGCCAATGAAGCATGAATGCGTCTATGTAGACTGTAATCGAGTAGTTGGGTGGCTCTTGTGCCTAACCAGCATGTGCACCCTCCAGAAAGATTTTTTGGTGCAGTTTATGTTAGTCGGACTTGAAAAAAGAAAAAAAAATGAACTGAAAATAAAAACCCTACTGATCTTGTTGACTACCTACTAGAGGCTTTGAGAAGGAAAGGGAGTTAGCTCACGTTTAGGACTTAGAAGGATCTTACTTGTTCATTGGAGTAGCACTTAGCATTTTAAGACTTAGCACTCTTACCTGTGGATTGATTAGCATCTAGAGCTATACTGATTGAAGTTAGTAGGCTAGACCAGGTCAGGGCAGATGAAATACAAGGTTCACACACATGGCACAGACATATAGGAAGTGAGACAAGATCTTTTTGTTGTGCTTAATTTGTAACTCATTATCTATTTATCATTTTCCAATGCTCATAGAGTCATGTATTTATTTGAGCCGGAGGTAATACATTTAGCCACTTATCATTATCTTTATTTTTCATGATGTGTTTGCTTGGGGACAAGCAAATGCTTAGGTGTGGGGATATTTGATAAGTGTCTAAATGTATATATTTTAGTATATGTATTTGTTGCTTCTAGCATGTACTTTTATAAGAATTGATGCCTGTTTTATGCTTAATCGTGTATTATTTGCTTTGCAGGGCACAAAAACACCACAAAGGACACGAAGATACCATTTGGGCGGAAAAGAGAAGAAAAACTAGGTCGTAGTACTGTAGCATATTCACTCTGTATCAGTGGTACTATAGCACCAACATTGTAGGAATATCACTATAGCTTCCACTATAGCACCTGGAAAGTTTTCAAGACAGGAATTGAATCATGGCATACTGCCTCAATGCTGCCTGGTATGGAGCCCGGGATGATCACTGTAGATATAGAAGAAGATGATTTGCTTGAAGGCATACTGGCTCAATGATGTGCTCATTGAGCCAGTATAGACACTATTCTGAGAGCATTTGTGGCGTTTGCCTACCCCAAATAGTCTCAATAAGGGGCTCAATAAGGACCTCATTGAGCCAGTATACAACCTCAATAAGCTCCTCATTGAGCCGGTATACCACCAGTGTAGAGCCAGATTTGAGGGGGTTATGGGGGTATATGAGGGCATTTGAGAGACCATTCTTAGTGAGTTCTTCTTGGCCTCTTGGGCCACCGCCACCAAACATCCTTGAGGCCTTCCGGCCATCTTCTGCAAACGATCCTTGTGGGGAACGAGCACACATCATCACCAAGAGGGAGAGGAGCATAGGAGAAGGAGTTGGAGTGAAGATCTAAGCCACCATTGCATCACCATTCAAAGCTTCATCGATTCAAGGAGATCAAGACCGTAGAGGGAGTTTTCTTGCTTCTTTATTGTCTTTCTTTTCCTTGTATGTTGTATAAGTATCCCTTGTCATAAGGGATTAACTTATTGTTGTGTTTGGATTTGGATGAACCCTAGGGTTAATCTTGTATATGAACTTGGAATGTTGTTCTTCATTGAATTTGATGGTTATTTGAGATTCAATCTTTCATGCTTTCATGTCTAGAATTACATGCATGGAGAGATCCGTAATTCTACTTTGAGTTGTATGCGTAGATGTGACCTACTCACGTATACTAGATCTAGGAGAGATTGAAAGGGGATACTTGTGCCTACACGCCTAGAGATCGGGTGTTGGTAGCCCTCCATTGCTATGTTTAAGCCGAAGGATAGTAGGTTTACTCCTATTAGAGAACTCCAAGAACTTAATACGATCGTAAGTGTGTTAATCCGGAAGAGATTCCGATTGACATTCGTATGGGATCAGGGGTTAGTCACCGAGAGATTGGGGCTAATCTACTCACGAGGTCTCTAGGTCTCAATTATCATCAATGCATCTTTAACTCATCCTAGTTCGGGACTTAATGACAACCCTAGGTGGATTCCTTGTCAAAATACTCCCTTCTCATGCTTGATACTCCTTTGTTTGTTTAATCAGCGTGCTAGTTACCCGGCCATAGATTAGTTAGTTTATTTTATTTTATTTCATTTGTTCCTCATACTAAGAATTGTAGGCTAGATAATAGATGAAGAGTGAGTAATAATACTTCCTTGGCCCCGTGGAATACTATGACCCCTGTGTCACTCACACGGTATTACTTGGCGATCCCGTACACTTGCGGGCAATCACATTAATGGTGATGCAATAGAGGGGTCACAACCTGCACTTGAGCCTCATCCTGAGAAGATAGAGACTGAGGCTCCTCCCGCAGCATAAGAGCCGCAACCAGTGCACATATTCTCTCCCACTCTAGCCCATAATCGATTTGATAGGCTTGAGAGCACTGTGGGGTACTTCAGCCAGATTTGGCAGAGGTTCACGCGATACAGGCTGTGAACCACACAGTGGTTATAACGCGTCTCAACATCCTACAGCAGATATTAGAGCGAGACGCGACTTCATCTTTTGTGATGCGACCTCATATCCCTTAGGCTTCACCAGCACTACCATCACCAGTTCCTGTAGCGCCGATTGATCCACCAATACCGACATCTTCACCAGTAATAGCACCATCAGAGACCGCAAATGACATCGACGCTTGATGCATCTTTACTTTTCTTTGTTCTTATTTTTTGGTATTTTATTTTGCAGTTATTTTAGACTTGTATTACTCAAAAAGGATCTTCCTTCTGAGTTTATCTTTTGTTTTCATTGTCTCGACCTGTATTTCATTGCTTTATCTTTATATACTCGAGTTTACTTTGTTTTGTTGAGCTTCACTAAACCCCCTTGTGTATACGTGCAGATGGTCTTATGAGTATGGAATTTGAGAATTAGTCATGGACACGGTCAATGTGATTTTAACATGGTCGTGTGTACTCCACAACCCATTGGAACTCAACTCTCAAAGAATATAGCTCCATCAAAAGCACCATTGGCAGTTCAGGGGAGTATTGTTTCAATTGCCCACCTCACATATGATCTTGAATGTTATACTTGTTATTGTCCTTGCATGCATACATTGAGGGCAATGTACATCTTAAGTGTGGGGGGGGAGTTCACATTACACATGTTCTTTACATATGTTTTGACTGAACATGCTCACGTAGCCAATGGCGATTCGCCTTAGTTTCAATGGTTGTATTCTTAAGGTTAGGAGAATTTTTAACATTGAATGTTCTCATGCTCTAGTTTTTACTTGAATTTCTAGGAATTTTTCCCGATTGACACATGTTGCACTACTCGCTCATGAAACTTTTTGGAAACTCAAGCTTTTAAGGGACTAGTTAGCTTTGTTCTTGCGTTAATTTTGTTAAAAAAAAAATACTTGTTTTGGTTGTGCATTTTGGGTGGAAAGAGATACCACCTATGATGTATGAAGTTACTCTCATAAGTCTGATAGTAGTTATACCTTAATGAGAGAAAGAGATATCTCATGGGATGAGTGAAAGCTACTACCCCGGTAGAAAAAGCTACCATCTCGAAAGTGTGAAGCTACTAGCGTCTCTTTGCTTAGTTTTATATATAAATAAGTCCCTTATCCTTAGAACTTTGAGGAGTATAGTTTGGGTTAACTTGAGTGAGTCTACACACACTTACACGATTTTGGGTTTGAGTGAGAAGAAGAATGTTGAAGCACCCGAGGTCGTGGAGGTTGAGGAGAAAACTATAGAAAAGGAGGTGGCATCCCCACCTTACAAGCCAAGAATTCCTTATCCTTCAAGGTTAAATAATGACCAAAATTATGAGCAATACAAGAAGTTCTTGGGGTTATTTAAGCAGCTGCACATCAACATCCCATTTGTGGAGGCATTGTCTCAAAGGCCTCGCTATGCAAAATTTCTCAAGGACCTCTTAACCAACAAGAGGTAGTTGGAGGAGAGTGCATCTGTGATCTTAGATGCTTCATGTTTGGCAGTGTTGTAAAAGAATATGCCGAACAAGAAAAAGAACCCCGAAAGCTTCATCATTCCATGCAACATTGGTAACATGGGGTGAAGAAAAGGCATTGATAGACTCAGGGGCTAGCATCAATATCATGCCTTATATATTCTTCCAAAAGCTAGGCTCGGGAGAGCCTAGGCCCACTCGAATGACATTACAATTGGCGGACCGAACAGTTAGACATCTAAGGGCATCAATGAAGATGTACATGTGAAGGTTGATAAGTACATATTTCCTATAGACTTTGTAGTGTTGGATGTTGACGAGGATGTAGATATCGCATTGATACTTCGGAGGCCCTTTTACGCACTTCCAAGGCTCTTATTGACATGGACGGCGGTGAGTTGACTTTATGAGTTGGGGATGACAAGCTTACATACTGCCTCACCAAAGCCATGAGACATTCTCTCAACTTTGATGATACTCTTTACTTTCTAGATGATATGTGCAGAAAATGATGTGTTCTGATTTGTACTAGGGGTTGGTAGACCAAGAGGTGGAGAATGAAGAAGTGATGACACTTGGTCTAGAGGACAAGGTACAACCTACCCCCGGGGATTATGAAGAAGATGATCCGAAAGATGAAGTGTGCAAGGAGACATTACAAGAAACTCCCCAAGGTTAATGGGGATGTGCAAGAATGGAGTATGGGTGATGAACCCTTGTACTGTAACAAACTCGATAACTCCTGCTCTACCTTCCAAAGATTATGTTCATCATGCTTTTAGGTTATGGGTAAGAGGGAAACCTTCATCTATGAGCCCCCGTAGGGTAAGGTCAAGTACGTCAAGCTAAGTGACGTAAAATAAGTACTTCTTGGGATACAACCCAAGTCTTTATTGTTTTTCTAGGTTTTAGTTAGTGTTTGCATGAATAAGAGTTTGAGTGTTGGTGTCTTGATATTTTACATGCTATTGTTGTGATTTTCTCATGGATTATTGGTGTTATTATGTGCCTAATTGTGTGTGGTGAAGTTTCTTGATCATTTGAGTGTGTTTTTCATGATTCTTTGGTTAGTTTTGCATAATGTAGGTAGGCTCTGAGTATTTGTAAATGTTCAAAAATTTTATACTAAGTCTGTAATTTTTCTAAGTTATGAAGACAGACAGACAGTGTGTTTTCATTCAGAGCTCATCCCGAAAGGACACAGGGGCGTGTGTCTGTCCTTGTGAGTGACCTTGTGATGGTCACAAGCCCGTGTGGAATTTCTGCACGGGCATGTGTTTCTCTACATAGTTCAGAGCTCTATCCCTAGAAGACACAGGGACGTGTGTCTGCCCTTGTGGATGACCCTGTGAACTACACACATGCATGGGTAATTTCCACACACCCATGTGATTTCCTGCAGAATGTTCTCCTCCATCCCAAGAAGACACAGGGTCATGTGAATGCCCTGTAAGTAGCCCTGTGAAGATCTACGCCCATATGGAATTTCCACACGGGCGTGTGATACACTTAGAAAGTTTTGTCAGGTGGACAGAGAAGCCACAGGGGCGTGTGGGTGATCCTATGGGTCGGGCATATGGGCGTGTGTAATTTCCACACGCCCATGTGGATGTGTTCAGAAGCAAGATGTGATATCCCGAGAGCACACAGGGACGTGTTTCTGCCCTTGTGAAGCTCTCCTATGTTGTCACAAAACGATAAGAGGCGCGGCTTTTCTTTAAAACCTATTCGTGTTTATTTGTCTTTTCACTCCATATACTCTGAGAACACATTCTTCTACTTTCCTGACTCCTTACCGTTGATTTAGAGGGATTTCATTCGAGTTTTCCTGCCGTTTTCAAGTGTTTCATCTTCATCTTGTCGGTAAACCTTCATTCCCTCTTTTCTTCGCCAATCTTTATTTATTTTAATTAAATAGGTGAATGTCACTTCATTTCTATGTCTAAATGGTTGGTGCATGTTTAGAATGAGTTTAGAAATGAATTTGGGATGTATTTTTTTATTTTAAGCATAAGGGTCGTGCGGCTTTCACTCCCCGTGAATCCACACGGCCGTGTGGAATTCCCACACGGCTGTGTGGATTTTTACAGTGTTGTTTTGTTAGTTTAACTGATCAATTTTCTTTTCAATACTTGCAAATATGGCTCCCAGAACAAAGAAAAAGGCTGGCAAGCATACCAGATAGCCTTCCCCTATGCCAAAACACATAGAGTTTGCGATTCTTGAGCATCAGGCTCGCTTCGAGTGCTTGTCCAAGTTGAAGTTTGGACAATCGTGTTTTCCAGATCTAAGTGCGTTGAGAGAGGTTCAATGAGTTGACAAGATAGCTGATAAGGTTGAGGAGCTGCTTGCCGTAGGCAGTTGGGGACGATTATTGCTTATTCGGGAAACGGCGATTCGTGTGCTCACACTGGAGGTCCTTTCGTCATTTGAGTTCAGTCACGCTTTAACAATGCCCCTGCGTATATCCCACAAGTGCACATGTTTGTTGAGTAATAAAATCCCAGGTGAGTGGGTATCGTATCCACAAGGAGTAGGAAATAAAAATACTTTAATTGTTTCTTAACTGAGGAATGAATAGTGATTTTGTGTGACAAGATGTAATGTAAACAAAGTAAATGAGATAAGAAAGAGAAGCACAAGTAAAGGGGAGGTAAGACAATTGGTATGAATGGGGTACTCGGATATTGTTCCGCCAAGGATAATCGTTTCAAGTGCAAAATCCTCTATTATGCTTTCTAACTAATGCATTAATGAGTCGTGGAGATCCTTCAATACATGATCCAAAATCTAAAGTCAACCATGCCTAACTTTATACACGTCCCGGAGGAGAAATCGAGCAATCTCAATAACTCGCACTCGTATAGAATCACAATGAGTTCTATGGATTCCAAGTGATAAATCCTCTTCCTAGATATAGACCTAACCCTTTCGTCCAGGTGGAAGGTCCCTAGTCACAATTAAGCCCTAGCTGCTAAAATCACCTTAACGCTTCACTCCGTTGCCTCTGCAACTAAGCCCCAGCGGAAAGTTATCCCTTAGCCCGTTCACTCTACTATAACCGCAAAAAACTCGAGGAAATAGAGGTAGGATAAATCACACCATATGGGAAAGGGGACGCTCCGCTACCTCTCGACTCACCCTCTCGACCCTCTCCAATCTATCTTTGTCTAACTCTCGTGGTGTGTCACTCACTCACAAGGGTTACCAACAAGAACTCTCAATCCTAGTGTCACTCTAAGGGAGTATTCATACAATCAAGCATTCAAGATTGGAACTCAATTAAAAAATCAATTAATGAAAGCATAATGAAAGGTTTAATGAAACAAATACATCCTAGGGTTCACAAATCCAAGTACTCCCTACGGGGTTTAGCTCTGCATGGAGCTAGTTATAATAAAGAATAAAGTCCAATGTAAAAGCAAGTAATCCATAGAAAACCCCCTCGATAGTCGTGACGATGGTCTTGTGGAGAAGTCTTGACTCTTCCAAGGGTCCCTTTGTCGGGCCTAGGATACACCTCGCCGGATCGGTGCCGACAAAAGCTCTCCCACTAACCTTCTTCCAAACAGAGCGCGATGTCAAAGCTGTAGAACCTCTCCAAATACCTTGCCAATACCTCTCAAAACCCTAGCCGCAGCCCTCTCTCAAGTTGGGAAAAAGATGGAGAAAAGAATGCTGAAATTGGGGCTGAAATCGGCCTTAAATAGGGCTTGAATCGGGCCTCCACACGCCCCTATGGATTCACCACATGGGCCTATGGAATTTCGGCACGGGCATGGATAATTTCCACAAGCCCATGTGGATTCTCTAGAAATCACTTTTTCGTCCAACTTTGAACAATACCTGCTACAGTATTTTGTTGCATTGGTTTGCTACAATAACCTGCTACAGTACTAACCAGAAACACTCCCGAATCCATGCTTTCATCGAGGTAACGTAAATGGGCACACATTTACATCGTAGATCACTTTGCTTCTTCAATAAACAGCTCCATTAGTGGAGATCTTGCTATACATGCACAAGCCAGAATACTTGAATGTGACTGCCTTTGTGTCCTCCAAATCATTATGCTAACTTGAATACAAGGAGGTTGGCACACATTCTCACATTTTGAACCCAACTTATGTCTTTGCGTTTGAACCTTCTCAAGATTTCCACCAAATGGTGCAATCACGATCTACATTCTCTTCTTTCTCTAACATTCGGCTTCACAACCTTATACGCATGAAAGTAACACAAACGCACACATATTAGTGCTAAAATCTGAGAAAAGTAATGCTGATCATAAGGAAAGAACATTTCGCATCTTTATCACACAAGAACTTATCACGCTTAGAGTTGTTTCTCGAGCATCGACACTATCCAGTTTAGAGCATTTGGATAGTACTTCAGCATGAGTGTCTCCTAGTTCTCGGTCCGATTTGCATTGTATGATGAAGTATTCATGGACACAGAGGAGTACTCTCAGTTACCGACGGATTATCCCGGCACTCTGATACCTCAGAGGGCATACACGGCGTTGTGTGGCCAGGGCTAGTACAAGCCAGGGATGTCCAAGGCCACATGCCTTTTCTCGACCTAGATACCATTACTTACATGCCGTTCTGAGCAGGTCGGTGAATGGACATGGTGATAGCACGGGGGTCCTTAGCAGACAGGAGCTATTGTACTTGACTCTATGGTACAAAGCCAGCTGATCCATCTTGGCCACATTCTTGCAGAGTACCTAAGGCATCAGGATTGGAGTTAATTTCTCAGGCCTGTATATTATGAGACTCATCATGGGTATGGGTCTCCTGGATCAAGGGGGCCGAGAAGGCTATTGTACCATCTCTTCTTGGTATAGAGACTATGAGATTGATAGGGATAGTCTGAAGATACAGACCAGGGATTTATGTGATGATCATGCCCCCATTGGAGACAGCCGAGGTTGAGGGAGAAATGCTACTGAGGGGTCACAGCCTGCACTAGAGTCTCAGCTTTAGCAGATGGAGACCGAGGCATAACCTAGAGCACAGGAGCCATCTCCAGTGCGTATTTTCACTCCGACTAGAGCCAAGGATCGTTTTGAGAGGCTTGAGAGTGCGGTAGGGGTGCTACAAGCAAATTTGGCTGAGGTTCGCGTTATACAGGCCGCGAACCACACGAAGGTCATGGCGCGTCTTAATGTTTTAAAGCAGTTTCTAGAGCGAGAGGTGACATCCCCTTTCTTGACGAGACCCTGGACCCCTCCAGCACCACCATCACCACCAGCACTAGTTGACCCAGCACCATCAGTAGGCAGTAGAGCCGACCACATGATAAACGGCTAAATGTACGTATTTTATACGTATTGATCCTGTATTATTTGTGTCTATCTTGATGAATTGATGCCCGTTTAAGTATAAATTTGTTCTTTTGGTGTTGCAGATCATAAATGTGCCGAATGTTGCTCAAAAATGCAAATTTGATGAATTCGACACCAAAAACAGCATTTTTGGGGTCCCAGCACTGTAGCGTACTGTAGCGGACCACTGTTCATGCTCCGAGCATTTGGCTGTGAGCTTCACGGGCTCCATGCGCCCGCATGGGTGCCCGTGAGGTTTGCTGGAATTTCACAACCCTCGGTACTGTAGCGAAAATACTTTAGTAAATCACTGTAGCTTAACACTGTAGCACCAACATGTTTTCTAGGCGAAACGGCAGTGAGCTTCACGGGCTCCATGCGCCCGCATGGACCTGACGGGTTATATCTTGGACTGAATTCTTAGGGCAAAGGGGGAGGTTTTTGAAGACAGTTTTTGGGGAGTTCTTGGAGCCGACTTCCACCAGTTCAGAGGAGGTAATATCACGCGTTTTGGAGAAGGGGAATCAAAGGGAGAAGCTTGGTTTGGCAAGATCTTCATCGATCTCTTCTTTGGGAGCTTGTAGACGACAAGGGAAGCCGCCCCAAATCGCGGCGTCCGTGGAAGCTTTCCACCTCACTCGGCTTGTCATCTCACTTCTATTGTTTGAGGGAGTTCTCTTATGCCATTTGTAGTTGTTTTCATGGATTTATTATTTGTATTTGCTTGTATGGACGAGTAGACCCCAAGGTCACCGGATGCCGGTGAACCTTGGGGTGAACTTGTGTATTTGGATGATCTAGTTTTGTCTATTGCAATTGTTGTGCGTTTGTGATTCATTCTTGGTGCATTTGATGTGTTGCTTACATGAGAACTCTGTAAACCAACTCCTAGGTTGTACTTGGTAGCGTGACCATCGCCCTTGTACTATATACACCAAGTTTGGAAGGGATTCATGTACGAATACGCCGTGACCATCGGGTATTTCGTGCCCCTCCAACATTAGGGCTAGACCAAAACGTGTTCCGGCTCTAATTAGGGTTTTCCCCCTTTGTTAATGCAATCGTATGAGGATTTGATCGGAAAAAATTCCGTGTCAATACTTATACCCGATTAGGGGTCAATTGCCGTGACCATCGGGTTGATCTAATTTAGGAAATCTCTAGGTCCAAACCCTCAATTGCATGACACTCTTAGCATTCTTTACACTTTAGTAGCCCCTAGGGAATCCGCATCCGTAACCATTTCTTTCCCCTGATTTTATACCCTTGCCTTATTTTAGACTCCACTTGTAGTTCTTTCATTTTAATTAATAGATTAGAGAAACCCTTCGAATCTTTCGGCTAGACAATACGCAAAGAGGAAGTAAGAGTAGCTCCTTGGGCCCAGGGAATACGACCCTCTCGTGCTCGCACGAGAGGTATTACTTGACGACTCCGTGCACTTGCAGATCGAGCACATCACCACACATGACACCGACGCTTGATGCGTCTATACTTTATTTCTTTTTGTTTTCGTATTTTATTTCTACATTTTATTCTAGACTTGTATCACTCAGAAAGGATTTTCCTTCTGAGCTTATCTTTTATTTTCATTGTTTCAAGTTGTATTTCATTTTCATATCTTTAAATACTCAAGTTTATTTTGTTTTTGTTGAGCTCCACTGAACTCCCTTGTGTATGCGTGCAGATGGTCTTGTGAATATGGAAATCGACGATTAGTCATAGACATGGTCAATGTGATTTTTACATGGCCGTGTGTGCTCTATAACGATTAGAGCTCAACTCTCAAGGATTATAGCTCCATCAAACGTACCATTAGGAGTTCAGGGGAGTATTTTTTCAATTTCCCACCTTTATATATGCTTTTGAGAGTTATACTTTTTATTGTGCTTTCATGCATACATTGAGGGCAATGTACATCTTAAGTGTTGGGGGAAGTTCACATAACACATGTTCTATACATAAGTTTTGATTGTACATGCTCATGTAGCCAATTGCGGTTCACCTTAGTTGCAATGGTTGTATTCTTAAGTTTAGGAGAATTTTTAACATTAAATGTTCTCATACTCTAGTTTTTACTTGAATTTTTAGGAATTTTTAGGAATGTTCACATAGCAATACTCAAGTCTGATGTTTAAGGGACTAGTTAGTTTTGTTTCTTGTGTTAATTTTGTGAAAAAATGTTATATTTGTTTTGGTTGTGCATTTGGGGTGGAAAGAGCTACCACCTATGAAGTATGAAGCTACTCTCATAAGTCGGATACTAGTTATGCCCTAATGAGAGAAAGAGCTATCTCATGGGATGAGTGAAAGTTACTACCCCGGTAGAAAGAGCTACCACCTCGAAAGTGTGAAAGCCACCTTAGCGGCCTCTACAGAAAGGGCTACCTTAGAGAATGTGTGAAGCTACTACCGTTTCTTTGCTTTTTTTTGTATATAAATAAGTCCCTTATACTTAGAACTTTGAGGAGTATACGTTGGGTTGACTTGAGTGAGTTTACACACACTTACACAATTTTGGGTTTTTTTATCCTTTTTTATTCAAGTTTTTAGCTAGAGCAATGATTTTTGGTATTTAGTGTTGAAATTCCCCATACTTGTAGAATGCTTCCCTTGCATGCTTTTGGTGAACCTAAGGCCAAGCACTTTAAATAATTCCTTCTTCTATGTTTCAATGGTTTATTTTTGCTTGAGGACAAGCAAAAGCTTAAGTGTGGGGGAGTTTGATAAGTGCTTGTGTATTAGTAATACGAAGTATTCTTTTTCTTATAATGAGCATTACTTTTCTCGTATTTTATCACTTATACATGTGTATTTGTGTTCTTCTGTGCATATTAGGTTGTTGAGACAAGTATGGAAGAAAAAAGCCAGAGTAGATCATGAATGCACTTTGTTTGATAAAATCTTGGAGTGAACAAACGTGAAGACACAAGTTTTGCTCAAAGATATATGAGTGGGTGCCAACCTCCATTGTGCTCAAGTGAACATGCAAATTGGAGGGGCATAAAAGAAGTCATACTCATGTGTTCCGACTTGTGCAATGCTTGTAAGATTGTTGTCAAATATGATTTTATTGAAGATGCAACATGATCTACCGCATGGATGTGTGCCGGTTCATGTGGGCTAGATGAAAAGTGTGGATTCAGGAGTATTTTGGTGGACTACTATAGCAGGTATTGCAGCAAATTATTGTAGCAGTTAATATTCACATGCCACTGAAAAATCGATTCCTTCAGATTCACATGAGCATGTTGAAATTCTGCACGCCCGTGTGGATACCCAATTCCAGCCCTATTTAGATCGCTTTTCCACGGCTAGGGTTTGGAAAGGCTTTGGCTAGGCTTTTTCGAGAGGTTTGATGACCTTCAACACCCCGTTCCTTCGAAAGATAGTTATTGGGGGAGCTTTCGTCGACATCGATCCGGCGAGGTGTGCCCTAGGCTTGATGAGGGAACATTTGAAGAAGATACGGCTACTCCATAAGACTATCGACACAGATACCAAGTTGGTTTTATTCATGAATTGCATATCTTTACTTTCGATTGCTTTATTGATTGTATTTTGCTCCATGAAGAGCTAAATCCCTAGTGGGTGCTTAGATTTGTAAACCCTAGGATGATGTTGGTTCTTTGACCTTTTATTATTCTTTCTTTAATTGATGTTTTAATTGAGTTCCAATCTTGAATATTTGTTGAGTTGATTTCCCCATTTCCCCTTAGAGTGATACTAGGGTTGGTAATCATTGTGGATGAGTGACACACCATGAGGGTTAGACAATGCTAGATTGTAGAGGGTTGAGAGGGTGAGTCGAGTGGTAGCAGAACATCCCCTTTCCCCTCCGATGTGATTTATCCTACCTCCACATTCCAAGAGTTCTTTACAGTCACAATAGAGTGAAGTGCTAATAGATGAAACCCGTTGGGGCTTAGTTATGCAAGCAACAGAGTAAAGCGTTGAAGTAATCCTTGGTATTTGGAGCTTGAATGAGTTCCTTGTATGAGAACCACAAGTATGATTTGGTGAACCTGGCAAAGAGTAAGAAGGCACTCAAGTACAAGTGAGTGTACAAGCAGAAGATCTTGCCTAAGGAGAAGCTTGAAGTTTGTAGATAAAGGGTATGCTTGGATGAAGCCCCCAAATGCTAGAAGAAATAAGTTGGGCTTTGGCCCAATATGAAATTGAAAAAGAAAAAGAAAAAAAAATGAAGCTATGTTAATCAATGGAATGTCAAGGGCAAAAGGGTCATTTTTAGGTGATTGTCCTATTTGAGTAAAAGTCTCATTCTTGGGATGATGAGAATAGAGGAAAAGGGGCTAGGGAAAGACAGTGAGAAAGAGATTGAAGAGAGAGAGAGAGAGAGAGAGAGAGAGAGAGAGAGAGAGAGAGTGAAAGTTAGGGGTCAAGGAGAAGGAGAAGGTGATTAGGGCATACTTGGCAAGAAGATCTCCAGCAATCGGCGCCGGACCTCATCACATTTATGCAAATTGCATCCTTGCTAGTAAGACACCTAATCTTTTGGGTTGATTCCCATTTTATCTCTTATTGGAGTCCTTGTTTCCATTTTGTGTGAAGATGATGATGAATGTGTGTGGTGGTATACTCTCTTGTTGAACTCTCATGTCTTTGAGCTTGTATACCTCTAGTTAGCTAGAAAGATCCTTGTAAACTCCATTAATTGACATAGTTCAAGCATTGTAAGAGCCTTTAAGGAGTCTTGTTGTTTTTTCCTCGATTCGTATGGTTTCCAGGCAAAAATTGGTGTCTTACATTGTATGTTTGCATTTTTGTCATCTTTGTCGTCTTTACTTATTTCTAGATTATAAAGAGAGGTTGTAATTGCACCCTTAAGGATTGCATTTGACCTAGGAGGGTCCTGAGCATGTATAGAAACCATTCGGAGTTGTTTTGGAGTCATACGTGGTCCATACAACCCATATAGAGTTCGATATAGAAATTCCCGTGAGGTTGAACTAGGCCACACGGGGTCCATACGGCCGTATGGGGGTCAATATGAATTTTCTAGAAAGTTTCACTAAGTCATGCAGTCGGCATGGAGGCCGTATAGAGGCCATATACATGAACAGTAACTACTACAATAAATTGCTATAGCAAGTTTACTACATTGACTTTCACAGAATTTCTTCACTGTTTCAGCACTGGTAACCCCAACAAAAAGTCATTCCAAAACGCAAGTTGGGCGTGCTCCTTTTGGGCCACTGTAGCAGTTTCACTGTAGCAATCACTATAGCTCTTCTCGGGCTTCTTGGCAGAAAATTGAAATTCCCGAGGGGTCGACATACGGCCGGTATACAGACTCGTTTACCCATCGGGAGCTGGGCATATATAAGGCTTGTTAGGGCATCATTTGGGTGACTTTTGGCCACCACTCTCCACCATCATCCTCTAGAGCTTCAAGGCTACGGGAGAAGGCAGATCTGAGGAGCAAATCAATGGGAGAAGAAGGTTACACTTAAGGAAGACGATCTAGGAGCTCGTCGGCCCGGATCCGACGAGTTCTCATCACCACCTTCTAGTCCTCATCTTAGGGGAGTTTGTTATGAGCTTTTCTTTGTATCTCTTATCTTCTATACTTGCTCCTTTGTTGATGATGAACTATACCCCCAAGGTCACCGGGCATCCGGTGAACCTTGGGATGAACTTGCTTGTATAGATGCTTTGATTTACATTTATGGCATTTGTGTGGTTTGTGATCCTTGTTTGGTGCTCTTTGATGTGTTGTTTTGCATGAGAACTTTGTGATTCAACTTCTAGGTTGTATTTGGTGCGTGAGCATCACCCTTGTACTAGACACACCTTGCTTGGAAGGGATACATGTATGAATATACCATGACCATTGGGTATTTCATACCCCTCCAACTATTGGGGCTCTACCTATTTTGAGTTTCGGCCCTAATTTAAGATCTCCCTTATTGTAATGCAATCGTAGGAGGATTTGGTCGGAAGAGATTCCGAACCAATACTCTTATTGGATTAGGGATTACCGCCGTGACCATCGGGGTTGTCTATTTTTGGATGTCTCTTGGTCCAACCATCATTGCCTTTGTAATTCTAGCATCCATCTAGCTTTAGTAGTCGAGAGGGGATCCTCGCCCAGGGACCTTGCACGTTCATTGTTACTTGCTTCTTAGTATGTTTATGTGGTGAGCCTTAGTCCTTGTGTTTATAGTTTTCTTTTTGTTATTTTCCTTATCTTGTTTTAGTCCTATATTTGGTAGACTAGACAGTGCCGTCTAGGGGGAAGTAATAGCAGCTCTTGGGACCTAGGGAATACGACCCCTGTGTCACACACAGGCTATTACTTGACGACCCGTGCACTTGCGGATCTCATCACTGAGCAAGCTGATGATGATACATGAGTGCCTGGCGATCTTGGATGATTTGAGTGTGGAATCAAGAAACAAGCATCGTGGTGGTCATGTTGATGACTACCATCCATATGCCCTCCTGCTTCTCAGAGTCTCAGACTCTCAAGCTTCTTGGTAAACCATATCACTTGATCATACCTTCTCTGCATCATTTTAATTAGTTCTCTTTTTCATACTGGGTAACTGCTCATGCTTATATGGTACTTCTTTCTTGATTTCTATTATTCTATATTAGTTCATAAATGCCAATTTGATCCTTATTATTCCTCAAATTAAATAAATAGGTTTCATTCATGACCGCCATTTATTAATTTTTCTATTATCCTAGCTAGACTAGTTAGCTCATCTTGATGTCTTTCTTGCAATAGGAGTTTAAGTTGATACCTTCATTCATTCTGACAGGTTAAGGATCCTTGAGCAATGTCTTGGATGGCTTTAAGGGTCACTTGTTTGGAGGATACGTGCCGTTCAAGCCCTTCAATTCATTCAGGTTTTTCTTGGTTTTTCTTAAACATGGCAGTAGTTTCTAAATAAGAGTCATTTTTTTTTTATTCAACATGGTATTAGAAGGTAGTCAGTTTATAAGATGGTATAGAAGCATATATATGCATTGAAAATCAAGGACTTATTTAACCTTTTAATATTCTTCAGAAATTAAAAAAAAACAAAGATTATTTACTAATAAGTACTTACAAATCATGTTAGCGATCTAAACATGGATACTAGTGAAACATAGAGATTAAGAGACTAATGAAAAATTACTTGCAAGTCAATTTTAAACAATTGAAAAATTTCTTACACCAAGTCAATGAGCAACTAGTTGCAGAAAAAGTCTCGTCATTCTCAACTTCTGTGAGGTGTGTGGATCACTAATAAATCTAATAAGTTGTTTGATTCACAAAAGAAACAGTAAAAGTCAGATACCACAATTTATCAGACCTCTGTACAAATACAAACAACTACAATCTTTAATTGGTCAACAATCTAGCTAAGCATCCCACGACTTTGCCTTGGATTATTCTGCTCCACATGATAAGCCTCCATTTAACCGAAACTATTAGAATAATAATATATCTTTAATTTTACTTTCATTCAAGTAAGAAACCAAAGTACACTTTCATGCGGGAAAAGGAAAAAATAAACAAAGACACATAGTTTGATACTTTGAATTCATAGCATTACGGCCGGTTCTTGCAATTTCCAATTTCTTGTAGGCAGGGCAGTCCCACAGCCATGGATAGTCTACCATATGATGTCCATCAATCTACATGAATAACCAAAGCAGCATTCTTGATTAGACCAAAGGATCTTGGTGGATTCAAAACACCAAACGCTTGTGGATTTGGTTATGAGGTTAAAAAGCCGACATCGGCCAGATGAAGGAGTTATCTAACCATTACCAATAATACCCAACAAAATTCACAGTAGGATTGTCAAGCCACTACGTTTAATGCACAAGCCACAAGCTGCATGCATGAGACTAAAAAACTTATTTTTCTGCTAGGAAAAATGCATTTTTCAATGAAAACATACATCCAAATATCTGTAACAAAAGAGGGGACCATATATTTATTACAAAAAAAACACACATGCACACACACAATGTCTCAAACAAATTTTAAGGAGATGAAAATCATTAAAAATAAAAAAACTCAACTACTAGTTAACTGAACAAAAGAGCCATGAATAACGAGAGACTAACCTATTTATCCATCGTTACTGTGCCAGAAACCATTAGAAAATGCACACACAGGTCCCATATTAACAGTGTTATACAACCTATTGTGAGATGAACACATTTGAAATCAATGGCTAAATGAAGGGATTAAAGAAAGAACCAAACAAACCTAAAAGCTTCCTACACAAGCCAGGTTCAAATTATGAAACAAGCAGCAAAAATGCGTGCAAACACACAGGGGAGAAGAATCCAAGGTGCTAAAAGTCAATCCCCATTCAAACTCCCCACAAGAGAAGAAAACCGATATTAAGAATTCATCTACCTATCATGTGAGCACACCCAACATGGCAAAGGTCGTAATCATATAACCACTACAAGATGCACATCAGGTTGCCCAACATGATTTGAAGAAATCAAAAATTCTAAAAAAACTACAAGATTCAAGATACACATCACTAAGTGACATCAGGTTGGCCAACATGGTTTATAGAAATCAGAAATTTAGGCAACCTACCAGGATATACATAAGCAAGGAAGTACCGTTTAATTTTTCTTCCCTTCACCCTCGTGTACGTTGCAATCCACACACTCAGCAAACAAGATCGATTACCTACTTTATTTATTATTTATTATTAATTATCATTATTGTTGTTGTTGCAATTGTTTTGCTTTTTATCCTACATTTAAATTGCCGACATTGACATGCATGAAAAATAACAAATAATAATGATCATAATGCTAAAAATTGAATCAACAGTGGCAGCTCAAAACCAGCTCTCTTCAAATTATGCAACCATTCTTCTCAATTTTCTTCACACACTCGCTTTCTTCATCCTCAAACACAAGTCAATATCCTTAACCTATTTTCAGTTAAATATCTAATAAACTCAACTGTACAAACTTTAATTTCAACATATAAATCAATGGGAAAATATACAACTAATTATTAGTTCCGGAGGGGTCACTACAACAAATTGTTTTTTTAGTGACAACAAAAGTTATCACTAAAAGCAATAATTTTAGTCATGACACTAATAAATTATGTCAATTTTATTGAGACAAAAAAGTTTTGATTGTAACGAATAAAATGATCACAATAACATATTTTGTTGTGTCAATAGTAATATTTTTATTGGTGAACAATCCTTTGTCACTAATGTTACTTAGAGATATTATTATGTGTTTATATTGTTACAAATAAAATCATTAATTTAAAAATAATGTTGTCACTAAAATTAAACTCTCTTATGCTAATTTTGTCACTAATATAATAAATTATTAGTGATAAATATAAAGTTATATTTTATATACTTTGGTCAAGACAAATTCTTAGTAGAAGAAATATTGTCACACAAGCAAATAAAGTATTTAATAATATATGAAAATAAATAAATAAATATCATCAAAATATACAAAATTCAAATTTTAAATATATAAAAGTTAGAAATTTTTGGAGATGAAGTACTCTTTTATGTATTTGAATCTTCTCTTTTGCTTTTTAGCCTCAACTTCTACTAGAATTAAACTCTTTTGTCGGGGCATTAATGTTATTTCATTTCCTTAATGTTTATTCTGAATATTTAAAAAAAAATCTAATGAAATAATTTTAAAAATTAAAAATTTTAATTTAATTATAATTTTTATATCATTATTTTCTTGCATTTGGGTTTTGTGATTTTCAATTAACAAAAACTCATCAAGAAAAGGAAAATCATATAATTAAAATCTAAATAACATATTTCCATGATAAACTTAAAACTAAGATTCAGAGTATCAAAAAAGAAAACACTAATAAACAATCATCATTAAAAAAAATTCAATAAACCTAACTTTGAAGATTTTAAAAGATAAAGTGACACGCACCCGAATTGCTTGTAAACCGCAAGTGCACGAGTCTCGAAGTAATAATTACCCCGGTGAGTGGGTAGTCGAATCCACATGGAACGGAAGTATTAGTATTGACCAATTTTTAGTTATTTAGTCGTAATCAATGGATGTGATGAAATGAACTAATTGCAATAAAAATTAATGAGTAAGCAAACAGGCAAGAAATAAAGTGAAGGAGTTCTCAATCACTGAAGATGAGATACTCAGGCAATGCTCCCCCTAGGATCTAACATGAAGCTCAAGATTCAATAGGTGGAGCAATATTCGGGTGCTAGTCCCGTACAAGGAGTCAAGGTAATCCTAGAACAACCGGCCCTTGTCTCCAAGCCACTGGTTTTAGTCCCCTACAAGCTCCCGGTGGAGAAATCGCTCAATCTCAACACCATACACCTCCATATGACCGCAATAAGCTCTAGCGACACCTACGAGTAAAATTGATTCCTAAAGATAGATCCAACCCTATTTCCTGGTTAAGGATCCCCAACCCTCTACAATGTCTCGGCGGAGAAATCTATCAATCTCACGCCTCAAACCAAATATGGTTGCATAGAGTCTAGGCAATACAGAGATAGGAAACACTCAATCGGAAGGGAAAAGAGACATTTCACTATCTCATGACTCACCCTCTCACCCTCTTTAACCTTAATGTTCTAACTCTAATAGAGACTTCTCACATCAAAGTAACAAAATCAAGCAGTGTAGATGAATGACAAAGATCAATAACACATGCAAGCAATGAAATCACAAGGTTAAAACTCAAGTCAGCTCGGATTAACTTGAAACATAAAGCAAATCAATACAAAGAATAGATCCTAGGGTTCACATGTCTAAATACCTACTAAAGTTTAGCCCTCCATGGGGCAAATTAAAAAACAATGATTAATACAATGAAAAGCAATGAAAATCATGAAAGAAAACCCCCTTGAATTCGCGATGATGGCCTTGATGGGACGCCCAACGTCTTGAATAATCCTCCTCTGAAACTAGGTTACCGAAGGCTCCCTCTATGCTATAATAGAGAGAAGATCGATTAAAGTCCATCCCCCAATATTACCAAAGACCTCCTTCAAAACCCTAGCTGCATTGCCTTCAAAGTGCTCACAAAAGGCCCCGCAAAAAGTCCCTAAAAAATAGGGCAAACTGCCTACTTATAGCTCAGAACCGCATCTGTTACGTGCCCTCACCCGCCTGCGTGGGCTGCAGGAATTTCCACGCGGGGTGCTTGAACAGTAATTTTGCTACAGTATGGTTATAGTAACTACAGTACTTTTCACAAATGCGGTCCAAATATTCTCCTCTTGAGGCCACATAGTCGACCACACGACTATGTGGTGGGCTATAAGACTTCTCTTCTTCGACGTATCTTTGAGAGGTCTTGCAATCTTCACAAAGAAAAGGAACATGATGATATGACTGCCTTTGTGCCCTTCCAAATAGTGAATTGACTTGAATCTCATTGGAAGTTGGCAAACATCTCCACATTCATGAACTCCTTTCATGTCTTGGTCTTTGAATTGTATAAGAACTCTCAACATTGTGCCTTTATAGCCTATCTTTACTTCCTTTTGACTCTTCAAGGCATTCACAACCTAATTGCACAAAAAAACACTCAATACATGATATGAGACATAAACCATATATAAAATGATGCTTAATTCATGTAAAACACATATAAAAACATGTTTACTCAAGCACTTATCAAACTCCCTCATACTTAAGCCTTTGCTTGCCCTCAAGTAAAATTAAACATTAAACTCATGGAAAGAAAAGAGAAGTGCTTGGAGTTAGGTTCACCAAGTGGGTACAAGAATAAAATTCTAAAGTTGTGGAGAAAATAAAACACTAGAAAAAAACAATCAATGATCTAGCAAACAAACCAATCAAAAATGAAAGTTATGAAGTCTGAATGCGTGCATGTGAAAAACTCAACTCATGTCGACACTATGTCCACTACCAAGTTCTTATTAACATGGGACTTATTTATAAAAAAAAAAAAGTAGGTAGTAGCTTCACACAACCTCTAAGATAACCCTTTCCCAAGATGCCTCCCGAGTGGCATTTATACTTTCAAGGTGGTAGCTCTTTCTACCAAGGGTGGTAGCTTTACACATCCCATGAGATAGTTCTTTCTCTCATTAGGGCATAACAAGTATCCAACTTATGAGAGTAGCTCCATACATCATGGGTGGTAGCTCTTTCCACCCTCTATGTACAAACAAACAATTTCCAATTTTTTTTGAATAAAACTAGCACACTAAAGTCCCAAAAAATAATGAACTAGTCTTCATAGGTCTAATGAGTGAGAAAAGTGCAAAAAGAGCAATCGGACAAAAAATATTCAAGAAAATTAGATGAAAACTAGAGCATGATAAAATCTAATGTTTACAACCTCCAAAAACTAAGAATTAATCTCTTAACCCTAAGGTGAACATTCATTGGCATTAAGAGCATGCTCATGAAAACACAAGTATAGGTTATGTATAAAGTGAACCCTCCCCCACACTTAAGATGTACATTACCCTCAATGTATGCATCTAAGCACAGAAAAGATAGCATCAATGGAAGCAAAATGTGTGTGGAAATGCAATTAAAACAATACTCCACTGAACGCCTCATTAATCATTTGGCGAAGTCTAACTCAAGGGTGTATTGTATAGGTTGTAAAGCTCACACGACCATGTGACAATGCATGATAAGTGCTTGTGTGCTAAAAATGCGAAGTATTCTTTCTTACGATGACCATTGCTTTTATCAGATTTTTTCGCTAATGCATGTGTTTTTGTGTTCTTTTGTCCATATAGGATTGTGGAGCCAAATAGAAAAGAAAGAAACAAAAGTAGATCATGAATGCACTATGTTGAGGAAATCTTGGAATGGATAAACGTGAAGACACAAGTTGGGCTCAAAGATACGTGAATGTGTGCTAACCTCCATGTGTTCAAGTAATTACAATGGGTTGGAGGGGCACAAAGGCAGTCACATTTACATATCCTGACTTGTGCAATGATAGAAAGATCTTCATCAATGAGGCCTTTTATTGAAGAAGCGATGCGATCTACGGCATAGATGTGTGCCCATCTATGTTGCCCCAATGAAAAGTGTGAATTGGGAGTGTTTTTGGCAAATTACTATAGCAATTAATTGTAGCGGTTACTGTTTATAGGCCGCCGAAATTCACATTTCTGCAGATTCACACGAGCGTGTGGAAATTCCACACACCCGAGTGAATTTCGGATTCCAGCCTATATAAAGCCGCGATTCAGCCAAATTTTAGGATCGATCTTTCATCCTTTTTTCATCATTTCTCCATCTTTTGAGAGGCTTGCAGCTAGGGTTAAGAGAGGCTTTGGCAAGGTTTTTGCAGTGGTTCTACGGCTTTGACACCGCGTTTCTCTTGGAATATAGTTATTAGGGGAGCTTTTGTCGGCATCGATCCGGCAAGGTGTGCCCTAGGCTTAACAAAGGAACCTTTGAAGAGGACGAGGCTACTCCACAAAACCATCGACATGAACACAAGGGGGTTTTCATTCATGGATTGCATCTTTTTACTTTTGATTTCATTGTTGATTGTAGCTTGCTCCATGGAGAGCTAAACCCCTAGTGGGGACTTGGATTTGTGAACCCTAGGATGTATTTGTTTCATTAATCTTTTATTATACTTTCCTTAATTGATGTATTTAATTGAGCTCCAATCTTGAATGCTTATTGAACAATTTCTCCATTAGAGTGACACTAGGGTTGAGAGTCTACATTGGTAATCCTTATGAGTGAGTGACACACCATGACGGTTTGACAAAGTAAGATTGGAAAGGGTCGAGAGGGTGAGTCGAGAGGTAGCGGAGCATTCTCTTTCCCCTCTGGTGTGATTTATCCTACCTCCATGTTCAAATGTTCTTTGCGGTCATAATAGAGTGAAGGGCTAAAGGATGAACTCTATTGGGGCTTAGTTGCGCGAGCAACAGAGTGAAGCATTGAAGTAACTTTAGCACCTAGGGCTTAATTGTGGCTAGGGTTCTTTCTCCTGAACCAAAGGGTTAGATCTATTTATAGGAATAGGGTTTATCACTTGTTATCCCTATAGCTCTTTGCAACTTTACACAGTATGAGATGTTGAGACTGATTGATTTCTCCGTCGGGGCATAGTGTAGAGTTAGTCACAGTTGACCTTAGGTTTGGGACCTTGTGTTTAAGGATGTCCACGACTCATTAAGCATCAATTAGGAGGCATAATAGTTATTTTTGCACTTGAAGCAATAATCCTAGAAGGAATAATATCCAAGTACCCCATTTTCTATCAGTTGCTTTCCCTCTCATTTTCTTGTGCCTCTCTTTCTTATTTTCTTTAATTTATTTGCATTGATTTTATCCATATCACTTTCATTTCATCTTCACTTAGTTAAGTAGCAATCTTGATGTTTCTGATCCTTATTCCATGTGGATACAATAACCCACTCACTTGGGAATTATTACTTTGACAAACCCGTGTACCTGCGGGTCAAGCGCAAGGGGTGTGTCAAGTTTTTGGCGTCGTTGCAGGGGAATAAGAGTTTAGAGACACTTTGCACTTTACTATTTTAGCTATTCGTCATTCATTCTATTTCACATTTTCCTATTCGATCATCATTCTAATTTTTTTTTTCTTTGGTTACAACTCCAGGTTATGACCCAAGGGAACCCTTCGACATTGGTTGAAGGAGATCCTAAACTTGAACGAACAGTTAGATGAAGGGGTAAACAACCTATGCAAGAACCATCAAATATAGTTGAGGTAGAAGGTGAATGATCGAAAAACATGGCAGAGCAGAATGAATAACAGAGAACATTGTTAGATTATGCCAGACCAGCAGTTTTGGGCACACAATCGAGTATTGTGCGGCCTCTAATTACAGCTCTAAATTTTGAGCTAAAGCCAGCATTTATCTAAATGATACACTAGTTGGCGCAGTTCAATGGTTTGGCCAATGAGGATCCAAACAATCACATTGAAAACTTGTTGGAAGTTTGTGACATACTGAAGATCAACGGTGTTTCAAATGATGCTATTAGATTGAGGGCTTTCCCATTCTCTCTAAAAGGAAGAGCCAAACATTGGCTCTATTCATTGCCAAGAGCTTCCATCACCAAATGGTATTCAATGGTCGATGATTTCCTTGCAAGGTACTTCCCTCCGGGTAAGTCGGCGAAGCTTCGTAATGAGATATCATTGTTTGTTCAGATGGAGTTGAATCCTTGTTTGAGACTTGGGAGTGATTCAAGGAGCTCTTTCGAAAGTGTCCTCAACACGGATTCCCCGAATGGATGATCATTCAAACTTTTTACAATGGGTTGAATCCAAGCACAAGACAACTTCTAGATACCGCAAGAGGTACAATAGGGAACAAGACCCTTGAAGAAGCCCACCAATTGGTAGAAGAAATGGCCATGAATATCTACCAATGGAATGCAAGAGAGAAGAAGAAGGTGGCCGGACTCCATGAAATCGATGCAGTTACATCCTTGGCAGCCCAAGTAAAGGCATTGACCAAGAAATTGGATACATTAACTTCACCAAGGGTAGCCACAATCACAAGTTGTGATGCCACCTTCAGATTGCCCTATTTCTATTGGTGGTACATCCTCGGTATAGCAAGTTCATTTTGTAGGTAATGCAATGAGGAACTAAGGAAATCCATATAGCAACACATACAATCCCGGATGGAGAAGCCACCCCAATCTTTTATGGAGTAATTCAGGGCAACAAAAGGCCATGGCACCACTGGGTTTCCAACAACAACAAGCCCCGAAAATAGAGAATAGAGTTTCAGGATTGAAGACCCGGATGACCGATCTAGAGAAAGCTTTGACCAGATTTGTTCAGTCATCGGATAAAAAATTTCATTCGGTCGAAGCTATACTTCACAACCACACCGCTTCATTGCACAATCTAGAGAACTAAGTGGGAAAAATTGTGAAGTTTCTATCGGAGAGACCTCAAGGGAGTCTACCTAGCAACAGCGAAACTAATCCGAGGGAACACGTGAAGGCTATCACTTTGAGAAGTGGTCGAGAGGTTGAGGATAGAGCTCCTAGTGAGAAGACCAATGTTGAAGGACCCGAAGTCGTGGAGGTTGAGGAAAGAGCAAACAGGGAGAAAGAGGTGGCACCCTCACCTTACAAACCAAGAATCTCTTACCCTTCAAGATTGAAGAACGACCAAAATGATGAGCAATACAAAAAGTTCTTAGGTCTATTTAAGAAAGTGCACACCAACATTCCTTTTGTGGAGGTGTTGTCTTAAATGCCTCGGTATGCAAAGTTTTTAAAGGATCTTTTGACCAACAAGAGGAAGTTGGAGGAAAGTGCATCGCTGATCTTAGATACTTCATGTTCGGTGGTATTGCAAAAGAATATTCCAAACAAGAAGAAAGACCCCGGAAGCTTTGTTATCCCGTGCAACATTGGTAATATGGGTGAAGAGATGGCATTGGCGGATTCTGGGGCTAGTATCAACATCATACAATACTCATTTTTCTAGAAGCTAGGCTTGGGAGAGCCTAGGCCCACTCGGATAACATTGCAATTGGCGGACCGAATGGTGAGACATCCGAGGGGTATCATTGAAGATGTACTTATGAAGGTTGACAAGTACATATTTCTTGTAGGCTTTGTAGTGTTGTATGTCGATGAGGATGTAGATGTTCGTTTGATACTTGGGAGGCCATTCTTGCACACTTCCAAGGCACTTATCAACATGGACGGTGGGGAGTTAACACTGAGGGTTGGAAATGACAAGTTGACATACCGCCTCACCAAAGCCATGCGACATTCTCTTGAGTTTGATGATACACTTTATTTTCTTGACACTACTGATGAACTAGTTGATGAATATATGCACGAAATGATGAATCCAGACCTGTACAAGGGATTACTTGACCAAGAGGTGGATAATGAAGACGTGATGATGATTGGTCTGGAGGACATGGTACCATCTACTCCGGGGATCATGAAGAAAATGCTTCGAAAGATGAAGTGTGCAAGGAGACATCACAAGAAACGGCCCAAGGCTAATGGGGATGAGCAAGTACGGAGTAAGGGTGACGAACCCTTGCACAGTAACAAACCCGATAATAAACCTGATAACTCCCCTTCTATCTTCAAGAGACTATGTTCATCATGCTTTTAAGTCATGGGTAATATGGAGAACTTAATCTATGAGCCCCCGTGCGGTAAGGCAAGGAGGCAACCCAAGTCTTTACTGTTTTTCATAGATTTTAGTTAGTGTTTGCATGAATAAGGCTTAAGTGTTGGTGTCTTGATTTTCTATATGCTATTGTTGTGATTTTCTCGTGAATCTTTGGTGTTTTTATGTGCTTAATTGTGTGTGGCGAAGTTTCTTGGTTGTTTGAGCATGTTTTTTATGTTTCTCTGGTTACTTTTACATACTAGAGACAGGTTTGAGTACTTGTAAATGTGTAGAGATTTTTTGCAAAGCCTATAAATTTTTCTAAGTATCCATTGAAGACACACGGGCATGTGGAAATTCCACACGGGCACGTGTTTGCGTTCAGAGTTGACTCGGAAAGGACACAAGGGCGTATGTCTATGTGGGCCTTAGCATCCTTGTCCCATTCATTTGTAAAAACCATGCAAGCCCTGGATTCCTGGCCTAAATTCTGCAAACTTTTGCAGAATTTCATGAAGCTTGTCCTAAGCCTTGTTTTAATCCTTATTACCATCTTGTCTTACAGGGAATCAATAGAACCTCTCCTACTATCTTCTGTGTGTGTGTTGTGTGTGTGTGTGTGTGTGAGAGAGAGAGAGAGAGAGAGAGAAAGAGAGAGAGCTGAAACCTACAACCTCCGGTGGACCTCCGTTGATGGCGAAGGGTTCTTTAGTGTAGGCCCTCTATGAGCTCCTCAAGAAGACCTTCACACATTCTTCTACTTCTCCGTCCCCCATTGCCATCTGATAGCTTGTTGTTTTCTTGATTGCAATAGCTCCTAAGGATGTTGGACTCAAACAAGATAATCTAGAGGATGACAAAGGATAGGATTTCTTTGGATCAAACCTTTCCAAGATTTTCCTTTTCATGAGCACATGGAATGATGGGTCTAAGCAAGATTCTTTATGGTTCCTTGCATGTAAAAGAATATGGCTGGACTGAACCTCCATGCAACCTTAGTGGTGACCAAAATTTCTTTCCAGTGAAGCTTCTGGCCAACTTTATACATATTGCCATGATTACCCATTCTCCAGTTTTGGTAAGTATTTCAATACATTTTGATTGTCAGTTTCAATTCTATGGCAAGTGTAGAGGATTAAAACTAAGTTGATGAGCTTGCTTGAGGTTGTAAGATAGAAGTACCTTGAACAAATGGATGTTATAAGAGAGGATAATGGCTTATGTTATATTGCAATTATGAGCAGTGATGATTAATATAGAGACTAACCTAATTCACCATAAATTTAGAAAGTAACCACTTTTTCAGTTCGACTCCTTTTAAATCTTGTGATTTTTATGCCCTTGAGTCTAGACTTGGTAGAGTGTTAATTCTCATTTCATGTCTATAGGACTTTTGTTGGAGGTTGAAATTGGTGTTCGGATGGAATTCAGAATTTTATCTAGTAGCAAGTAAGTAATCCACTAAGAACCTCGTATTTTCAGTATTGGGTAAATTATTCTTCGGCAAAATTATTATCTACTATTTGGTGGCACTTTTGCTTATTATTGTTAATTATAAAATCATTTAATGTTGATTTAATATTTCCATCTATTTCAAGTTACTTGTTTTTAATTGGTTTCTGAATTAGTACTTTTGCTGGCCATTTGACTTTATTTGAATGATTATTCATTCTTTTTTTTAAAAAAAAAAGGTAGAGCATGCCGTATTCAGGTGGTGAATTGATTGGTTATTGTTTTATGTTAAGTTATTTTCATTACTTATTCATCTATATAATTGGCTTGCTTTTATTTTGGAAAAGTGATTAATATCTAATGATTTATTATATCATTTCCTTTTTATTTTTATAAAATTATTTTGTTTATCTATTTATCTTTCCCTAAAATGGCATCGTGAAATTTATCAGTATTTTGGGGTATTTTGTGAACTTGAGAAATTCTGAACTCGTATCTTTGTAAATATTTTTTTGGATCTGAATATTTTAGTCTCCAAATGAGCGATATGCAACCCTGTCAGTGGGGAGTTAAACCCTGACCTTGTCGACAAGTAATTTTGGGAAAATGAGACTGCAGTTTCGCACCGTGTCCATTCGATGAAATAATCAACGGCCACCTGCTATTCAGTCTCGGGTCACCGAGGGTAAATAAATGATATCTATTATTTTGGCTCAGGTCTGTCGCTGAGGATAAACAAACGACCTTTGGCACTTACAGTGAATTTGGACATACACTAGAATTTATTACTTTTTGGCTTTGCCCTTTTGATTTTGAATTTCTGCAAAAACACAAATATTTGTCCTACCTTGAAATTACTGTATTTTTTAATATCGTATTTCTGGGTTTTGAATTCCGGTAAATCATATTTGTAAATATTCTTTATTAGAATATTTCACTTTGTATTTTGTTTTGTTTAAATTATGTTTTGAAGACCTATGTTCATTTTTGGAGAATTATTATTCGCAATTCTGAAATCTGGCATTCTTTTGATTTCAGTTATCTTGAATAGCGTTATTACTTGAGAACTATACCTCTGTCGAATTATTTATTTTGTATTGTTTAAACTATGTTTAAACGTTGTATTATTATTAATATTTGAAATCAAGATTGATAAATTCTGTTATTTTAAATAAATTTCTGGATTACTTACTGGGCTAGTGATCACATGGATCTATTTAAATCCTTTTTCAGATCACGAGTGGTAGACCGGCGTGTGGACCTTGAAAGACAGTCTGTAGATGTTGTCTTATTCTGTTGTAAAATTTGGATTCTTGTCATTGTCTGTCCTTGTGTCCCTGTATTCTATATTTTAGACTTCTGTATCCTGGTATTGTGTACTTTGTAGAGTCTGTAATTTTGTAACTCAGTTGGATTATTATAGATTTGCCTGTCCTGAATAAGATTCTGAGGCCTTGCAGGCCTATGAGGCTCACACCTTGTGGATCTGCGGCCGTTTGTCTGCGCACTTGGTCCGGCAAGCCAGGTTCGGGGTGTGACAGTCTGCCCCTGTGAATGACCTTGTGACGGTCACACGCTTGTGTGGAAATTCTACATGGGCGTGTGTTTCTCTGCAGAAACATAGAGATTTATCCTGAGAATACACAGGGGCGTGTGTCTGTCCCTATGGATGATCCTGTGACAAACACATAAGCGTGGGTAATTTCCACACGCCCGTATGGATCCCTATAGAGTACTTCTCCTCCATCCCGAGAAGGCACAGGGGTGTGTGAATGCCCCTGTGAACAGGCCTGTGAAGATCCACGCCCGTGTGGAATTTCCACATGGGTGTGTGAAACACTTAAAAATATTTCTTGTGTGTACAAAGAAGCTACAGGGGCGTGCGTCTGCCCCTGTGGGTCGGGCACATAGGCGTGGGGAATTTTCACATGCCCGTGTGGATGAGGTCAGAGCCAATGAGTGATAACTTGAGAGCACATAGCAACGTGCGTTTATCCCTGCGAAGCTCTCCTGTGGAGGCACACAGGCGTGGGTAATTTCCACACGCCCGTGTGGATGTACAGATAGTCAAGAGCCGTGGGTTTTCTTTAAAATCTCTTTGCGTTTCTTCATCTTCACACTCCTAATCACTCAGTGAACACACTCAATTACTCTCCTGACCTTGTACAGTTGATTTAGAGAAGTTTTACTCAAGTTTTCCGGCTATTTTCAAAGTCTCCATCTTCATCTCGTCGGTAAACCTACATTCTCTCTTTTCTTCACCATTAATTGATTTTATTGGATTAAATCTAGTGAATGTGTGTCATTTGTACATTTAAATGGGTTAAGAATACTTAGGAAGAGTTTAGAAACGATTTGGTGATGTATTTTTTAATTTCTGGCATGCGGCCGTGCGGTTTTCACGCCCTGTAGATCCACACAGCTGTGTGGAATTTTCACACGACTGTGTGGATTTCTGCTGTATTGTTCTGTAAGTGTTTTTAATCGATTTTCTGTTTAAATCTTGCAGGTATGGCCCCCAGAATGAAGAAGCAAGATGGCAAGCGTCCCTGCGAGCCATCGCTTGAGCCCAAAAACATGGAATTCGTGATTCCCTAACACCAGGCTCGTTTTGTGAGGTTTGCGAAGCTAAAGTTTGGACAGATGCATTTTCCTGATATATATGTTTTGAGAAAGGTTCAGAATGTAGGTGATATGGTGGAGGATATTGAGGAGATGCTTGCAATTGGTAGTTGGAGACGGTTGTTGTCCATACAGGATCCAGCGATCGTATGTTGACACTTGAGGTGCTGTCGTTGTTCGAGTTTGATCGTTCATACTCCAGATTTGACAGAGTGGACATTATACAGTTCAAAGCATTTGAACATCATTACAGCATGAGTGTCATAGTTTTCAGTCCATTTGGGCTTGTATGATGAGGCTTACATAAATACAAAGGAGTACGATTGTTTGCCTATGGACTACTAATAAGTGCTTGTGTGATAAGAATACGAAGTTTTCTTTCCTTATGAGGAGCATTACTTTTATCATGTTTTAACGCTAATATGTGTGTATTTATGTTACTTTCATGCATATAGGGTTGTGAAGCTGAATGTTAGAGAAAGAAGCCAATGTAGATCGTGAATGCACCATTTGGAGGAAATCTTGAGAAGGTTCAAACGCAAAGACATAGTCAGGTTCAAGATGCGAGAATGTGTGCCAACCTCCTTGTATTCAAGTTAGCACAATGATTTGGAGGGGCACAAGGGCAGTCACATTCAAGCATTCCAGCTTGTGCATGTATAGCAAGATCTTCACCAACGTGTCCGTTATTGAAGAAGCAAAACGATTTATGATGTAAACATGTGCCCATTTATGTTACCTCGATGAAAGCATGGATTCGGGAGTGTTTCGGGCCAGTACTGTAGAAAGGTACTGTAGCAATCATTGTTGCAAAATACTGTAGCAGGTATTGTTCACAGTTGGCCGAAGAAGGAGATTTCAGAGAATCTACACGCCCATGCTTTAATTCTACAGGCCTGAGTGGTGAATCCACAGGGGCATGTGGATTCCCGATTCCAGCCCTATTTAAGGCCGATTTCAGCCCTGATTTTAGAATCCTTTTTCTTTATCTTTTCCCCAACTTGAGAGAGGACTGCGGCTAGGGTTTGAGAGGTATTGGCTAGGGATTTGGAGAGGTTCTATAGCTCCGACATCGCGCTCTGCCTAGAAGAAGGTTAGTGGGAGAGCTTTCGTCGGCACCGATCCGGCGATGTGTATCCTAGGCCGGACAAAGGGACCTTTGGACGAGTAGAGGCTTCTCCACAAGACCATCGGGACGACTATTGAGGGGGTTTCTATGGATTCTTTTCTTTTACATTTGATTTCATTGATTGTAATTAGCTGCATGGAGAGCTAAAACCCCTAGTGGGTACTTGGATTTGTGAACCCTAGGATGTATTATTTTCATTAAACCTTTTTAATATGCTTTCAATTAATTGATGTTTTAATTGAGTTCTAATCTTGAATGCTTGATTGTATGAATGCTCCCTTAGAGTGACAGTAGGGTTGAGAGTTCTTGTTGGTAACCCTTGTGAGTGAGTGGCACACCACTAGAGTTAGACAAAGATAGATTGGAGAGGGTTGAGAGGGTGAGTCAAGAGGTAGCGGAGCATCCCCTTTCCCCTCCGGTGTGATTTATCCTACCTTCATTTCCTCGAGTTCTTTGCGGTCATAGTAGAGTGAATGAGCTATGGGATGACCTTCCGCTGGGGCTTAGTTGGAGAGGCAACGGAGTGAAGCGTTGAAGTGATTTTAGCACCTAGGGCTTAATTGTGGCTAGGGACCTTCCACCTAAACAAAAGTGTTAGGTCTATATCTAGCAAGAGGATTTATCACTTGGAATCCCTAAAACTCATTTCAATTCTATACGAGTGCGAGGTTGAGAGATTATTCAATTTCTCCTCCGGGACATGTATAGAGTTAGGCATGGTTGGCCTTAGATTTAGGACCTTGTATTAAAGGATCTCCACGACTCATTTTTGCATTAGTTAGAAAGCATAATAGAGGGTTTTTCACTTGAGATGATTGTCCTATGAGGAACAATATCCGGGTACCTAATTTATATCGATTGCCTCATCTCCCCTTTACTTGTGCTCTCTTTTTTATCTCTTTTACTTTTGTTACTTTACATCATGTCACACAAATCACTATTCACTTTCACTTAGTTAAGAAATAATTTAAGTATTTTTATTCCCTACTCCCTGTGGATACAATAACCACTCATCTGGGATTTTATTACTTCGACAAACCCGTGCACTTGCGGGACATACACAAGGGGCGTTGTCAAGTTTTTGATGCAGGGAGTTGATACTGAGGGTTGGAGATAATAAGCTCACATACCGTCTCGCCGAAGCCATGCGATGTTCTCTTGACTTTGATGATACTCTTTACTTCCTTGACACTACTGATGAGATTATTAATGAATACATGCAGGAAATGTTCAATCCATACCCGTACGAGGGTTTGTTCGACCAAGAGGTGGACAATGAAGAAGTAATGATGCTTTGTTTGACGGAAGAAGTACCATCTACTCCGAGGATCATGAAGAAGGTGCTCCAGAAGATGAAGAGGACAATGAGACATCACCGGAAAAGCTCCAAGTCTGTTGGGGACATGCGTGAACCAAACAAATTGGATTAACCTTTGCTAGATGGGACCAAGCTCGATAATTCCCCGTCTACCTTCAAGAGACTTTGCTCATCATGCTTTCAAGCTATGGGTAAAAGGGCAACCTTCATCTATGAACCCCCGTGAGGTAAGACAAGGTATGTCAAACTTACTGACGTTAAACAAGCGCTTCTTGGGAGGCAACCCAAGTGTTTACTGTTTTCTTAGTTATTAGTTTAGTTTTATTTGCATGAATAAAGTGTTGAGTGTTGGTGTCTTGATTTTTAGATGCTTGTGTTGTGATTTTATTGTGGTTTTTAATGTCATCGTGTGTTTTCATGTGGATTTGGCGAAGTTTTGGTTGCTCAAGCCAGATTCTCTTGTTTTTTACTGGTGTATTTTGCATAATAGGGCAGGCTCTGAGTGTGTATACATGTTTAGAAATTTTCAATAGAGCCTGTAGAGTTTTCTAAGGCATCCAGAGAAAACGCACAGGCGTGTGGAATTTTCGAACGCCTGTGGGCTTGTACTACGAGCTCGTCTAGAGAAGACACAGGGGTGTGGACTCACCCATGTGAGCAACCTTCTGACTTCCGCATGCCCGTGGGTAATTTCCGCACGAGCATGCGTTTCCCTACAGAGACTTAGCAATTTATCCCGAGAGCACACAGGGGCGTGGACTCGGCCCTGTGGGTAAAGCTATAAAAAATGCACTGGCGTGGGTATTTTCCGCACGCCCGTGTGGATCTCTGCAGAAGAGCTGTCTCCATCCTAAAAAGACAAAGGGCGTGGACTCGTCCCTGTGAGCGAGACTGTGAATGTCCACGGCCATGCGGAATTTCCGCAATGGCGCGCGAAACACTTAGATGATTTTCTCGGTTGGATAGAGGAGCCACATTGGGGTGCGACTGTCCCTGTTGGTCCTCTACGGTTCCAACATCACACTGCGTTTGGAAGAAGGTTAGTGGGAGAGCTTTTATCGGCACCGATCAAGCGAGGAGTATCCTAGGCCGGACAAAGAGACCCTTGGACAAGTAGAGGCTTCTCCATAAGACCATCGCCACGACTATCGAGGGAGTTTTCTATGGATTCTTTGCTTTTATATTTGATTTAATTGATTGTAATTAGCTCCATGGAGAGCTAAACCCCCTAATGAGTACTTGGATTTGCAAACCCTAGGATATATTCGTTTCATTAAACCTTTTTATTATGCTTTCAATTAATTGATGTTTTAATGGAGTTCTAATCTTGAATGCTTGATTGTATGAATGATCCCTTAGAGTGACACTAGGGTTGAGAGTTCTTGTTGGTAACCCTTGTGAGTGAGTGACACACCACGAGAGTTAGACAAAGCTAGATTGGAGAGGATTGAGAGGGTAAGTCGAGAGGTAGCGCAGCGTCCCCTTTCCCCTCTGGTATGATATATCCTACCTCCATTTCGTTGAGTTCTTTGCGGTCATAGTAGAGTGAATGGGCTAAGGGATGACCTTCCACTAGGCTTAGTTGCAGAGGCAACAGAGTGAAGTGTTGAAGTAATTTTAGCACCTAGGGCTTAATTGTGGTTAGGGACCTTCCACTTGGACCAAAAGGTTATGTCTATATCTAGGAAGAGGATTTATCACTTGGAATCCCTAGAACTCATTGCAATTCTATACGAGTGCGAGGTTGAGAGATTATTCAATTTCTCCTTCGGGACATGTATAGAGTTAGGCATGGTTGACCTTAGATTTGGGACCATGTATTAAAGGATCTCCATGACTCATTATTGCATTAGTTAGAAACCATAATAGAGGGTTTTGCACTTGAAATGATTGTCCTAGACGGAACAATATCCGGGTACCCCATTTATATTGATTGCCTTACCTCTCCTTTACTTGTGCTCTCTTTCTTGTCTCTTTTACTTTTGTTACTTTACATCTTGTCACACAAATCACTATTCACTTTTCACTTAGTTAAGGAACAATTTCAGTATTTTTATTCTCTACTCCCTTTGGATACGATACCGACTCATCTAGGATTTTATTACTTCGACAAACCCGTGCTCTTACGGGACATACGTAAGGGGCGTTGTCAACTACCCTGGTGCACTGAACCTGCAGGGAGCATATGGAGACTTATGTGGACAGGGACAGTACGAGCTTGGTGTGTCTAAGGCCACATGCTTGTCCCGGGAGAGTTATAGATATATACATGTGATCTTTAGGAGATCATTGAGTGGCCGAGGCGACAACACAGGTGTTTTGAGCCGCCAGGAGTTACTCTACTTGTATTCCATGGTCCAAAGCGAGCCGATTCACCTGGGCCACATAGTAGCAGACTACTTGAGGTACCAGGACCAATATGCAAGAGTGGGAGTAATATTCTCTGGCCCTTACATCACTAGACTCATCATGGGGATGGGTCTATTAGATGCAATCCATGGGGCTGAGAAGGCGATTGTTTTCTTTTCTCTAGGCTTGGATACGATGAGACCGATGGGTGGTGCGCAGATGCGGGCCTGGAGTGTATGTATTATTTATATCTACCACAAAGATTGCCGAGGGATGAGGTGACACAGCTGAGGGATCACAGTAGGTTCTTGAGCATCAGCCCGAGTATATGGAGACCGATGCACCTACTCAGCCTATGATCATTTTGAGAGGCTCGAGAGAGCTGTAGGGGTACTCCGGACTGAGATCACTAAGGTTCGGCCTACACAGGTCGTACAGCACACAGAGGTGATGGCGCGTCTCGACACCCTACAGGAGTTACTAGAGCGAGACGTTGCCTCACCATTTGTTCTGAGACCGAGGACCCCTCAGGCATCTCCAGCACCACCATCGCCAGTACTGGCACCAGTCGATACACCTTCTTCACTAGTAGCAGCACCAGAGCTGACTGCCGACGACACCAGTTCTTGAGGCGCCTTTACTTTTCCTTGTTTTTATTTCCCATATTTTACTTTTGCATTATATTTTGGACCTGTACACTCAGAAAAGATTCTCCTTCTGAGTTTATTTTTTATTTTCATTGTTGTCTCGAGTTGTGTTTCAGTGTTTTATCTTTTTATACTCGAGCTTTATTTTGTTTTTATTGAGCTTTCTTGAATTCCCCTTGTGTATGCGTGTAGATGATCTTGTTAGTATGGAAATTGACAACTAGTAATGGACACGGTCAATGTGTTTTACACTTGGCCGTGTGTGCTCCACAACCCATTGGAACTCAACTCCCAAGGAATTTATCTCCATCAAATGTACCACTAGGAGTTCAGGGTAGTATTGTTTCAATTGCACACTCCCACATATGTCTTTAATTTCTATACCTTTTATTGTGCTTGCATGCTTACATTGAGGGGAATGTACATCTTAAGTGTGGGGAGAGTCACATTACACATGTTTATCACACAATTTTTGACTGAAAATACATGCTCACATAGCCAATGGCGGTTCACCTTAGTTGCAATGATTGTATTCTTGAGTTTAGGAGAATTTTTAACATTGAATGTTCTCATGCTCTAGTTTTTACTTGAATTTTTAGGAATTTTTTCCTGATTAACACTTTGTTCATTACTGACTCATTAAACTCGTTTGGGAACTCAAGTTTGATGTTTAAGGGACAAATTAGTGTTATTTCTTATGTTAATTCTGCTAAAAAAAATTATACTTGTTTGGTTGTGCATTGGGGGTGGAAAGGGCTACCATCTATGAAGTATGAAGCTACTCTCATAAGTCGGATACTAGTTATACCCTAATGAGAGAAAAAACTATCTCATGGGATGAATGAAAAGCTACCACCCCGGTAGAAAGAGCTACCACCTCGAAAGTTTGAAAGTCACCTTAGCGGCCGCTTTGGAAAGGGCTACCTTAGAGGATGTGTGAAGCTACTACCGTTCCTTTACTTTGTTTTGTATATAAATAAGTCCCTTATGCGTAGAACTTTAAGGAGTATACTTTGGGTTGATTTGAGTGAGTTCACAGACTAACATAATTTCGGGTTTGTTGTCCCTTTTATTCAAGTTTTTAGGTAGAGCTTTAATATTTCGTATTTAGTGTTGAAATTTTCCTTACTTGTAGAATGCTTCCCTTGCACGCTTTGGTGAATATAAGGCTAAACACTTTCAATATTTCCTTCTTCTATGCTTCAATGTTTTATTTTTTCTTGAGGACAAGCAAAAGATTAAGTGTGAGGAAGTTTGCTAAGTGCTTGGGTACAAAAAATGAGAAGTATTCTTTTCTTATGATGAACATTACTTTTATCATATTTTATCGCTAATGCATGTGTTTTTGTATTCTTTTGTGCATATAGGATTATGGAGCCAAATAGAGAAGAAAGAAGCAAAAGTAGATTGTGAACGTACTATGTTGAGAAAATCTTGGAATGAACAAACGAGAAGACACAAGTTGGGCTCAAAGATACGTGAATATGTGCCAACCTTCATGTGTTTAAGCAATTACAATGGATTGGAGGCGCACAAAGACTGTCATATTTGCGTATCCTGACTTGTATAATGTAGCAAGATCTTCATCAATGAGGCCTTTTATTGAAGAAGAGACATGATCTATGGCATAGACGTGTGCTGGTCTATGTTGCCCTAATAAAAGTACTGTAGCAGTTACTGTTCATAGGGCGCCGAAGTTCACATCTCTACAGATTCACACGGGTGTGGATTCTCAGTTCCAGCCCATGTAAAGCAGCGATTTAGCCCGATTTCAAGATCGATCTTTCATCCATCTTTCCATTTTTTCTCTATATTTTGAGAGGCTTGCGACTACGGTTTAGAGGGGGTTTGACAAGGCTCTTGGAAGATAGTTATTGGGGGAGCTTTCATACGCATCGATCTGGTGAGGTGTGCCCTAGGTTTGATCAGGGAACCTTTGAAGAGGACGAGGCTACTCCACCAGAGCATCGACACGAACACAAGGGGGTTTTCATTCATGGATTCCATCTATTTACTTTTGACTTCATTGTTGATTGTAACTTGCTCCATGGAGAGCTAAACCCCTAGTGGGTACTTGGATTTGTAAACCCTATGATGTATTTGTTTCGTTAATCCTTTATTATGCTTTCCTTAATTGGTGTCTTTAATTGAGTTCCAATTTTGAATGCTTATTGAATGATTTCTCCCTTAGAATAACACTAGGGTTGAGAGTGTAGATTGGTAATCCTTGTGAGTGACTGACACACCATGAGGGTTAGACAAAATAAGATTGGAGAGGGTCGAGAGGATGAGTTGAGAGGTAGCAGAGCATCCCTTTTCTCTTCCGGTGTGATTATCCTATCTCCATGTTCCAAAGGTTCTTTGTGGTCATAATACAGTGAAGGGCTAAAGGATGAACTCCGCTGGGGCTTAGTTGTTCGAGCAATAGAGTGAAGTGTTGAAGTGACTTTAGCACTTGGGGTTTAATTGTGGCTAGGGGTCTTTCACCTGGACTAAAGAGTTAGATCTATTTATAGGAATAGGGTTTATCACTTGGAAACGTTAGAGCTCTTTGCAACTTTACATATTGTGAGGTGTTGAGACTGATTGATTTCTCCGTTAGGGCATAGTGTGGAGTTAGTCACGGTTGACCCAAGGTTTGGGACCGTGTGTTTATGGATGTCCATGACTCGTTAAGTATCAATTAGGAGGCATAATAGTTGGTTTTGCACTTGAAACAATAATCCTAGGAGGAGCGATATCTGAGTACCCTACTTCCTATAGATTGCCTTCCCTCTCATTTTATTGTGCCTCTCTTTCTTATTTTCTTTAATTTGTTTGCATTGATTTTATCCATATCACTATCATTTCATCTTTACTAAGTTAAGTAGCAATCTTGGTGTTTCTGATCCTTATTCCCTGTGGATACGATAACCCACTCACCTCACCTGGGAATTATTACTTCGACATCACTCTCAAGGCCATTTGCAAGGGGTGTGTCAATGCACATGATCGTGTCTATGACTAAAACATCATCAACATCACTTTCAAGGCCATCTACATGGAATACAGGGGGTTCAGTGAAGCTCAACAAAATAGAAACGAAACACGAGTTCACACAAATAGAATAATAAAGCACATACTTGCAACAGAAATAAAAACATGAAGATAACTATCAAAAGGGAAAGCCTTTCTAAGTACAAAAGTCCATAAACTACTAACAAACCAAATAAAAACATAGAAAGTAAAATAAAAGTCTCATGAGTGTGACGCCTCAAGCGTTGGTATCAGGAACTGGTGCTGGCGCGGGTGCTAGTATAGAAGCAGATAAGACCTCCTCATCAAGGGTCTGCTGAATACGATCAAGTCGCTCCAGAATCCATGCCTGATTCTCAATAATAGTAGCTACAACAGCCTCAAGTCGAGCCAGAAGCTCATGAACTCCAGTGGAAGATGACTCAGGATTGGCTGATGCTACTTATGCTACCTCGGTGATCATGGGCTCGGCTACAGGCGGTACCTCTGTAGCCTTAGTAGGCTCCTCAACATCCTTAAATGACAACTCGAGCAATGCATATCCCCTTGAGCCTGTATGTCTCACAATGCCCATCAGACGGAGAGTGACCAATCCCAATGGAGCTGGGCTACTAACACTCTCCTTGCCTTTAACTGAGCAGATCAAACCCATCTTGAACATGAGACGAGTAATATAGGGTCCCGCAAACAATACTGCTAACCACAAGTACTCACCCTGGTGGCGAAGATAGTCGGTGACAACATATCACAAATGGAGACGCACTCCATACACCATAGAGTAGAGATACAAAAGATCAGTCCTGCAAAGTGAGCATGTACCATCTCCATGACTTGTCACAGATCGGCTAAGAATAGCATGAATGTAACTGTATGGCGGTTGCATAAGTAGAGAGGCCTTCAGCTGGCCTAGGGCATACTGGCGGCTGCCACATAAATCATGGAAAACCTGGCCTGGAGTGCGATCATAAGGGTAGTCGGTAAGAAGCTATGTGTTGTCGATAGTATCCACATAGTCTTGATCATATAATCTGAGATATATCGAGACATAGGCCAGAGACATCCCATGCTACTGACCAAAGTCTCAAAAACAAATGGTATCCTCCGTCTTAAAGTTAGTGTCAGCCGTGTCACGGTCAAAGGATAATGAGGCAAGAACCTCTATGGTGATGTCTCGCCTGATGAGCTCCTGAATAAATAACAATCGGTCCCAACCACCCACACTAACAAGCTCTCTAACCTCCTCACCAAGACCAATATCATCTAATGCGAAGTATTCTTTCCTTACAATTAGCATTACTTTTATCAGGTTTTAGCGTTAATACATGTGTTTTTATGTTCTTTTGTCCATGTAGGGTTGTGTAGCAAAACACTATAGCAATTTATTGTAGCAGCTACTGTTCACAGCCCACCGAAAATCAAAATTCCAGAGAATCCACACGCTCGTGTGGAATTTCCACAGGGGCATGTGGAAAATCCACAGCGCCGTGTGGATGCCCGATTCCAGCCTATTTAAAGCCGCTATTCAGCCCGATTTTTAGCATCCTCGTGTCCATCTTGTCTCCATCTTTTGGGAGGCCTGCGGCTAGGGTTTAGAGAGTTATTGGCAAGGCTTTTGGAGAGCTTCTACGGCTTCGACACCGCATTTCTCTTGGAAGATAGTTATTGGGGGAGCTTTCATCAGCACCGATCCGGTGAGGTGTGCCCTAGGCTTGACAAGGGGACCTTTGGAGAGGACGAGGCTACTCCATAAGACCATCAACATGAATACCGAGGGGTTTTTTCTATAGATTACTTGTTTTTACTTTCGATTACATTATTGATTGTATCTTGCTCCATGGAGAGCTAAACCCCCTAGTGGATACTTGGATTTGTGAACCCTAGGATGTAATTATTTCATTAACTTTCATGCTTTCCTTAATTGATGTTTTTAATTGAGTTCCAATCTTGAATGCTTATTGAATGATTTCTCCCTTAGAGTGACACTAGAGTTGAGAGTTCACTTTGGTAATCCTTGTGAGTGAGTGACACACCATGAGGGTTAGACAATGCAAGATTGGAGAGGGTCGATAGGGTGAGTCGAGAGGTAACGGAGCATCCCATTTCCCTTCCTAGAATTCTTTGCGGTCGCAATAGAGTGAAGTGCTAAGAAAGGAACTCCATTGGAGCTTAGTTGCACGAGTAAAAAAGTGAAGTATTGAAGTATTCCTCAGTATCTGGGGATTAATTGTGACTAGGGGCCTTTCGCCTGCACCAAACGGTTAGGTCTACATATAGAAATAGAGTTTATCACTTTGAATCCCTAGAGCTTCTCGCAACTTTACATAGTGTGAGGTGTTGAGACTGGTAGATTTCTCTATGGGGGCAGAGTGTAGAGTTAGTCACGGTTGACCTTAGGTTTGGGACCGTGTGGTTTAAGATGTCCACGACTTATTTAGCATTAGTTAGGAAGCATAATAGTTGGTTTTGCACCTTAAGCAATAATCCTAGGTGGAACAACATCCGAGTGCCCCACTTCATATCGATTACCTTTCCTCTCATTTATTTGTGCATCTCTTTTTTGTTTCTTTTATATTTACTTTCATTACATCTTATCAACACAATCATTGTTTCATCTTCGCTTGGTTAAGTAGCAACTCGAGTGTTTTTATTCCCTTCTCTCTATGGATATGATACCCACTCAACTGGGATTTATTACTTCGACAAACCCGTGTACTTGCAGGTCACACGCAAAGGGCATTGTTAAGTTTTTTCCGCCATTGCCGGGGAGTAGGAATTTAGAGATACTTTGTACTTTGCTGTCTTAGGTATTCATTCATTAATTCTATTTCATAACTTATTATTCTATGATTGTTTTGATTTATTTTCTTTCTTTTGGTGAGCTCTAGGTTATAACCTAATGGAACCCTTCAATATTAATTGAAGGTGATCCTGAACTTGAACGTACAATCAGAAGAAGGGGTAAAGAACTTGTGCAAGAATCGTCCAATCAAGCTGAAATAGAAGTTGAAGGGTCAGACAATATGGCATAGCAGAATGAGCAATAAAGAACACTTTCTGACTATGCCAGACCCTCAGTTTTAGGTACACAATCAAGTATTGTACGACCCCTAATTACAGCTGCAAATTTTGAGCTAAAGCCAACATTCATCTAGATGATTTAGTAGTCAGCACAGTTTAATGGTTTGGCCGATGAGGATCCAAACAATCTCATCGAAAACTTATTGGAAGTTTGTGACATACTGAAGATCAATAGTGTTTTAGATGATGCTATCAAATTTAGGGCTTTCCTATTCTCTCTTAAAGAAAAAGCAAAGCAGTGGCTTCATTCCTTGCCAAAAGCATCCATCACGACTTGGAATGAAATGGTTGAGGCTTTCCTTCCAAGGTACTTCCCTCTAGGAAAGTCGGCAAAACTTCGTAATGAGATATCATCATTTGTTTAGATGGAGCTTAAATCCTTGTTTAAGACTTGGTAGCAATTCAAGGATCTCTTGCGGAAGTGTCCACAACACGGGTTCCCCGAATGGATGATCATTCAGACTTTCTACAATGGGTTGAATCCAAGTACAAGAGAACTTTTAGATGCCGGCGCAGGAGGTACAATGGGGAGCAAGACCCCTGATGAAGCCCGATAGTTGGTAGAAGAAATGGCCATGAATAGCTACCAATGGAATACAAGGAAAAGGAAGAAAGTAGCCGGACTCCACGAAATTGATGCGGTTACATCTTTGGCAGCCCAAGTAAAGGTATTGAGCAAGAAATTGGATACATCAACTTCACCAAGGGTGGGCGCAATCACGAGTTGTGATGGTTGTGGAGGTTCACATATGCCGTCTGATTGTCCTATTTCAATTGCTACTTCAGCTCCGACTAAACAAGTAGACTTTGTGCGCAATTCGGGAAGAGTACAAGGCAATCCTTATAGCAACACCTACAACCAAGGGTGGAGAAACTACCCCAATTTCTCATGGAGTAACCAAGGGCAGCAAAAGGCCATGGCACCATCGGGTTTCAATAGCAATAACCCCCAAACATGGATAATAGAGTTTCAGGCTTGGAGACCCGTATGACCGACTTAGAGAAATCCTTGACCAAATTTGTGCAATCATCGGATACACGGTTTCAATCGGTTGAGGCTACAATTCGCAACCACACCGCTTCATTGCACAATCTAGAGAATCAAGTGGGGCAAATTGCGAAGTCTCTATCGGAGAGACCACAAGGAAGCTTGCCGATTAACATTGAGACCAATCCAAGAAAACATGTGAAGGCGATCACTTTGAGAAGTGGTCGTAAGGTTGAGGGTAGGCTTCCGTGTGAGAAGACCAATGTTGAGCAAACAAGGAGAAGATGGCACCCTCACCTTACAAGCGAAGAATTCCTTACCCCTCAAGATTGTAGAATGACCAAAATGATGAGTAGTATAAGAAGTTTCTGGTCCTATTTAAGCAATTGCACCTAAACATTCCTTTTGTGGAGGCATTATCTCAAATGACTAGGTGTGCAAAGTTTTTGAAATATCTTTTGACTAACAAAAGGAAATTGGAAGAGAGTGCATTGGTGATCCTAGATGCCTCTTGCTCGGTGGTGTTGCAAAAGAATATGCTGAACAAGAAGAAAGAGCCAGGAAGCTTCATCATCCCGTGCAACATTGCCAATTTGGGTGAAGAGATGGCATTAGCGGATTCAAGAGCTAGTATCAATGTCATGACATACTCTTTCTTTCAGAAGCTAGGCTTGGGATAGCCTAGGCCTACTCGGATGACATTAGAATTGGCGGACCGAATGGTGAGACATCTGAGGGGTATTACTGAAGACGTGCTTGTCAAGGTTGACAAGTACATATTTCCTGTATACTTCGTAGTGTTGGATGTCAATGAGGATGTGGATTTTCCTTTGATACTTGGGAGGCCATTCTTGCACACTTCCAAGGCACTAATCGACATAGATGGTGGGAAGTTGACACTGAGGGTGGGCGATGACAAGTTGACCTACCGCCCCGCCGAAGCCATGCGACATTCTCTTGACTTTGATGATACTCTTTATTTTCTTAACACTACCGATGAACTAATTGATGAATATGTGTAGGAAATGTTGAATCCGGACCCGTACGAGGGGTTGCTAGACCAAGAAGTAGAGGAAGAAGTATTAATGCTTGGTCTAGAGGAGAAAGTACCATCTACCCCGGGGATTGTAAAGAAGGTGCTCCGGAAGATGAAGCAGGCAAGGAGATGCCACAAGAAATGCCCCAAGGCTATTGGGATGCATAAGAATGGAACAAGGGTGATGAACCCTTGGGCAGTAACAAGCTCAACAACTCTCCCTCTACCTTTAAGAGACTATGTTCATCATGCTTCCAAGTCATGGGTAAGAGGGAAACCTTCATTTATGAACCCCCGTGAGGTAAGACAAGGTACGCTAAGCTAAGTGACGTTAAACAAGCGCTTCTTGGGAGGCAACCCAAGTCCTTACTGTTTTTCTAGTGTTTAGTTTAGTGTTTGCATGAATAAGGCTTTTAGTGTTGGTGTCTTCATTTTTAGATGCTATTGTTGTGATCTTCATGTGGATTATTTGGTATTATCTTGTGCTTGAATGTGTTTGGCGAAGTTTTTGGTTGTTTGAGCGATTTTTCTTGTTTCCTCTTTTAAATGTTGTATGATAGGGCAGGCTCTAAGTGTGGATACATGTTTAAGAATTTGCTGCAGAGCCTGCAAGTTTATATAAGCCATCTAGAGAAAACACTCGGCCGTGTGAAATTTCCACACAGCCGTGTGTCTATACTACGAGCTCACCCAGAGAAGGCACAGGGGCGTAGATTCGCCTCTGTGAATGACCTCGTGACGGTCACACACCCGTGCGTTAATTCCACACGGGTATGTGTATCTCTGCAAAGACTTAGATATTTTTACTGAGAAGACACAGGGGCGTACGTCTGCCCCTATGGATGACCCTTTGACAAACACACTGGCGTGGGTAATGTCCGCACTCCCGTGTTGATCTCTGTAGAAGAGCTTTCCTCTATCCCGAGAATACAAAGGGGCGTATCGGTGCCCCTGTGAACTGGTCTTGTGAAGGTCCATGCCAGAGTAGAATTTCCACACCTGGGTGTGATATGCTTAGAGAGTTTTCTCGGGTTGGACAAAGAAGCCACAGGGGCGTGAGTCTACCGCTGTGGGTCGGGCACACGGGCATGGGGAATTTCCACATGCCCGTGTGGATGCGTTCAAAAGGGGTTGAGTGTTATCCCAAGAGCACACAGGGGCGTGCGTCTGCCCCTGTGAAGCTCTCCTGTGGAGTCAGACGGGCGTGGATAATTACCACATGCCCATGTAGATGTACAAAAATCAAAAGGATGCGATTTCCTTTATAAGTCTATCGGGTCATTTTCATTTTCACACTCCCAAATACTCAAGGAACACTATCCCGCACTCTCCCGACCTTCCACCATTGGCTTAGAAAATTTTCACTCGACTTTCCAGCCGATTTCAAGGATTTTCAACTTCATCTTGTCGGTAAACCCTTTCCTTCTCTTTGCTTCGCCACTGCTTGATTTTATTTGATTCTCTTCTATTAAACTGGTGAATGTGACTTATTTTCATGCCAAAAATAGTTGATATATGTTTAGGACGAGTTTAGAAGCAATTTGGAGGTGTATTTGTTGATTTCTAGCCCAATGGTCGTGCGGCTTTCATGCCCCGTGAATCCATACAAGCGTGTGGATTCCTGCAATATTGTTTTGTGAAGGAATTTGATTGATTTCTCTACAACAATTGAAGGTATGGCTCCCAGAACAAAGAAAGTAGCCGCCAAGCATCCTCTAGAACCTACACCTGAGCCAGAAAGTATAGAATTCCATTGGGGCTTAGGTACGCGGGCAACAAAGTGAAGCGTTGAAGTAATCCTTAGTATATGGGGCTTAATTGTGACTTGGGGCCTTTCGCCAGGACCAAGGGGCTAGGTCTACATATAGGAATAGGGTTTATCACTTGGAATCCCTAGATCTTCTAGCAACTTTACATAGTGTGAGGTGTTGAGAATGGTAGATTTCTCCGCTAGGGCATAGTGTAGAGTTAGTCACGGTTGACCTTAGGTTTGGGACCGTGTGGTTTAGGATGTCCACAACTCATTATGCATTAGTTAGGAAGCATAATAGTTGGTTTTGCACTTGAAGCAATAATCCTAGGTGGAACAACATCCGAGTACCCCACTTCATATCGATTGCCTTTCCTCTCATTTATTTGTGCATCTCTTTCTTGTTTCTTTTATCTTTACTTACATTACATCTTATCAACACAATCATTGTTTCCTCTTCGCTTGGTTAGGTAGCAACTCGAGTGTTTTTATTGCCTACTCCCTGTGGATACGATACCCACTCAACTGGGATTTATTACTTCGACAAGCCCGTGCACTTGCGGGTCACACGTAAGGGGCATTGTCACACACCCTCGGCCACACGGCGTGTTTCTGGCTTGGGCATGCGGCCAGCTAGACCACACGCCCACGACCTCCCAGCCACGCTATCATGTGGCTGGGGCGGGCTCTCATCCAAGGGGGGCACACGGCCGCATGGGTGCCCGATTCTAGTAACTTGGCCAAAATCTGGCTCCTACGACTCATACAACTCCATTCTCACAATTTAAAAGTTTCTAGCATGATCTCATATGAGAAATAGCACAACCATAAAAACTCCATGAAAGTGGTCTTAAAGACATGGAAGAGGTGGAGATGAATGAGGGCTTACCGGAATGAATCGGAGAAGAAAACTCGGTGAAAACTCCGATAAATCACATCTAAACCTCGAAGGAGTTGAAGAAAATTGGTTTGAAAGATCAAAACTTGGGTTTTATAGGAGTGAAAGGATAGGAGATGAAGGGTTTCCTTCAAGAAGAATGACAATGAATAGTGTCCCTTCATCTTCAGGAACATGGGGGTGTGGAATTTCCACACCCCCGCGTGGGTACTATACACGATCGCGTGAAAATTTCACGCGGCCATGTGGACTGCAAAATTTCTGGAGATAGTACACACAAGGCCCGAAACTCCAAAATAACACTAACTTTTCAACTATAAACATTAAATTCACCCTAAACCATGTCATACACATGTGAAATAATTCAAATCACCGAAAAATACCATGAAAACACTAGCGATCAACAAAAATTAATCAAGACACACACTCATGACATTATTACTGCAGAATTAAAATTCTAAGACTAGAAACTAACTAAAAACTTGGGTTGCCTCCCAAGAAGTGCTCGTTTAACGTCACTTAGCTTGACGTACCTGTCCTTACCTCGTGGTGGTTGATAAAGATGAAAAACCTCTTTCTTAAGAACCTGCACACATGATGGACAGAAATTCTTCATACTCAAAGAGAAATTTTGAGACATATTACCGAATGAGGGAATATCGCGCTCTTCCTGTGTGTGCTTGTCTCCAATTGTGTTGGAATGCTTTCGATGGTGATGTCTCGACCTCTTGACTTGGTGAAAAATCACTTTTAAGAATCCTCCTTGTGGTTCTCAACTTCCATGTCAAGCCACTCCTCATATGGATCCAAATGCAAAAGTTCCTACAAGTATTCATTAGCAATCTCATCATTGACATCAACAAAATAACAAGTGTCATCAAAGTCAAGAGAGTGCTTCATTGTCTCAGCTAGGTGATATGTGATCTTTTCTTCTCCAATGAGTAATGTCATCTCACCTCCATCCATGTCAATGAGTGGCTTAGAGGTTCGTAAGAAAGGTCTTCCCAAATTTAACAGAACCTCCACATTTTCATCAACATCTTACACAACAAAATTTACAGGAAAAATATACTTGTCAACCTTCACTAAAACACTAAAACATCTTCAATTATACCTCTAGGGTAATGAACGGAGCAATTAGCCAACTGTAATGTCATGCGGGTTGGCCTTGGCTCTCCCAACCCCAATTTCTAAAACAATGTGTACAACATGACATTAATACTAGCTCCCGAATTGGCTAAAGCTTTTTCTTCCCCTAAACCTATGATTGTACATGGTATGATGAAGCTTCTTGGATCTCTCATTTTGTTTGGCAAATTTTTCTAAAGCATTGCAGAACAATTGCCTTCCAAGACAACAACTACACTCTCCTTTATCTTCCTCTTAATGGCTAAGAGGTCCTTCAAGAACTATGCATAGTGAGGCATTTGGGACAACACCTCAACAAACGGAATGTCGATGTGTAATTTCTTGAATAGATCTAGAAATTTTCTATTTTGCTCATCAACTTGGTCTTTCTTCAACCTGGCCAGATAAGGAATTCTTGGAGTGTATGAAGGGGTGACAAAACTGGCCCCTTCTCCTTGTTTGCCACCTTATATTTCGGTTTTTCTTGAGGAATTTTAGCATTCTTCCTAGTGGGGGTGTTAGCTAGAAGAATTTCAGAATTGTTCTTAGCAGTGAGCTTTTCTTGGAGCTCTAGACCATTTCACAAAGTGATCGACTTCATTTTCTCACTTAAGTTAGTCTTGGTGTTACTTGGCCAGCTTCCTAGAGGCCTTTCCGCCAATGATTTCACTATTTGTCCCACTTGATTCTCCAAATTGTGCAAGGAAGCAGTTTGATTGCAGAGTGTTTCCTTTATGTTTTGGAACCTTTTGTCAGTTAATTGAATAAACATTACCAAAACCCTTTCTAATTCTGAAACTTTCTCCGGAATCGAAGGTGTTTGTTGAAATCCTGGTGGGGCAGCAGCCTTTTGCTGCCCTTGATTGCCTCATGAGAGATTTGGATGGTTTCTCCACCCTTGGTTGTAAGTGTTGCTATAAGGATTACCTTGCCCTCTTCGCGAATTGCCCACAAAATCTACTTGTTCAATTAGGGCTGAAGTAGCAATCGAGATAGGACAATCGGATGGCATATGTGAACCCCCACAACCATCACAACTTGTGATTGCGGCTACCTTTGATGAAGTTAAAGTATCTAATTTCTTGCTCAATGTCTTTACTTGGGTTGCCAAGGATGTTACCACATCAATCTCATGGAGTCCGGCCACTTTCTTCTTTTCTCTTGCATTCATTGGTAGCTATTCAAACCCATTTCTTCAATCAATTATCGGGCTTCTTCAGCGGTTTTGTTTCCCAATGTTCCTCCTGCGGCGGCATCAAGAAGTTGTTTGTTGCTTGATTTCAACCCATTGTAAAATATGTGAATAACCATCCATTCAGGGAACCCATGTTGTGGACACTTCCGTAATAGGTCCTTAAATCGTTCCCAAGTCAAATAAAGATTCAAACTCCATCTGAACAAATGAAGATATCTCATTACGAGGCTTTGCCAATTTCCCCATAGAAAGCTTCGACCATTTCGTTCCATGTTCTCATAGAAGCACTTGGCAATGAATAGAGCCATTGTTTGGCCATTACCTTCAATGAGAATGGGAAAGCCCTCAAGCAAATTGCATCATCCAAAACCTCATTAATCTTCAACATGTCGCATACTTCAAGGAAATTCTCGATATGATTGTTTGGGTCTTCGTCGGCTAACCCACTAAATTGTGCAGACTGTTGTACCATTCTAATGAAACACGGCTTTAACTCAAAATTTTGGGCTGCTATAGGCGGCCTAACAATACTCGATTGTGTCCCATGAATTGTAGGCCTAGCAAAATCTAAAAGTGCTCTTTGTTGTCCTCCTTATTTTGCCATATTTTCAGATTTTTCAACCTCTATTTCGGCTAGAAAATTCTGTTCCTGCTCACTAAATTTCAGGATCCTCTTCAACCAATGTCGAAGGGTTCCCTTGGGTCATAACCTGTAGCTGAAATCAATGAAATGAGACAATGAGTATGGCGAAAGAGAGAAATATGAAGTAGAAAAGTAAATGCAAATATGAATGACTAAAGTAACCAAGTCCTAGTGTTCCTAATATCCCGTTCCCCAACAAAGGTGCCAAAAACTTAACACATGCCCGAATTGCATGTAATCCGCAAGTGCACAAGTGTTGAAGTAATAATTACCCTGGTGAGTGGGTAGTCGAATCCACAGGCAATAGAAGTATTAGTATTAACCAATTCTTAGTTATTTAGTCGGAATCAATGGATGTGATGAAATGAACTAATTACAAGAAAAGTTAATGAGCAAGCAAACATGCAAGAAATAAAGTGAAGGAGTTCTCAATTACTGAAGATAAGGTACTCATGCAATGCTCCCCCCTAGGATCTAACATGAAGCTTAAGATTCACTAAATGCTTCTAAACTGAGTCTAATGAGTCAAAGTAATCCAAGAATAGTCGGCCCTTAACTCCAAGCCATCGGTACTAGTCCCCTACAAGGTCCTGGTGGAGAAATCACTCAATCTCAACACCTCATAACCCATATGACTGCAATACATTCTAAGGACACCTAAGAGTGAAACCAATTCCTGAAAATAGATCCAACCCTATTTCACGACGAAGGATCCCTAAGCCCCTACAAGGTCCCGGCGGAGAAATCTATTAATCTCACGCCTCACACCAAATATGGTTGCATAGACTCTAGGCAATAAGGAGATAGGAAACACTCAATCAGAAGGGAAAGGGGACACTCCACTGTCTCATGACTCACCCTCTCAACCCTCTTTAACCTTGATGTTCTAACTCTAATGGAGAACTCTCACATCAAAGTAACAAATCAAGCAATGTAGATTAATCACAAAGATCAATAACACATGCAAGCAATGAAATCACAAGGTTAAAACTCAAGTCAACTTTGATTAACTAGAAACATAAAGCAAATTAATTCAAAGAATAGATCCTAGGGTTCACATGCCCAAATACCTAATAGGGTTTAGCCCTCCGTGGGGAAAATTAAAAAACAATCATTAATACAATCAAAAGCAATGAAAATCATGAAGGAAAACCCCTTTGAATTCGTGATGGTGGCCCTGATTGGTCGCCCAATGTCTTGAAGAATCCTCCTCTGAAACTAGGTTACCGAAGGCTCCCTCTATGCTATGATGGAGAGAAGATCGATTAAAGTTGGTGATGGATGTCCCCCAATATCACCAAAGACCTCCTTTAAAACCCTAGCCGCCTTGACTTCAAAGTGCTCACGAAAAGCCCCGCAAAAAGTCCCTAAAAATAGGGCAAACTGCCTATTTATAGCTCAGAACCAGATCTGTCATGTGCCCTTATGAGCCAGTGTTGGCTGCAGTAATTTCCACACGAGCGTGTGAACAGTAATTTTGCTACATCACGGCCACAGTAAAAACTTTTTGCAGTGTTTTGCTACAGTACTTTTCACAAACGTGGTCCAAACATTCTCCTCTTGAGGCCACATAGTTGAGCGCATGACCATGTGGTGGGCTATAAGACTTCTCTTCATCAACACGTCTTTGAGAGGTCTTCCAATCTTCACAAAGTGAAGGAACATGAAGATGTGATAGCCTTTGTGCCCTTCCAAATAGTAAGTTGACTTGAATCTCCTTAGAAGTTGGCAAGAATCTCCACATTCATGAACTCCTCTCATGTCTTGGTCTTTGGATTGCACAAGAACTCTCAACATTGTGCCTTTATAGCCTATCTTTGCTTCCTTTTGACTCTTTAAGGCATTCATAACTTAATTGCACAAAAGAGTACCCAATACATGATATGAGACATAAACCATATTTAAAATGATGATCAATACATGTAAACCAAATATAAAAACATGTTTACTCAAGCACTTGTCATAAAGCAAAAAAAATAATTATCTCTTATCCATTATATAAACTAAGTGGCACGTATCCGAATTGCATGTAAACCGCAAGTGCACGGGTGTTGAAGTAATAAAATACCCGGTGAGTTGGGTAGTCAAATCCAAAAGCAACAGTGTTACTAGTACAAACTACTTCTCTGCTATCTAGCTTAATGATAAATGAGATGGTGTGATGATCTAATGCGTGAACAAATGAATACCGAAGACGAATATGCAAGGGTAAAATGGAGGGAGATCTCAATCAATAAAGATAAGGTACCCGGTCAATGCTCCCCTAGGATCTAACATGCAGTTCAAGACTTGCTAAATGCTTCTAAACCGAGTCTAATGAGTCGAGATAATCTAAGAACAACCAGCCCTTGCCTCCAAGCCACCAGTACTAGTCCCCTACAAGGTCCCGGTGGAGAAATTGCTCAATCTCAACACCTCACACCCCATATGACTGTAATAAGCTCTAGGGACATCTAAGAGTAAAACCAATTCCTAAAGATAGATCCAACCCAATTTCCCAGGGAAATATCCCTAACCCCCAACAAGATCCCGGTGGAGAAATCTATCAATCTCACGCCTCACACCAAATATGGTTGCATAGAGTCTAGGCAATACGAAGATAGGAAACACTCAATCAGAAGGGAAAGGGGACACTCCACTATCTCATGACTCACCCTCTCAACCATCTTTAACCTTGGAGTTCTAACTCTAATGGAGACCTCTCTCATCAAAATAAAAAATCATGCATAGAGAATCAACCACAAGGATCAATAAAACATGCAAGAAATGGGAACACAAGAATAAAACTCAAATCAACTTTGATTTAATAGAAAAGATAAAGTAAATCAAAACAAAAGACAAGATCCTAGGGTGTACACTTAAATACCTACTAGGGTTTAGCCCTCCATGGAGCAAGTTACAAAACAAAGAATAATATAATGAATAGCAATGTAAACCATAGAGAAAAACCCCTTGAATTTGTGATGATTGGCCTTTATGGGTAGTTCAACGTCTTGAAGGATTCCATTCCTAAGTGCTATGATGGCGAAGGAAACTATCGAAGTTGGTGAAGAACACCCTCCAAATTGGCAAAGACCTCCTCTCCAAACCCTAGCCGTCTCACCCCTCAAGAACCTCACAAAAGATGTCAAAGAATAGGGCAAAACGGTTATTTATAAGCCTCAAAACACGGCTATCATGTGCCCTCACAAGCCCGTGTGGATTTTTCACGCGCCCTTGTGGCTTGCAGCAATTTCAACGCAGTGCAAACACTTTTCACAACTGCGGTCCAAACACTCTTCTCTTGAGGCCACATGGCTGGGCACATGTCTATGCGGTAGGCTATACAACTTGTTTTCATCAACGCATCCTTGAAAGGTCTTGCATTCTTCAGAAAGAGAAGGAAAAAGAAGATGTGACTACCTTTGTGCCCTTCCAACTAGCAATTTGGATCTAATCTCCTTGGAAGTTGGCAAACATCTCCATGTTCATGAACTCCTCTTGTGTCTTGGTCTTTGAATTGAACAAGAACTCCCGACATTGTGTCTTTATAACCTATCTTTGCTTTCTTTTGACTCTTCAAGGCATTCACAACCTAATTGGACAAAAGAATACCAAATACACAATATGAGACATAAACCATGGTATAAATGATGCTCAATGCAAGTAAAACATATAGAAAAATATGTCTAATCAAGCACTTATCACTAAACAAAAGAATTTAAGAAAATAAAAATAAGCAAATCTTGTGACCATCAATAAGATGTACCTCTACATCAAGAGCTAATTGAGTCACTTTAATACTTTGAATCAAATAAATCCGAAATGTTGCCATCGATCTCTATAGGCACATAATTACTCGAGGCTTCATTCTTTTTATATGTTAACTTCATTGAGGATATATATCCTTTTAAATTTTAATTTTTTTTATATTATCTAGATTTTGTTTGGTGATATTTGGTAAATCTATATTTAATTTTAATTTTTAAAATCTTTCTCTAACACTATAAATCCTAGGTAAGATTTAAATTAAAAGCTTGTTTCCTATCCCTTAAAATATCAATTTAAATGATTGGGTAAACAATAACACCATGCAAAATAATGAATTTGGAGAATTTTTTCTCATCGATTTTTATTTACAAATATTTTTAAATTTTGAATAGTCCTTCTTTTAAAAAACATTTATATATATACACACACATATCGAATTTGATCCTAAAATATGTTAAACATACTTTAGGGTTTTTTGTGATAATATTTAGTAGATATTAATAGTTGAATTTCTTGTGACAAAAAATGTAATCTCAAAAAAATAAAATGGCCAATTGCAAAGAACACTTTGGTCACAACAAATGAAAATATTATTTATGTAACTATAAGTATATTAATAATGTCAACATAACTGTCAGAGATTCTAAATCGACAACAATTATAATAGTTTCAGTGACAAAAAAAATCATCACAATTAATTTAAACAATAATGGTAATTAATAATTTTTATCACAAAAACTTCATATTTGTCACAAAATGATTGATAGTTACAAAAATAAATCATATTTTCATAATTCTTGTTGTACAAGCATAATTTACTTGGTATATTAAAACTAGATTAGAGAAAGCCTGGTCTATAGTTTTACTATTTTTGGTTACTTTTGGTATTTATATGTGAAATATAGTCGTTTATTTGGTAAATGATTGATGAATATATATATATATATATATATATATATATATATATATGGAATATTCTTCTTTGCATTGTACATAAAGGGGCCTACAACATTGCGAAAATGATGATTTAGTATTTGTCCTATTTTGGCTTAATAGGACAACTTTTTTTAGTATTTAATAGGTTATTTTGAAGTATTTTTAAATAATAATTTTATTTAATAAAAACTTGTTAAATTTTAATTTTAAAAACCTTTTAAATTTTATCTATAATTTCTTAAAAATTGATACATAACCTTTGAGATTGGCCAGCAAAAAAATAGACTTTTTAATATTTTATTAACAATATAATTTTACAAATATATATACTATGTATTTGAAATTTTTTGTCCAAAATTATTGACAATAAAAGAAAAATGTATAATAGTGTTAGATACTAAATTGTCACAATTTAAATTGTAGTTGTGACAAAATAATTAGATGTCACAACTAATCCAAATTATTGTGTCAATTAAATTTTTTAGCACAAAAACCCAATAACATGGTTAAAAATTTTAATTTTTGGTGGCAATATTTATTTCGATGATTGGGTAAACAATAACACCGTGCAAAATAATGAATTTGGTGAATTTTTTTCATCGATTTTTATTTACAAATATTTTTAAAATTTGAATAGTTTTTCTTTTAAAAAAACATTTATATATATACACACACATATCGAATTTGATCCTAAAATATGTTAAACATACTTTAGGGTTTTTTGTAATAATATTTACTAGATATTAATAGTTGAAATTCTTGTGACAAAAAATGTGATCTCAAAAAAATAAAATGGCCAGTTGCAAAAAACACTTTGGTCAAAACAAATGAAAATATTATTTATGTCACTATAACTATATTAATAGTGTCAACATAACTGTAAGAGATCCTAAATCGTCAACAATTATAATAGTTTCAGTGACAAAAAAAAGCATCACAATTAACTTAAACAATAATGTTAATTAATATTTTTTATCACAAAAACTTCATATTTAGTATTTTTGGTCTACGTTTTTACTATTTTTGGTTACTTTTGGTATTTATATATGAAAAATAGTCGTTTATTTGGTAAATAATTGATGAATATATATATATATATATATATATGGAATATTCTTCTTTGCATTGTACATAAGGGGGCCTAGACCATTGCGAAAATGATGATTTAGTATTTGTCCTATTTTGGCTTAATAGGACAACATTTTTTAGTATCTAATAGGTTATTTTGAAGTATTTTTAAATAATAATTTTATTTGATAAAAACTTGTTAAATTTTAATTTTAAAAACCTTTTAAATTTTATCTATAATTACTTAAAAATCGATACATAACCTTTGAGATTGGCCAGCAAAAAAATAGACTTTTTAATATTTTTATTAACAATATAATTTTACAAATATATATACTATGTATTTGAAATTTTTTATCCAAAATTATTGACAATAAAAGTAAAATGTATAATAGTGTTAGATACTAAATTGTCACAATTTAAATTGTAGTTGTGACAAAATAATTAGATGTCACGACTAAACCAAATTATTGTGTCAATTAAATTTTTTAGCACAAAAACTCAACAACTTGGTTAAAAATTTTAATTTTTTGGTGGCAATATGTATTTCTATGATTGGGTAAACAATAACACCGTGCAAAATAATGAATTTGGTGAATTTTTTTCATCGATTTTTATTTACAAATATTTTTAAAATTTGAATAGTTCTTCTTTTAAAAAAACATTTATATATATACACACACATATCGAATTTAATCCTAAAATATGTTAAACATACTTTAGGGTTTTTATAATAATATTTACTAGATATTAATAGTTGAAATTCTTGTGACAAAAAATGTGATCTCAAAAAAATAAAATGGCCAATTGCAAAAAACACTTTGGTCACAACAAATGAAAACATTATTTATGTCACTATAAGTATTTTAATAGTGTCAACATAACTGTGAGAGATCCTAAATCGAAAACAATTATAATAGTTTCAGTGACAAAAAAAATCATCACAATTAACTTAAACAATAATTTTAATTAATATTTTTTATCACAAAAACTTCATATTTGTCACAAAATAATTGATAGTTACAAAAACAAATCATATTTTCATAATTCTTGTTGTACAAGCATAATTTACTTGGTATATTAAAACTAGATTAGAGAAAGCCTGGTCTATAGTTTTACTATTTTTGGTTACTTATGGTATTTATATGTCAAAAATAGTCGTTTATTTGGTAAGTGATTGATGAATATATATATATATATGGAATATTCTTCTTTGCATTGTACATAAGGGGGCCTACACCATTGCGAAAATGATGATTTAGTATTTGTCCTATTTTGGCTTAATAGGACAACATTTTTTAGTATCTAATAGGTTATTTTGAAGTATTTTTAAATATTAATTTTGTTTGATAAAATATTTTTAAATTTTAATTTTAAAAACCTTTTAAATTTTATCTATAATTACTTAAAAATCTATACATAACCTTTGAGATTGGGCAGCAAAAAAATAGACTTTTTAATATTTTATTAACAATATAATTTTACAACTATATATAATATGTATTTGAAAATTTTTTATCCAAAATTATTGACAATAAAAGTAAAATGCATAATAGTGTTGGATACTAAATTGTCACAATTTAAATTGTAGTTGTGACAAAATATTAGATGTCACGACTAATCCAAATTATTGTGTCATTTAACTTTTTTAGTATACAAAAGCCAATAACATGGTTAAAAATTTTAATTTTTGGTGGCAATATTTATTTCGTTGACTGGGTAAATAATAACACAGTGCAAAATAATGAATTTGGAGAATTTTTTTCATCGATTTTTTATTTACAAATATTTTTAAAATTTGCATAGTTCTTCTGTTAAAAGAACATTATATATATGCACACTCATCGAATTTGATCCTAAAATCGTTAAACATACTTTAGGGTTTTTTGTAATAATATTTACTAGATATTAATAGTTGAATTTCTTGTGACAAAAAATGTGATCTCAAAAAAATAAAATGGCCAATTGCAAAAAACACTTTGGTCACAACAAATGAAAATATTATTTATGTCACTATAAGTATATTAATAGTGTCAACATAACTGTGAGAGATTCTAAATCGTCAACAATTATAATAGTTTCAATGACAAAAAAGATCATCACAATTAACTTAAACAATAATGTTAATTAATATTTTTTATCACAAAAACTTCATATTTGTCACAAAATGATTGATAGTTACAAAAATAAATCATATTTTCATAATTCTTGTTGTACAAGCATAATTTACTTGGTGTATTAAAACTAGATTAGAGAAAACCTAGTCTATATTCTTACTATTTTTGGTTACTTTTCGTATTTTTATGTGAAAAATAGTCGTTTATTTGGTAAATGATTGATGAATATATATATATGGAATATTCTTCTTTGCATTGTACATAAGGGGGGCCTACACCATTGCGAAAATGATGATTTAGTATTTGTCCTATTTTGGCTTAATAGGACAACATTTTTTAGTATCAAATAGGTTATTTTGAAGTATTTTTAAATAATAATTTTGTTTGATAAAATCTTGTTAAATTTTAATTTTAAAAACCTTTTAAATTTTTATCTATAATTACTGAAAAATCTATACATAACCATTGAGATTGGCCAGCAAACAAATAGACTTTTTAATATTTTATTAACAATATAAATTTACAACTATATATACTATGTATTTGAAATTTTTTCTCCAAAATTATTGACAATAAAAGTAAAATGTATAATAGTGTTAGATACTAAATTGTTATAGTTTAAATTGTAGTTGTGACAAAATAATTAGATGTCACAACTAATCCAAATTATTGTGTCAATTAACTTTTTTAGCACAAAAATCCCAATAACATGGTTAAAAATTTTAATTTTTGGTGGCAATATTTATTTCTATGATTGGGTAAACAATAACACCGTGCAAAATAATGAATTTGGAGAATTTTTTTCATCGATTTTTATTTACAAATATTTTTAAAATTTGAATATTTCTTCTTTTAAATAAACATTTATATATATACACGCACATATCGAATTTGGTCCTAAAATATGTTAAACATACTTTAGGGTTTTTGTAATAATATTTAATAGATATTAATAGTTGAATTTCTTCTGACAAAAAATGTGATCTCAAAAAAATAAAATGGCCAATTGCAAAAAACACTTTGGTCACAACAAATGAAAATATTATTTATGTCACTATGAGTATATTAATAGTGTCAACATAACTGTGAGAGATCCTATATCGTCAACAATTATAATAGTTTCAGTGACAAAAAACATCATCACAATTAACTTAAACAATAACGTTAATTAATATTTTTTATCACAAAAACTTCATATTTGTCACAAAATAATTGATAGTTACAAAAACAAATCATATTTTCATAATTCTTGTTGTACAAGCATAATTTACTTCGTATATTAAAACTAGATTATTGAAAGCCTGGTCTATATTTTTACTATTTTTGGTTACTTTTGGTATTTATATGTGAAAAATAGTCGTTTATTTGGTAAATGATTGATGAATATATATATATATATATATATATATGGAATATTCTTCTTTGCACTGTACATAAGGGGGCCTAGACCATTGCGAAAATGATTATTTAGTATTTGTCCCATTTTGGCTTAATAAGACAACATTTTTTAGTATCTAATCCGCTATTTTGAAGTATTTTTAAATAATAATTTTGTTTGATAAAATATTGTTAAATTTTAATTTTAAAAACTTTTTAAACTTTATCTATAATTACTTAAAAATCTATACATAACCTTTGAGATTGGGCAACAAAAAAATATAATTTTTAATATTTTATTAACAATATAATTTTACAACTATATATACTATGTATTTGAAATTTTTTATCCAAAATTATTGACAATAAAATAAAATGTATAATACTGTTGGATACTAAATTGTCACAATTTAAATTGTAGTTGTAACAAAGTAATTAGATTTCACAACTAATCCAAATTATTGTGTCATTTAACTTTTATAGTATAAAAAACCCAATAACATGGTTTAAAATTGTAATTTTTGGTGCAATAATTATTTCGATGAGTAGGTAAACAATAATACCGTGAAAAATAATGAATTTGGAGAATTTTTTTCATCGATTTTTATTTACAAATATTTTTAAATTTTGAATAGTTCTTCTATTAAAAAAACATTTATATATACACACACTCATATCGAATTTGATCCTAAAATTTGTTAAACATACTTTAGGGTTTTTCGTGATAATATTTAGTAGATATTAATAGTTGAATTTCTTGTGACAAAAAATGTGATCTCAAAAAAATAAACTGGCCAATTGCAAAAAACACTTTGGTCACAACAAATGAAAATATTATTTATGTCGCTATAAGTATATTAATAGTGTCAATATAACTGTGAGAGATCCTAAATCGTCAACAATTATAATAGTTTCAGTGACAAAAAAAATCATCACAATTAACTTAAACAATAATGTTAATTAATATTTTTTACCACAAAAACTTCATATTTGTCACAAAATGATTGATAGTTACGAAAACAAGTCATATTTTCATAATACTTGTTGTACAAACATAATTTACTTGGTATATTAAAACTAGATTAGACAAAGTCTAGTCTATATTTTTACTATTTTTGGTTACTTTTGGTATTTATATGTGAAAAATAGTAGTTTATTTGGTAAATGATTGATGAATATATATATATATATATATATGGAATATTCTTCTTTGCATTGTACATAAGGGGGCCTACACCATTGCAAAAATGATGATTTGGTATTTGTCCTATTTTGGCTTAATAGGACAACATTTTTTAGTATTTAATAGGTTATTTTGAAGTATTTTTAAATAATAATTTTGTTTGATAAAATCTTGTTAAATTTTAATTTTAAAAACCTTTTAAACTTTATCTATAATTACTTAAAAATCTATACATAACCTTTGAGATTGGGCAGCAAAAAAATATAATTTTTAATATTTTATTAACAATATAATTTTACAACTATATATACTATGTATTTGAAATATTTTATCCAAAATTATTGACAATAAAATAAAATGTATAATAGTGTTGGATACTAAATTGTCACAATTTAAATTGTAATTGTGACAAAATAACTAAATGTCACAACTAATCCAAATTATTGTGTCAATTAACCTTTTTAGCATAAAAAACCCAATAACATGGTTAAAAATTTTAATTTTTGGTGGCAATATTTAGTGGGCACTAAATAGTTGATTTTTTTTTTTGACAAAATTGTTGCAACAAAAAATATATGTTGAGTGACGGAGAAAATTTTTATCACAATAAATAAAAAATTATAGTGACGACAATATTTCTTGTTACAATTACACAACATTCTCATCAAGAAATTTTTGACATAAAATCTTGTATGATTTTAGTAACGAACATTGAACACAAAAGAAATTTTGCCATTGTTAATATATAATAGTGACAATTTAATTGTGATATATACTAAATTGTCACAATTATCACAATAATAATGACAAGAAAATAAGTTATCACAATTAAGTTAAACAATAGTGTATGTTACTTTTTTGGACAGAAAGAACCTAATATTTGTTACAAAATAACCTGGTGACACATAAAAGTAGTCACTAAAAATCTTAACTCTTGTAGTGGGTAGAAGTAGGATGATTTTTCGTTCAATCTCACAAGTAATATAACTACACACAAACAAATATGCACGGGAAAGGAGACACATGAATTGGTGACCTAGCTCCACACAACCTTGTCTACATCTGGGGGTCTAGCCTGGAGAGAACAGACCACTAAAAGATGTAAATAATGAAGAGTACAACATTCACTCTCACTTATACAATGACAAAGAATAACCCTCTCTAGATTGGCCAATGCCCACTATCCTCAACCTACTCACTAGGATGTCTCTCTCGTGGCTCATCCTAAATCTCAAAGCAGCGTATCTTATATAGCATTCCTACATCCGAACAATGCTTCCTCTTTTAGGCTCTCTGCAGCTTCCTAACTTGGGCACCTTCCAAAGTTAGACATTACAACTCTAGTTGCAACCGAGTTTGCAACAAAACCCATATACGGATCCTAACTGAGTTCTAGTTCCCGTTACAACATGACTTGTGGCACCTCCAACCCTCCTGGTTACTCCAGTTCAAGTCAACACAGTTCACTCCTCCTCAACTCCTGCTACCAGCAACTAGCCTTCTTCCTCACGTCATATCAGCAAGTCCCTTCCCCGAGAGTCACATCCACCAAGGCACAAATCCATCTCACCAAAGATGGTTTTCAAAGATCTCCACGATCTTCTTTCCAAACTTGGTAAAAGTTTGGTCTTTAATATATTGTTACTAAACTTGATCTCCTCTCATCCACGTTTAGCTATTCAATATCTTCATTTATCCATGCTTGGCTCTTCAATCTTCTATTCAAATCATGCCATAGATATCTTGTGTCCTTGAATAATTTGTGTCTTTAAATAGTTCCAATAGTAATTATCTTTGGATCTTCTCTTCAAATTGTATTGCTTAATTATGATCTTGATAATCATGTTGGCTTGCTCTTGCCTTTCTTTGTTTGTGTCATCAAATAGCTTGACAACACCCTTTTTGCTTGTGTATCGCAAGTGCACGGGTTTGACAAAGTAATAATACCCGGTGAGAGGGTAGTCGAATCCACAAGAAATAGTGAATAGAAACACAGAGATTGCTATTTAACTAGAATTAAGATGAGTCGAAAGTGATGTGAATAAGAATCAATGTAAATAAAAATAAGAAAATAAGAATGAGGCGCAATTGAAAATAGGAGAGGCAATCGACGATAAATCGGGCATCCGGACATTACTCGCCATAGGATTATTGTTTCAAGTGCAAGACCAATCATTATACTTCCTGACTGACATCTAATGAGTCGTGGAGATCCTTAAACACATGGTCCCAAAACTTAACGTCAACCATGACTAATCCTACACTATGCCCTGGTGGAGAAATCTATTAGTCTCGACACCTCACACTGTGCTAGGTTGCTTTAGGCTCTAGGGATTCCAAGTGATAAGCCCTATTTCCTAATATAGATCTAACCCTTTGGTCCAGGTGAAAGACCCCTAATCACAATGAAGCCCCATATACTAAGGATTACTTCAATGCTTCACTTTGTTGCTCGAGCAACTAAGCCCCAGCAGAGTTCGTCTCTTAGCACTTCACTCTATTGTGACCGCAAAGAACTTTTAGAATGTGGAGGTAGGATAAATCACGCCGGAGGAGAAAGGGAACGCTCCATTACCTCTCGACTTACCCTCTCAACCCTCTCCAATCTAGCATTATCTAACCCTCATGGTGTGTCACTCATCCACAAGGATTACCAAAATGGATTCTCAACCCTAGTGTCACTCTTAGGGAAAATCAACTCAACAAGCATTCAAGATTGGAACTCAATTAAAACATCAATTAATAAAATCATAATAAAAGGTCAAAGAAACAATAACATCCTAGGGTTTACAAGTCCAAGTAACCACTAGTGGTTTAGCTCTCCATAGAGCACAATATAATCAATAATGAAATCAAAAGTAAAGAGATACAATCCATGAATAAAACCTTCTTGTGTTCATGTCGATGGTCTTGTGGAGTGGCCGTGTCTTCTTCAAAGGTCCCCTCGTCAAGCATAGGTCACACCTCACCGGATAGGTGCCAACGAAAGCTTCCCCAATAACTCTCTTTCAAAGGGAACGCCGTGTCGAAAGCCGTCAAACCTCTCCAAAGACTTGCCAAAGCCTCTCCAAACCCTAGCTACGGGCGCCTCCAAAGGTGGAATAAAGATAGGCAAAAGATGGGGAAAAAGATTTTGAAATCAGGTTGCATCGTGACTTAAATAGGGCTGGAATCTGGCATCTACATGGGCATGTAGAATTTCCACATGCCTGTGTGAATCTGCAAAAATTCGGTTTTCAGCGGCCTGTGAACAGTAACTACTATAGTAAATTGCCTATGTTGATTTGCTACAGTACCTGCCAAAAACACTCCCGAATCCACACTCTTCATCGAGGCAACATAAACGGGCACACGTCTATGCTGTAGATCGTGTTGCATCTTCAAATAAACACTTTTGACGGGAATCTTGCTAGCCTTGCACAAGTAAGAACACATAAGTGTGGCTACCTTTGTGCTCCTCTAATTTACATATTCTATTAAGCATAATGGAGGTTGGCACACACTCATATGTCTTTGAGCACAACTTGTGTCTTCTCATGTGTTCACTTCAAGATTCCATCAACATAATGCATTCGCAATCTACTTTGGCTTCTTTCTTCTTAATTTGGCTCCACAACACTATATGCGCAAAAGAACATAAAAACACACGTATTAATGATAAAATCTGATAAAAGTAATGCTCATCATAAGAAAAAAATACTTCATATTCTTAATACACAAGCACTTATCATAGCTTCACACCAAACTAAGCTCTATGTAATCCTTGGTCTTCAAGTGATGATCTTTATACTTACCAACAATAGATTATTTATCTCTTTAGAAATAAACCTCTCATGAGAAAAGATTTTACCAAAGATAGATTTCATCATCTTGGATATTACTAAAGATATATTAAATTATATCCAAGATAAACTTGTTTTTCAAAAGAGATCCTTTCACCTTGATGCTCCTTGCCAACAATAGATGTGACTCTATTTAGCTTTGCTCCATATTTAGATTCTCTCTAAATCTGAACAAATCTTTAGTTGTATCTAAATATGGTCTTGATGAGATCTTGCCTCCAAGTGGTTGCTAAATGGATTCACTTGCCAATTATACAAGTATCTTCATTTAGTCTTTGCTTTCATAAGGTTAGGATCTTGCTTGCTTGCTCTTGAAGTTGCAACACACTTTCTTTATATAGACTCTCTAAATATAGCTTTGATCTTATCAATTAGTTGTGACTATAGATATCATTGTGTCCTCAAATAGATCTTTCTTCCAAAGATAGTTCTGTAGATATTATCCACATGCCTTTTGCTTGCGCCTTAAGAGAGATCTTCCAAGGTTGATGCTCTTACCATAGATAGCTTCAATAGATTTTCTCCACTTGGTTTATTGAGAAAGATCCTCCAAAAATAAGCTCCTATCAAAGATAGCTCCATATAGTTTCTTGAGAGATCCTCTAAATATAGCACCAACCATAGTTTTTTAGTCTTCAAGCTACATCATCATCCTTTGCCAAGTCATTTTGCCATGTCACTAACCTTTTCCATATCATTGTCACTGCCACGTCATCTTGACTTAGTGTCAAATGATGTCAACTATAGAGCGTAGCTGACACGTCCGAATATGCATGTGTGTACCGCAAGTGCACGGGTATTGAAGTAATAAATACCCGGTGAGCTGGGTAGTCGAATCCACAGGTAACAGGGCTACTAGTACTAACTTCTCCTCTGTTATCTAGCCTAATGATAATGGGATAGTGTGGTGATCTAATGTGCGAAGAAATAAATACCGGAGACGAATGTGCAAAGGTAAAATAGAGGGAGAACTCAATCAGTAAAAGTGGGGTATTCGGGCAATACTCCCCCTAGGATTCAGGTATTAGGTACCGGATGTGCAAAGTGTTTCCATGATGAGTAAGTTAAGTCGTGGAAATCCAAACATAATCGGGTCTATCTCCAGATCACCGATACTAGTCCCCTACGAGGTCCCGGTGGAGAAATCGTTCAATCTCAACACCTCACACTATATATGACCGCAAAACACTCTAGGGATTTCAAGAGGTGTATCTGATTCCTAAAGATTGTTCCAACCCTAATTCCCGGTGAAGGATCCTAACCCCCTATAAGGTCCCGGTGGAGAAATCGAGCAATCTCACGCCTCACACCAAATATGGTAGCATAGAGCTTAGGGAATGGAGATAGAATACACCAATCGGAGAGGAAAGGGGACACTTCACTATCTCATGACTCACCCTCTCAACCCTCTTCAATCTTGAGGTTCTAACCCTAATGGAGATCTCTTTCTCACTAAGGCAACAAATCATGCAAACCAAATAACCATAGGATCAATAAGGCAAGCAAGCATTCGATAATCAAGAATGAAACTTAATCAAACTCAGATTAAATAGAAACACAAAGCAAATCCACATAAGATGAGAATCCTAGGGTTCATAAGCCCAAATACCCTCTACGGTTCTAGCCCTCCATGGAGCAACATACAAAACATACCATCAATGAATGAAAGTACATTAAAACCATAGAAATAAACCCCCTTATATATGAACTGATGGCCTTGATGGAGAGCTTCAACGTCTTGAAGGACCCACTCTGAAGCTAGGTTCGCCAGTGGCTTCCTTTATGCTATGACGGAGAAGGAATCAATCAAAGTTGGTGACGAAGCGCCTCCAAAGCCGCAAAGACCTCCTCTCCAAACCTTAGCCATCTCACCACTTAAGGACCGCACAAAAGATGAGAAAGATTGGGGCAAAGGCTATATATAAGCTCCAAATCGCGTCTATCACTTGCTCTCAGGCTCCCGTGTGGATTTTCCACGCCCCCGCCTGGGCTGCAGGAATTTCCACACGGGCGCGCGGAATTTCCGCGCAGGCGCGTGAACAGTAAAATTGCTGCAGTACTGTTGCAGTAAAATCACTGCAGTGATTGCTACAGTACTGTGCTACAATGATTTCCACAAACTCGATGACAAACATTCTCCTCTTGAGGCCACACAATCGGGCACATAATCATGTGGTAGGCTATAAGGCTTTTCTTCATCGACGCGTCTTGAAAGGTCCTGAAATCTTTACAAAGAGAAGGAATGCAGAGACATGACTGCCTTTGTGCCCTTCCAACTAGTGAATTGGCTTGCATAACCATGGAAGTTGGCACACATCTCCTCATACACAAATTCCTCTTGTGTCTTGCTCGTTGAATTGCACAAGAACTCCCAACCTTATGTCTTTATAGCCTATCTTTGCTCCCTTTTACTAATTCACGGTATCTACAACCTATATGCATAAAAGAACACCCAATACAAGATATGAGACATAAACCATATATAAAATGATGCTCAATGCATGTAAAACACGTATAAAAACATGTTCACTCAAGCACTTATCAGTAGCCCTAACAATAACCATTACCAACTTTGGGCAGCATATCCATGACATACAACAGTGCTAAAATTAGCTGAAGAGCACTGACATGACCTAGACAAATTAAAAGGGTTTAAAGGTTACTGTTATTTTTATAACAAAAGGGTGAATGTTGATCGTTATCATAATTTTTACAAACAAAATATGACCAAAGAAATTACATTGTAAGTACGATAACAAAATCCGCAATGACCGCGCGTTCCAGACACACCACCGTTGTTGTATCTGACAGACAGAGGCCTTGTGAGTGTAGGTCCGTAACCACCATCTCCCAGGAGAGCCTTGCTGAGTCTAATATGCGGCATCTATGTCCTTGCGATCTAACGGCCGTAGGGTTTTGAATTCGCATCTCCTTCAACATAGTATTCCTATCTTGTGTGAGTTTGATACCTCCAGCATGGCCAACAAACATCTTAGCCTTGAGAACATCTTGCAGGCCATTGGCGGCGTACAATGTTGGTCATATGTGATACCGCCGACTTGTTTAGCAGCTCAGCATTTGGATTAAGAACACGCATAAATATCTTTGAGTAAGTGAGGCATAGCGTGGGAACTTCGAGTCGGCGACCCAGTTTCTCAAGCTTCTCCGTCTTCACCGGCTCCTCGTCAAGAATAGCAACATGTGACGAGCAATGATAGTAGTAGCAGTGATGAACATGGTAGGCAGCAACAACGGCGATAGCAACGTTGGTAGACGATGGCGACAAAGGCAGCAGCACCAGCAACAACAACACCAGCAATAGCAGCAACAATAACGGCGGCAACAACGTACAGAAGGCAGTAGCAGCAACTTTACTTCTTATGTATAGATGTCTGGAAAGGGGAGGAAATGAACTTGACCTTCTCCTTCTTCTTCTCTGTCGTTTGTTCTTACTTCTTCTTCTTTCTTCGCCGTCTTTTTCTTGTTTCTTTGGCCGGTTTCCCCTCTCCTTCTAAGGTTCCGTCTTCTTCCTCCATCTTCTTTGCTTTTAGTTTCTGCCTCTTTTCCTCCTCATCGTCCTCCATTTCTAAAATAGCCTGAATGGTTGCATCAGTGGTGGGAGGTTACATGGTGGTGAGCAGTTGCATGGAGATGATGGTGAACGGTTGTGAAACGATTGAGTTGATCGTGGGTGGGACGACTACATGCATCACTCATGTTCTCACGCAACCCCCCCCTCCCCCATGTATCTCTCTCTTATATATATATATATTACATTATATGTATAGTATGTTATATTCATATATATCATATTTATTTTTTTTTATTTTATTTTTTTATTTATTAATTTATTACCATTATTATATATATTATCTTTTTTCTTATCTGATTTGAATTTTGTATATATATTTCTAAGATATGTATTTAATTTATTTTATATTGTCTAATTCTATCCGTTTTATTTATTTTATTTTATTTTATCTGATTTTTTTTACTTAATTTTTTTTTTTACTTAATTTCTTTGATTTGATTTATTTCATTTTGTTTTATTATATATATATATATATATATAAATTTATCGAATTTTATTTATTTATTTTACCTGATTTCATTTACTTCTTTATTTTATTTTATTATATATATATATATGTTTATCAGATTTTATTTATTTTATATTATTTGATTTCATTTGATTCTTTATATTATTTTGTTTTAATTAGTTGATTTATTTTATTTTAATTTATCTTATTATATACATATATATACACGATTTGATTTAATTTAATTTAATTTATTTCATCTTTTATCTTATTTGATTATTTTATCTAATTAGAATTTTTTTTAATGAAAATTTATTTTATTATATATATATTTGCCTCGTGATTTGTATTCACGGTTGATCTTGGTATTGTGGTCGCATAAACATTGCTGCTATAAGCTGGTCTTGAAATTTGGACTGCCTCGAGATCGGTGCTCTTTGCTGATCCGGAAATTTGAGTACTTTATCAGATTGTCGCGTCTTGACTGATCTAGAGATTTAAATATTTTGATCGCCTTGAAATATGTGTTCTTGGCTGATCTCGGGATTTGAACATTTAAATCACCTCGAGATTGATGCTCTTTTCTAAATTTAGAATTTTGGATATTTTAAATCGCATTGAAATATGTTTTCTTGGCTGATTCGGATATTTGAATATTTTTTTAGATTGCCTCGAGATCTGTGCTCTCGGCAAATCTTGATATTTGAGTATTTTGGATCGCCTTGAGATCGGTGCTCTTGGCTTATCTGGAGATTTGAATATTTAGATCACCTTAGGATATGTATTCTTGGCTGATTCGGATATTTGAACATTTTTTTTAAATTGCCTCGAGATCTGTGCTCTCGGCAAATCTTGATATTTGAGTATTTTGGATCGCCTCGAGATTGGTGCTCTTGGCTTATCTGGAGATTTGAATATTTAGATCACTGACATGTCCGAATATGCGTGTGTAAACCGCAAGTGCACGGGTGTCGAAGTAATAATTACCCGGTGAGTCGGGTAGTCGAATCCACAGGGAACGGAAGTACTAGTAATAACCACTTCTCAATTATCTAGTCGGAATCAATGAATATAATGAAGTGAACTAATTGCAAGCAAAGCAAACAAGTATGCAAGAAATAAAGTAGAAGAGTCTCAATCACTAAGGATGAGGTATTCGGGCAATGATCCCCCTAAGATCTTCTTTGAAGCTCAAGATTCACTAAATGCTCTAGAATCGAGTCTAATGAGTCGAGGTAGTCCAACGATAACCAATCCTTGTCTCCAAGCAAAAGGCACTAGTCCCCTACAAGGTCCCGTGGAGAAATCAACCAATCTCAACACTTCACACCCTATATGACCGCAATATGCTCTAAGGAAACCTAAGAGTGAAACCGATTCCTAAATGTAGATCCAACCCTAATTCCCGCGAAGGATCCTAACCCCCTACAAGGTCCCGCGGAGAAATCGAGCAATCTCACGCCTCACACCAAATATGGTTGCAAAGAGAATATGGAATACGGAGATAGGAAACACTCAATCGAAAGGGAAAGGGGACACTCCTCCATCTCAAGGCTCACCCTCTCAACCCTCTTTAATCTTGGAAATCTAACTCTAATGGAGACCTCTCACATCAAAGTATTAAATCATGCAATGCAAATCAACCACAAGGATTAACAACACTAGCAAGCAATTAAATCACAAGATTAAAACTCAAGACAACTCGGATTAACTAGAAGCATTAAGAGAATCAATCCAAAAATATAAATCTTAGGGTTCACATGCCCAAATACCCACTAGGGTTTAGCCCTCCATGGGCCTAGTTACAAAACAATAATGAATACAATGAAAAGCAATAAAACCCATAGAGAAAACCCCCTCGAATTCTCGCGGATTGGCCTTGATTGGTAGTTCTACGTCTTGAAGGATTCCTCTCCGAAGCTAGGTCGCCAATGGCTCCCCAAAATGCTATGACGTCGAAGTAATCTATCAAAGTTGGTGAAGAACTCCCTCTCGATCGGCGAAGACCTTCTCCTCAAACCCTAGCCGCCTCTCTCTCAATGTCTATGCTCAAAGCTCCGCCAAAATGTCCCTTTAGAATCGGCCAAAAGGTGTATTTATAGCCTCACATCGCGTCTGTCACGTGCCCCCACGCGCCCGCGTGGGCTGCAGGAATTTCCACGCGAGAACAGTATTATGCTACAGTACTGCTACAGTAAAATTACTACAGTGCTTTTGCTACAGTGATTTCCATAAACGCGATGATAACCATTCTCCTCTTAAGGCCACACGATCGGGCACACGATCATATGGTAGGCTATACGGCTTTTCCTTCATCAATGCGTCTTGAAAGATCTTGAAATCTTTACAAAGAGGAGGAATGTGGAGACATGACTGCCTTTGTGCCCTTCCATTGATAACTTGGCTTGCAAAACTATGGAAGTTGGCACACATCTCCTCATACACGAACTCCTCTTGTGTCTTCTAACTTGATTTGCACAAGAACTCCCAATATTATGCCATGATAGCCTATCTTCGCTCCCTTTTGAAATCCCAATGCCTTCACAACCTATATGCATAAAAGAACACCCAATACACGAAATGAGACATAAACCGTATAAAATATGATGCTCAATGTATGTAAAACATGCATAAAAACATGTTCACTCAAGCACTTATCAATCGCCTCGAGATTGATGCTCTTGGCAGATCTTGATATTTGAGTATTTTGGATCACCTCGAGATCGGTGCTCTTGGCTGATCCGGGTATTTGAATAATTTTTTAGATTGCTCGAGATCTGTGCTCTCGGCAAATCTTGATATTTGAATATTGTGGATCTCCTCGAGATCGGTGCTCTTGGCTGATCCGGATATTTGAATATTTTTAGACTGCCTTGAGATCTGTGCTCTCCGTAGATCTTGATATTTGGATATTTTGGATATTTTGTATATTTTGATATTTGAGTATTTTGGATATTTGAATATTTTTAGTTCGCCTCGAGATCTGTGCTCTAGGCTTATCTTGGGATTTTAATATTTAGATCGCCTCAGGATATGTATTCTTGGGTGATCTTGAATATATCCAAATATTATGAAATTTATTTATCTTATCCACATGTTGTCCTAATTTGATTATGATTGGGTCACATGTGGTTTTAAAATTTTAATTTGATTTGAATTAGGACATGCAAAATTTTATATAAACAACGTTAATGCGTGCCAACTTCCAATGCGTTCAAGCAACTTACAATGATTTGGAGGGGCACAAAGGCAGTCACATTTGCGTATCCCAACTTGAGCAATGATAGCAAGATCTTCAACAATAAACCCGTTTATTAAAGAAGTGACGTGATCTATGGCATAAACGTGTGCCCGTTTATTTTGCCTCGATGAAAAGTAGATTCAGGGGTGTTTTTTGGCGGGGGTAATGTAGTAGGTACTATAGTAAATCACTGTAGCAGTTCACTACAGCAGTTATTGTTCACAGCCGGCCGAAAATTAAAATTCCAGAGAATCCACACGGGCATGTGGAAATTTCATAGGCTTGTGTGGAAATTCCACAGGGGAGTGTGGAAATTCCACAGACCCATGTGGATGTCCAATTCCAGCATGTTTAAAGCCCATTTTCAGCCCGATCTTTCATCCTTCTCTCCAACTTTTTTTGATCTTTTGAGAGGCCGTCAGCTAGGGTTTAGAGGGACTTTTGGCAAGTCTTTGGAGTGGTTGTACAGCTTTGACACCGCACTCCACTTAGAAGAAAGTTATTTGGGGAGCTTTCGTGGGCATCGATCTGGTGAGGTGTGCCCTAGGACGAACAAGGGACCTTTGGAGGAGACGAAGCTACTCTACAAGAACATCGACACGACTACCGAGGCAATTTTCCTACGGCCTATTTGTTTTTACTTTTGATTTTACAAATGATTGTATCTTGCTCCATGGAGAGCTAAACCCCTTAGTAGGTACTTGGATTTGTGAACCCTAGAATGTATTTGTTTCATTAACTCTCTTTTATGTTTTCCTTAATTGATGTTTTAATTGAGTTCCAATCTTGAATGCTTGATTGATTAAAAACTCCCTTAGAGTGACACTAGGGTTGAGAGTTCACCTTGGTAACCCTTGTGAGTGAGTGACACAACATGAAGGTTAGACAAAACTAGATTGGAGAGGGTTGAGAGGGTGAGTGGAGAGGTAGCGGAGCGTCCCCTTTCCCCTCTTGTGTTATTTATCCTACCTCCATTTCCTCGAGTCACAATAGAGTGAAGTGCTAGAGGATGAACTCCGCTGGGGCTTAGTTGCGTGAGGGACAGAGTGAAGCATTGAAGTGAACTCTAGTATCTAGGGATTAATTGTGAGTAGGGATCTTTCACCTAGACCAAAGGGTTAGGTCTACACATAGGAATAGGGTTTATCACTTGGAATCCCTAGAACTCATTGCAACTTTATACAGTATAAGGTGTTCAGACTGTTCGATTTCTTCGATGGGGTATAGTATAGAGTTAGTCACGGTTGAACTTAGATTCGGGACCGTGTATTATAGGATCTCCACGACTCATTAATGCATTAGTTAGGAAGCATAATAGTTGGTTTTGCACTTGAAACGATTATCCTAGGCGGAACAATATCTGAGTACTCCACTTTACTTCTTTTATCTTTCCTCTCACTTATCTATTCTTCTCTTTCTTGTTTCTTTTATTCTTGTTTACATCACACTTTATCAACACAATCGTTATTCCATCTTCGTTTGGTTAAGTAGCAACACTAGTATTTTTATTCCCTACTCCCTATGGATACGATACCCCATTCACCTGTGAATTTATTACTCGATAAGCCCTTGTACTTGCGGGTTACACGCAAGCAACGTTGTCACTTACCCTCTTGGTTCTTCGATCGAGGTGCCATATCTACAAGAATTGAAGAAGAAACGATCAAAGAAACTTACAAAGTAATACTGCAGAAATCCACAAGGTCGTGTGGAAATTCCCCACTACCGTGTGGATCCGCAGAGCGTGAAAACCGCACGGCTGTGTGCAAAAAATTCAAAAATACATCCCAAAGATGTTAATAAACTACTTCTAAACATGCAAGTACCCTTCTAAAGTAAAATTGAAGCATATTCATCAGCTTTAATCCAATAAAAACAAGTAATGGCGAGGAAAAGAGGGATTAAAGTTTACCAACAAAATGAAGATGAAAACTTAAAAATTGGTCAGAAAATCGAGTGAAACTTCTCTAAATCAGCGGTGCGAGGTCGGGAGAGTGATTAAGAGTGTTCTCTGAGAGATTGAGAGTGTAACAATGAAGAAATGCGAAGAGATTTTAAGGAAAACCCGTGTCTCTTGAAACTCTGCACATCCACACGAGCGTGTGGAAATTCCCCATGTCCGTGTGCCTGACCCACAGGGCAGACGAATGCCCCTATGGTTTCTTTGTCCAACCCAAGAAAACTCTCTAAGTATTCCACACGGGCGTGGACCTTCATAAGACCAGCTCACAGGTGCACTCAGACACCCCTGTGTATTCTCGGGATGGAGGAGAGCTCTTCTGCAAAAATCTATACGGGGATGTGGAAATTACCCACGCCCGTGTGTTTGTCATAGGATCATCCACAGGGGCGAGTCCACGCACCTCTGTCTTCTTTGGAAAAATCTCTAAGTCTCTACAGGAAGACACACACCCGTGTGGAAATTACCCACTGGCGTGTGACCGTTACAAGGTCATTCACAGGGGTGAGTCCATGCCTGTATGTCCTCTCAGGAAGAGCTCATAGTAGAAACCAACGGCTGTGTGGAAATTAAACACAATCGTGTGTTTTCTCTGGATGACTTAGAAAAATTCGTAGCCTCTGCAGAAAATTCCTGAACATATAAATACACTTAGAGCCTATCCTATCATGCAACATATAACAAAGAAAACATGAAAAACTCGCTCAAACAACGAACAACTTCGCCATACATATTTAAGCACATGATAACACCAAATAATCTACAAGAAAATCACAACAAAAGCATCTACAAATCAAGACACCAACACTTAAAGCCTTATTCATGTAAACAGTAAAGACTTGGGTTGCCTCCCAACAAAAGATTGTTTAATGTCACTTAGCTTGACGTACCTTGTCTTACCTCAGGGGTGCTCACAGATGAAGGTTTTCCTCTTACTCATGACTTGGAAGCATGATGTGCAAAGCCTTTTAAAAGTACAGTGGAAGTTATCGAGCTTGTTACCACATGAGGGTTCGTTACCCTTGTTCCATTCTAGCACATCCCCAACAGCCTTGGGGCGTTTCTTGTGGTGTCACCTTGAACGCTTCATCTTCCAGAGCACCTTCTTCACAATCCCCGTGGTAGATGGTACTTTCTCCTCTAGACCAAGCATTAATACCTCTTTCTCCTCCACTTCTTGGTTTAGCAACCCCTCGTATGGGTCCGGATTGAACATTTCCTACACATATTCATCTATTAGCTCATCGGTAGTGTTAAGAAAGTAAAGATTATCATCAAAGTCAAGAGAATGTCTCATGGCTTGGCTAGGCTGTAGGTCAACTTGTCATCGCCCACCCTCAGTGTCAACTCCCCACCATCCATGTCGATAAGTGCCTTGGATGTGTGCAAGAATGGCCTCCCAAGTATCAAAGGAACATCTGCATCCTCATCAACGTCAAACACTACGAAGTCTACAGGAAATATATACTTGTCAACCTTGACAAGCACATCTTCAATGATGCCCCTCAGATGTCTCACCGTTCAGTCCACAATTATAATGTCATCCGAGTGGGCCTAGGCTCTCCCAAGCCTAGCTTTTGAAAGAAAGAGTATGGCATGACGTTGATACTGGCCCCTGAATCCGCCAATGCCATCACTTCACCAAAATTGCCAATGTTGCAAGGGATGATGAAGCTTCTGCGGTCCTTCTTCTTGTTCGGCATATTTTTTTGCAGCACCGCCGAACAAGAGGCATCTAGGATCACCAATGCACTCTCTTCCAACTTCCTCTTGTTGGTCAAAAGATCTTTCAAGAACTTAGCAAAGTGAGGCATTTGAGACAATGCCTCCACAAAAGGATTGTTGATTTGCAATTATTTGAATAGACCAAAGAACTTATTGTATTGCTCATCATTTTGGTCATTCTTAAATCTCAAAGGATAAGGGATTCTTGGCTTGTAAAGTAGTGGTGCCACCTCCTTCTCCTTGTTTCCTCTTTCCTCAACCTCCATGACCTCAGGTGCTTTAATATTGGTCTTCTCACTTGGAAGCCTACCCTCGACCTCACGACCACTTCTCAAAGTGATCGCCTTCACATGTTCTCTTGGATTGGTCTTGGTGATACTTGGCAAGCTTCCTTGTGGTCTCTTCGATAGAGACTTCGTAATTTGCCCCACTTAATTCTCTAGATTGTGCAAGGAAGCGGTGTGGTTGCGAAGTGTAGCCTTGACCGATTGAAACCGTGTATCCGATGATTGCACAAATCTTGTCAAGGCTTTCTCTAAGTTAGTCATCTGGGTCTCCAAGCCTGAAAATTTATTCTCCATATTCGGGCTTCTTGTTGTTGAAAACCCGGTGGTGCAATGGCCTTTTGCTGCCCTTGGTTACTCCATGAGAAATTGGGCTGGTTTCTCCACCCTTGGTTATAGGTGTTGCTATAAGGCTTGCCTTGTACTCTTCCCGAATTGCCCACAAAATCTACTTGTTCAATCGAGGCTGAAGTAGCAATGGAAATAGGACAATCAGACGACATATGTGAAGCCCCACAACCATCCCAACTCTTGATAGCGGCTACCCTTGCTCAAAGCCTCTACTTGGCCTGCCAACGATGTAACCGCATCAATCTCATAGAGTCCGGACACTTTCTTTTTTCCCTTGCATTCCATTGGTAGCTATTCATGGCCATTTCTTCTACTAACTGTTAGGATTTATCAGGGGTCTTGCTCCCCATTGTACCTCCTGCCGCGGCATCTAGAAGTTGTTTTGTACTTGGATTCAACCCTTTGTAAAAAGTCTGAATGATTATCTATTCCAGGAACTCATGTTGTGGACACTTCTGTAAGAGGTCCTTGAATCGCTCCCATGTCTCAAACAATGATTCAAGCTCCATCTAAACAAATGACAATATCTCATTATGAAACTTTGTTGACTTTCCCGGAGGAAAGTATCTTGCAAGGAAATCTTCGACCATCTCATTTCAAGTCGTGATGGATGCATTTGGAAAGGAATGAAGCCACTACTTGGCTCTTCTTTTGAGAGAGAATGGGAAAGCCCTCAATCTGATAGCATTATCCGAAACTCCATTGATCTTTAGCATGTCACAAACTTCTAAGAAGTTCTAGATGTGATTGTTTGGATCCTCGTCGGCTAAACCATTGAACTGCGCTGACTGCTCAATCATCTAGATGAATGCTGGCTTCAGCTTAAAATTTGGAGCTTTAATCAGGGGTCGCACAATACCCGATTGTGTGCCCAAAACTATGGGTCTGGCATAGTCAGAAAGTGTTCTCTGTTGTTTATTATGCTCTGCTATATTGTCTGACCCTTCAACTTCTATTTCAGCTTGATTGGATAGTTCTTGCACAGGTTGTTTATTCCTTCTTCTGAGTGTACATTCAAGTTCAGGATCACCTACAATTAATATCGAAGGGTTCCCTCTGGTCATAACCTGGAGCTGTGATAAATGCTTATGTGTTAGGAATGTGAAGTATTCTTTCCTTACGATGAGCATTACTTTTATCATATTTTAGCACTAATACATGTGCATTTGTGCTCTTTTGTGCATGTAGGGTTGTGAAGCCAAATATAAAAGAAAGAAGCCAATGCAGATCGTGAATGCACTATTTGATGAATCTTGGAAGGAACAAACGCGAAGACACAAGTTGGGCTCAAAGATACGTGAATTTGTGCCAACCTCCATGAATTCTAGCAATTACAATGAGTTGGACGGGCATGAAGGCAGTCACATTTGCGTACCTCGACTTGTGCAATGATAGCAAGATCTTCACCAGTGAGGCCTTTTATTGAAGAAGCGAAGCAATCTACGGCATAGACGTGTGCCCTTTTATGTTTCCTTGATGAAAAACATGGAATAAGGAGTATTTTGGTGAAGTACTGTAGGAGGGTATTGCAACAAATACTGTACCAATTATTGTAGCAGCTACTGTTCACAGCCGCTGAAAATCATAATTCCAGAGAATCCACACGCCCACGTGGAAATTCCACAGGGGCATGTGGAAATTCCATAGGGGAGTGTGGAAAATCCATAGGGTCGTGTGGATTCCCGATTCCAGCCTATTTAAAGCCACGATTCAGCCCGACTTCAGCACCCTTCTTTCTATCTTTTCTCAATGATAAGTGCTTGTGTGATAAGAATGGGAAGTGTTCTTTTCCTATGATGAGCATTACTTTTATCAGGTTTTAGTGCTAGTATGTGTGCATTTGTGTTACTTCCACACATATAGGGTTATGAAGCCGAATGTTAGAGAAAGAAGCCAAAGTAGATCGTGAATACACTATTTGGAGGAAATCTTAAGAAGGATCAAACGCGAAGACATAAGTAGGGTTCAAGATGCGAGAATGTGTGCCAACCTCAGTGTATTCAAGCTAGCACAATGGTTTGGAGGGGCATAAAGGCAGTCACATTCAAGTATTCCGGCATGTGCATTGATAGCAAGATCTTCACCAATGTTGCCGTTTATTGAAGAAGCAAAGCGATCTACGACATAAACGTGTTCCCGTTTACGTTACCTCAATGAAAACATGGATTCGGGAGTGTTTCGGGACCGTACTGTAGTAGGGCACTGTAGCAATTTATTGTAGCAGGTACTGTTCACAACCGGCCGAGAAAAGTGAATTCCATAGAATCCACACGGGCGTGTGGAAATTATCCACGCCCGTGCGGAATTTCCACAGGCCCGTGTGTAAAATCCACAATAGAGTGTGGATGCCCGATTCTAGCCCTATTTAAGGCCGATTTCAGCACCCGATTTCAGCATTCTTTTATCCATCTTTTTCCCAATGAGAGGGCTGCGGCTACTGTTTTGAGAGGTATTAGCAAAGGATTTGGAGAGGTTCTACAGCTTCGACATCACGCTCCATTTGGATGAAGGTTAGTGGGAGAACTTTCGTCGGCACCAATCCGGGGAGTTGTATCCTAGGCCGGACAAAGGGACCCTTTGAAGAGTCAAGGCTTCTCCACAAGACCGTCGTCATAACTATCAAGGAGGTTTTATATGGATTACTTGTTTTTACATTCAATTTCATTGTTGATTGTAACTAGCTCCATGGAGAGCTAAACCCCCTAGTGGGTACTTGGATTTGTGAATCCTAGGATGCATTTGCTTTATTAAACCTTTATTATGCTTTCATTAATTGATGTTTTAATTGAGTTCCAATCTTGAATGCTTGATTGAATGAATACTCCCTTAGAGTGACAGTAGGGTTGAGAGTTCTTATTGGTAACCCTTGTGAGTGAGTGACACACCACGAGAGTTAGACAAAGCTAGATTGGAGATGGTCGAGAGGGTGAGTCGAGAGGTAGCGGAGTGTCCCCTTTCCCCTCTGGTGTGATTTATCCTACCTCCATTTTCTCGAGTTCTTTATGGTCATAGTAGAGTGAACGGGCTAAAGGATGACCTTCCGCTGGGGCTTAGTTGCAGAGGCAATGGAGTGAAGCGTTGAAGTGATTTTAGCACCTAGGGCTTAATTGTAACTAGGGACCTTCCACCTGGACCAAAGGGTTAGGTGTACTTCTAGGAAGAGGATTTATCACTTGGAATCCCTAGAACTCATTGCAATTTTATACAAGTGTGAGGTGTCGAGATTGTTCGATTTCTCCTCTCGGACATTGTATAGAGTTAGGCATGGTTGACCTTAGATTTGGGACCATGCATTGAAGGATCTCCACGACTCATTAATGCATTAGTTAGGAAGCATAATAGAGGGTTTTGCACTTGAAACAATTGTCATAGGTGGAACAATATCTGAGTACCCCATTCATATCGATTGCCTTACCTCCCCTTTACTTGTTTTTCTCTTTCTTGTCTCTTTTACTTTTGTTTACATTACATCTTGTCAACCAAATCACTATTCATCTTCACTTAGTTAAGAAACAATTTAAGTATTTTTATTCCCTACTCCCAGTGGATACGATACCCACTCACTTGTGATTTTCTTACTCGATAAACCCGTGCACTTGCGGGACATACGTAAGGGCGTTGTCACTCCATGTTTTGAGAGGCCTGCGGCTAGGGTTTGGAGTGATATTGGCAAAGCTTTTGGAGTGGTTCTACGGTTTTGACACGGCATTTCTATTGGAAGATAGTTATTGGGGGAGCTTTCTTCGGCACCGATCCGGCAAGATGTGCCCTAGGCTTGACAAAGGCACCTTTGGATAGGATGAGGCTACTCCACAAGACCATCGACACGAATACCGAAGGGGTTTTTCTATAGATTTCATGTTTTTACTTTCAATTGCACTATTGATTGTATCTTTCTCCATTGAGGGCTAAACCCCCTAGTGGTTACTTGGATTTGTGAACCCTAAGATGTATTTGTTTCATTAACCTTTTATTATACTTTCCTTAATTGATGTTTTAATAGAGTTCCAATCTTGAATGCTTGTTGAATGATTTCTTCTGGTAATCCTTGTGAGTGAGTGACACACCATGAGGATTAGACAAAGCTAGATTGGAGAGGGTCGAGAGTGTGAGTCGAGAGGTAGCAGAGCATCCCCTTTCTCCTCCGGTATGATTTATCCTACCTCTATTTTCTAGAGTTCTTTATGGTCACAATAGAGTGAAGTGTTGAAGTAATCCTTAGTATCTGGTGCTTTATTGTGACTAGGGGCCTTTCGTATGGACCAAAGGGTTAGGTCTATATATAGGAATAGGGTTTATCACTTGGAGTTCCTAGAGCATCTTGCAACTTTACACAGTATGAGGTGTTGAGATTGTCTGATTTCTCTACTGAGACATAGTGTAGAGTTAGTCACGGTTGACCTTAGGTTTGGGACCGTGTATCTTAGGATGTCCATGACTCATTGAGCATTAGTTAGGAAGCACAATAGTTGGTTTTGCACTTGAAGCGATAATCCTCGGCGAAGCAATGTCTGAGTATCCAACTTAATATCGATTGTCTTTCCTCTCACTTATTTGTGCTTCTCTTTGTTGTTTCTTTTATTCTTATTTACATTACATCTTATCAGCACAATCATTGCCTCATCTTCGCTTGGTTAATGATAAGTGCTTGTGCGTTGAGAATGTGAAGTATTCTTTCCTTATGATGAGGATTACTTTTATCAGGTTTAAGCACTAATTCATGTCTATTGTGTTCTTTTACGAATGTAGGGTTGCGAAGCTAAATATTAAGAAAAGAAGCCAAAAGTAGATCATGAATGCATTATTTGCTGGAATCTTGGAAGGAACAAACGTGAAGACACAAGTTGGGCTCAAGGATACGTGATTGTGTGCCAGCCTCCATGTATTCAAGCAATTACAATGAGTTGGAGGGGAGCTTTCATCGGCATCGATCTAGCGAGGTGTGCCCTAGGCCGGATAAGGAGACCTTTGGATGAGACAAGGCTACTCCACAAGACCATCGACATGACTACCAAGGGGGTTTTCGTATAGACTATTGGTTTTCACTTTTGATTTTACGATTGATTGTATCTTGCTCCATGGAGAGCTAAATCCCCTAGTGGGTACTTGGATTTGTGAATCCTAGGATGTATTTGTTTATTAAACCTTTTATTATGCTTTCCTTAATTGATGTTTTAATTGAGTTCCAATCTTGAATGATTGATTGATTGAATACTCCCTTAGAGTGACAATAGGGTTGAGAGTTCACATTGGTAACCCTTGTGAGTGACTAACATACCATGAAGGTTAAACAAAGCTAGATTGGAGAGGGTCTAGAGGGTGAGTCAAGAGGTAGCGGAGGGACCCCTTTCCCCTCCAACGTGATTTATCCTACCTCCATTTCCTCGAGTTCTTTGTGGTCACAATAGAGTGAAGTACTAGCGGATGAACTCCACTGTGGCTTAGTTGCGTGAGCGACAGAGTAAAGCGTTGAAGTGAGTGTTAGTGTCTGAGGCTTAATTGTGACTAGGGGCCTTTCATTTGGACCAAAGGGTTAGGTCTACAGATAGGAAGAGGGTTTATCACTTGGGATCCATAGAGCTTCTTGCAACTTTACAATGTGTGAGGTGTTGAGACTAATTGATTTCTCCACTGGGGCATAGTGTAGAGTTAGTCACGGTTGACCTTAGGTTTGGGACCGTGTATCTTAGGATTTCCATGACTCATTAATGCATTAGCTAGGAAGTATAATAGTTGGTTTTGCACTTGAAGCAATAATCCTAGGCGGAATAATATCCGAGTACCCCACTTTTATCGATTGCCTTTCCTCTTACTTATTTGTACTCCTCTTTGTTGTTTCTTTTATTCTTGTTTACATTACATCTTATTAGCACAATCATTGCCTCATCTTTGCTTGGTTAAGTAGCAATTTAACTATTTTTATTCCCTACTCCTTATTGATATGATACCCCACTCACTTGGGAATTTATTACTCGACAAACACGTGCAGTTGCTGGTCACATGCAAGGGGCGTTGTCAGTTAAGTAGCAACTTGAGTGTTTTTATTCCCTACTCCCTGTGGATACGATACCCACTCACCTGGTATTTATTACTATGACAAACCTGTGCATTTACGGGTCACACGCAAGGAGCATTGTCAAGTTTTTACCGTCGTTGCCGGGGAATAGGCATTTAGTGATACTTTGCACTTTGCTATCTTAGCTATTCATTCATTCATTCTATTTCACATCATCTTATTCTTTCACCATTCTAATTTGTTCTTTTTCTTTTATTATTGAAAAATGATTAACATACCCGAATTATTCAACATAATCACGGGAATGGTTGAAAATATAGAACAGAAGGTTCAATTGTTTGCACTACAAGCCACATCGTGTTATCCCCTGCAAGAGCAATATACTATTCATCATCCCATGGAAGAATCAGTTGTTGATTACATTGCTAGAATTCAGGATCAGAATTTCGAATTAGATAGTGTGCTGGATCAGTTTGAAAATTATGCATTGGCATCTATGAGTAATCACTTAGAAGAAAGTTTAGAGATTGTACTTGCTCAGTTTAACTCTTCTTACCATGTACAAAGATAAGAACTTTTCTCTTTGGGTGTATCAATGTCAGGGAAGCAAATTAGTGAGATGGAGGAGTTGATAGTCGTTGAAGACCATTCAGAAACACATGCACAAGTGGAAGAGGGGGAGAATGATGTTATACAAGAGGCGAACAATTTTGAGGAAATTGACGGATTGAAGGAAAGCATATTGCGGCCATTAATTGAGGAACCACTCGATCTAGAGCTTAAAACCTTGCGGGCACATTTGGAGTATGCCTTTTTAATGGAAGAATCAAAGCTCCTAGCGATTGTGGCTTCAAATTTGTCTACAGATTAGAAGGATAAGCTTGTTAGCATGTTGAAAAGACATAAGTCAACTATTGCATGGAAAATTTCAGACATTAAGGGCATAAATCCATGGTTTTGCACTCATAAAATCTTAATGGAGGAGAACTACAAATCTGTGATCCAACCCCAATGAGTTTAAAGCCAAACATGAAGGAAGTCATCAAGGCAGAGGTGGTAAAACTTTTAGATGCAGGGATTATTTACCCCATATCTAACAGTGCATAGGTGAGCCCAACTCAAGTAGTTCCCAAAAAAGGGGGGATGACAGTTGTGAGAAATGAAAAGAATGAATTGATTCCGACCAGGATAGTTACATTGTGGCATGTTTGCATTGACTATAGAAGATTGAATAACACCACTCGAAAAGACCATTTTCCATTGCCGTTTATTGATCAGATGTTGGAACGATTGGCAGGGCATCAGTTTTATTGCTTTCTTGAAGGTATGTCAGGATACTTTCAAATCCCCACAGACACAAAATATCAAGAGAATATCACATTTACTTTCCCCTACGGTACCTTTGCTTACAGAAGAATATCTTTCGGGTTGTGTAATTGATTGCTTCCCCGCAACTGTATGGGATCGCCAAGTAATACCTCGTGTAAAGACACGAGGATCGTATTCCACGGGGCTAAGGATCTCCTATTACTCCTTCTCGAACTATTATCTAACCTAAGATCTCAAGTGATGGAATTTACTCTACTAGAAGCAATTAACACTAAAACAAGATTATCACAAATTAGAGAGAACAAGCAATGAGCAAGCAAAAGAATCAATGTAATGCAAAGGCCTATGGATGTGGATCCCCTTGAGGGGTTATCATGAAACATGGATGATGATCAAAAGATGCAAGGGTAATTTGGGCCAAGAGATTTCTAGATTAGAACAACCCCAATTTCTCGGCGATTGAACCCTAATCCCATACGGACATAGATAGGAATTTCTTCCAAATCCACATTCCTAGGATTGCATTAAGTACAAGGAAATCTCAAATAGGAGTAAACCTACTCTTCTTCGGCTTAAACCTAACATGGAGGGCTACCAACACCCAATTTCTCGGCGTGATGATACAAGTATCCCTTTCTAATCCATTCATGATCTAATACATGTGAGCAAGTTACATCTACATGCATCACTCATAAAAGAGCTACGGATTTCTCCTTAGTGTAGCACTTAGCATGAAAACAATGGATTAAATCTCAAAATTACCCAAGCATGGAATTAACAAGTAATCATCCAAAATACATGATAAACCCCCCCAAGGTTCACCAACACCCGGTGGCCTTGGGGGTCTAGTGTGTCATCATTCCACAACAAGCAATACAATCAAGTGAAACACAAAAGAAAAGCATAAATGACACTCCCTAGATGAAATGGTGGAGGAGGAGGTAGAAAATGTGCCGAATGACACTTCCCCCGCTAAAAGAATGCCGAATGATGCTTCCTTTACCCGTGGGTCTCCTTCCTTCAAATCGTGGTAGATCTCCCCTTGAATGATGTTGCCTTCTTGCCTTGAGAGTCTTGGACCTTGGCCTTGAATGATCTCCTAGCTTCCTTGCCCTTCTTATCCTTCCCAAGGTTGCCCAAAAGCCTCTCAAGTGGTGTCTCAAAATATGTCCAGAAAAAGTCCCTTGTTCTGCCCTAAAAATCAGCTTTTATACCCCCCACGACATACGGGCTGTATAGGGGTCATATGGGGGTCGTATAGCACTCAAAAACACTAGATTCGCGCTTCATACGAGGTACATACGGGGGTCCATACAACCCCCATACGGCTCCTCATACTGGGTAGTATGGGGGTGGTATGGAAATCTTGGCAGACAACTTCAAATCATTCCTCTGCTACAGTGCATACGGCCCCCATACTGGGTAGTGTGGGCATGGTATGAAATTGTTGTTTTCTTCTCTTTTCGTCTAAATGATATCTACTTGTTCTCCATGGCTTTCTTATGCCCTACAAAGCAAATAGTAGATGATTAAGCGCAAACAGACATCAAACCTCACAAAATACATGCAAAGTGAATACGATATATATATGAAAACACCTACATTAAGACACTTATTAGTAATGCACCCATGACATTCCAGAGCTGTATGACTACCATTTTTGATGATCTTCTAGAGGACATTATGGAGGTGTTTATGGATGATTTTTTGGTATTTGGAGATTCCTTCGATATCTGTCTAAAAATTTTGGAAAGAGTGCTAGTGAAGTGTGAATAGACGAATCTCGTTCTTAATTGGGAGAAATGTCACTTTATGGTCCAATAAGGCATTGTTCTCGGATATAAAATTTCCCAAGTGGGTATGGAGGTGGATAAGGCAAAGATTGAAGTCATCAAAAAGCTTCCACCACCTACAAACGTGAAAGGGGTTCGTAGTTTCTTGGGGCATGCAGGTTTTTATAGAAGGATCATCAAGGACTTTTCAAAGATCACGCAACCGTTTATTCATGTAAGCAAACTAAACTAAAAACTATGAAAACCGTAAACACTTGGGTTGCCTCCTAAGAAGTGATTGTTTAACGTCACCTAGCTTGATGTACCTTGTCTTACCTCATGGGGGGTCATAGATGAAGGTTGCCCTCTTACCCATGGCTTGAAAGCATGATGAGCAAAGTCTCTTGAAGGTAGAGGATGAATTACCGGGCTTGGGACCACCTAGCAATGGTTCAACCAATTTGTTTGGTTCACGCACGTCTCCAATAACCTTGCAGCATTTCCGATAGCATCTCCTAGCCCTCTTCATCTTCCGGAGCACTTTCTTCAGGATCCACGGAGTAGATGGTACATCTTCCGTCGAACCAAGCAACATAACTTCTTCATTGTCCTCTTCTTGGTCAAACAAACCTTCGTATGGGTCTGGGTTGAACATTTCCTGCATGTATTCATCAACAATCTCATCAGTAGTGTCTAGAAAATACAAAGTCTCATCGAAATCAAGAGAATGCCGCATGGCTTCAGCAAGGCGGTAGGTGAGCTTGTCATCTCCAACTCTCAATGTTAGCTCTCTGCCGTCCATGCCAGTCAATGCTTTGGAAGTCCCAAAACGGCCTCCAAAGTATTAACGGTACATCTGCATCCTCATCGACGTCTAGCACTACAAAGTCAACCAGAAAAATGTACTTGTCCACTTTGACAAGTACATCTTCGATGATACCCCTCGGATATCACACCATTCGGTCCGCCAATTGCAAAGTCATCCGAGTAGGCCTAGGCTCGCCCAAGCCTAGCTTTTGAAAAAAGGTGTATGGCATGACGTTGATGCTGGCCCCTGAGTCCGCCAATGCCATTTCTTCACCCATATTGCCAATATTACAAGGAGTGATGAAGTTTCCCGGGTCTTTCTTCTTATTCGGCATGCTCTTTTGCAATACCGCCGAGCAAGATGCATCTAGAATTTTGGTCAACAAGTCCTTCAAGAATTTTGCATACCTTGACATTTGGGCCAATGCCTCAATAAAAGGAATATTAATGTGGAGTTGCTTGAACAAACTCAAGAACTTCTTGTACTGTTCATCCCCTTAGTCATTCTTCAATCTAGAGGGATAAGGGATTCTTGCTTTGAAAGTTGGGGGTGCCACCTCCTTCTCTTTGCTTGCTCCCTCCTCAACCTCTATAACCTCGGGTGCGTGTTTATTTGGTTTCTCACTCGGAAGCCTACCTTCAACCTCACGACCACTTCTCAAAGTGATTGCCTTTACATGCTCTCTAGGATTAGTCTCGGTATTACTCGGCAAGCTTCCTTATGGCCTTTCAGATAGAGACTTCGCAATCTGCCCCACTTGATTTTCAAGATTGTGCAAAGAGCCGGTATGGTTGCGAAGTGTAGCCTCAACTGATTGAAACCTTGTATCTAACGATTGCACAAACCTAGTCAAGGCCTTCTCTAAATCGGTCATTCAGGTCTCCAAACTTGAAACTCTGTTTTCCATGTTTGGGGCTTGTTGTTGTTGGAAACCCGATGGCCCCATGGCCTTTTGTGGACCTTGGTTACACCATAAGAAATTGTAATGATTTTTCCAACCTGGATTGTAGGTCTTACTGTATGGGTTTCCTTGATTCCTCATTGCATTACCCACAAAATCGACATTCTTAACCGAAGATGCATCACCAATAGAGATCGGGCAATCGAAGGGAGCATGTCCTCCACTACACCCGGTGCAAGTAGCCATGGCCGCCACTCTATTTGAAGTTAGAAGATCTAACTTCTTACTAAATGATTCCACTTGAGCCGCCAACAAAGTTACTGCATCTATCTCATGGAGACAGGCCACCTTTTTCTTCTCCCTAGCATTCCATTGGTAGCTGTTTAACCCCATTTCTACAATTAATTGATGGGCCTCACCGGGGGTCTTGCTACCTAAGTATCTCCTGTTGTAGCATCCAAGAGTTGCCTTGTGCTCGGATTCAAACTATTGTAAAAATTCTGAACAATCATCAACTCCGGGAATCCGTGTTGTGAGAACTTTCTCAAGAGCTCCTTGAACCTTTCCCACGTCTCAAATAGAGACTTCAATTCCACCTGAACAAAGGACGAGATCTCATTCCTAAGCTTTGCAGATTTTCTGGGAGGGAAATAACGGGCAAGAAAAGCTTCTACCATCTCCTCCCATGTTGTAATCGAGGCTCTAGGTAATGAGTGTAGCCACTGCTTCGCTCTCCCCTTCAAGGAAAATGGGAAGGCTCTCAACTTGATGGCATCATTCGTCACCCCGTTTATCTTCAACATATCACACACCTCGAGAAAGTTCTCTATATGACTGTTTGGATCCTCATCGGCCAAACCATTGAACTGTGCGTATTGCTGCAACATGTGGATGAATAACGGCTTCAGCTCGATGTTTTGAGCTGTAATCGGGGGACGCACAATACTCGATTGTGTCCCCAATACTGAAGGTCTGGCATAATCGGATAATATCCGCTGTTGCTCATTCTGTTTTGGCATGTTTTCAGACACTTCTACTTCCAAATCAGCTAGATTAGACTGTTCTTGCACAGGTTCTTTCTTTTTTCTTCTAAGTGTACTTTCGAGCTTGGGATCTCCTTCAATCAATATCGAGGGATTCCCTCGGGTCATAACCTAGAGCTACACCCAAAAAGAAAGAAAAAGAAAACAGAACAATGATAGAATAAGAAGATATAAAATAGAATAAATGAATGAATAGCTAAGAAAACAAAGTGCAAAGTATCTCTAAACACCTACTCCCCGGCAACGGCCCAAAAACTTGACGAAAGCCCCTTGCGTAAGTCTCGCAAGTGCACGGGGTCGTCGAAGTAGTAATCCCAGATGAGTGGGTATCGTATCCACAGAGAGTAGAGAATAAAGACACTTAAATTGCTTCTTAACTATGTGAAAGATGAATAGTGATATGTGTGACAAGATATCAAATAACAAAAGTAAAAGCAACAAGAAAGAGAGCACAAGTACAGATGAAGGTAAGACAATCGATATAAATGGGGTACCCAGATATTGTTCGGCCTAGGACAATCGTTTCAAGTGCAAGAACACTCTATTATGCTTCCTAATTAATGCAATAGTGAGTCGTGGAGATCTTTAAATACATGGTCACAAATCTAAGGTCAACCATGCCTAACTCTATACATGTCCCGGAGGAGAAATTGAATAACCTCTCAACCTCGCACTTGTATAGAATTGCAATGAGTTATAGGGATTCCAAGTGATAAATCCTCTTCCTAGACGTAGACCTAACACTTTGGTCCAGGTGGAAGGTCCCTAGCCACAATTAAGCCTTAGATGCTAAGATCACTTCTACGCATCACTCTGTTGCACCCGCAACTAAGCCCCAGCAGAAGGTCATCCCTTAGCCCATTCACTCTACTATGACCGCAAAGAACTCTGACAAGGTCCCCTTGCGTATATCCCACAAGTGCACGGGTTTGTCGAAGTAATAATTCCGGATGAGTGGGTATCGAATCCACATTGAGTAGGGAATAAAAACACTCAATTTGCTTCTTAACTATGTGAAAGATGAATAGTGATATTTGTGACAATGATTCAATTCTCAAAAGTAAAAACAACAAGTAAGAGAGCACAAGTAAAGGAGAAGGTAAGGCAATCGATAAAGATGGGGTAACCGGATAATGATCCGCCTAGGACAATCGTTTCAAGTGCAAGAACCCTCTATTATGCTTCCTAATCAATGCAATAGTGAGTCGTGGAAATCCTTAATTACATAGTCCTAAATCTAAGGTCAACCATGCCTAACTTTATACATGTCCCGGAGGAGAGATTAGATAACCTCTCAACCTCGCACTCGCATAGAGTTGCAATGAGCTATCACCTCAGCGCTTCACTCTGTTGCACTCGCAACTAAGCCCCAGCGGAGGGTCATCCCTTAGACCATTCACTCTATTATGGCCGCAAAGAACTCGAGGAACAGAGGTAGAATCTATCACATCAGAGGTGAAAGGGAACGCTCCTGTACCTCTCAACTCACCCTCTCAACCCTCTCCAACCTAGCTTTGTCTAACACTCGTGGTGTGTCACTTACTCACAAGGTTTCCAATAAGAACTCTCAACCCTAGTGTCACTCTAGGGGAGTATTCAAACAATCAAGCATTTAAGATTGGAACTCACAATAAACATCAATTAATTGAAAGCATAATAAAGAGATTCAATAAAACGAGTACATCCTAGGGTTCACAAATACCCAAGTACCCACTAGTGGGTTTAGCTCTCCAAGGAGCTAGATACAATCAATGAAATCGAATATAAAGGCATAGAATCCATAGAAAACCCCCTCGATAGTTATGGCGATGGTCTTGTGGAGAGTCCTCTACTCGTCACAAGGGTCTCTTTGTTCGGCCCAGGATACACCTCGCCAGATCGGTGTCGACGAAAACTCTCTCACTAACCTTCTTCCAAATGGAGCGCGATGTCGGAGCCGTAGAACCTCCCTAAATCCCTAGCCAATACCTCTCAAAACCCTAGCCGAAGCCCTCTCTCAAGTTGGGGAAAAGATGGAGAAAAAAATGCTGAAATCGGGCTGAAATCGGCTTTTAGAGGGCTGGAATCGGACATCCACACGCCCCTGTGGATTTTTCATACGGGCGTGTGGAATTTCCACACGCCCGTGTGGATTCTCTATTTTCCTGTTTCTTCGGCCGGCTGTGAACAGTCTATACCTAAACATTTACCAAATTTTCTCTCTATTAGAGGAGAGCAAGCATTGAAACAATAAGATGTAACAAGAATTGAAGAAGACATCAAAGCACCCTTCTCAATCTTGCCTTGTGATGATTGCCATAGAACACCCAAAATAGAATAAGTCCTAGAGTTCATCTATGCTAGATGGGTAGTTTTACTCATCACAAAGAACATCAAATATAATAACTAGGATTTTCACCATTATAGCAATCAAGTAATACAAACAAGCAATTAGATACAAATATCATGAATTGCAACTAGGAAACAACTAAATTATAAGAATCCACAACCAATACCAAAAGATAAAACCCTAGAGTTTAGCTATGCTCAAATATCTACAAAATTAGCCCTCCATTAATGGAGGGTAAGCATTCAAATTACAAGACACAAAGAGAATAAACATAAGCATTAAAACCCCTTCTCAATCGCGTCAAAGGTTGATAGCCGGAAAACTCCAAAGGACATTTTGCGAACACCGCCAAGATAATCTTGACGGCTACAATCTTTCTCTCCTTGATGATGGAATAAAATCTCCTTCAAAAGTCGCCTCTAAAACTCTAGAGATTCACCTCCTTTCTTCCCTAACCTCGCCTCTAAAAATAGAACAATAGATACCCTAAAAGTTCTCATTATATCAATTTATACTATACCGCTTATGGGCTGCTTACGGGCGTAAGGACATGGCCGTAAGAAGCTGGAGATGATCGGCTATAAGCCTTATAGGAATACTTATGACCTTAAGTCCCATCCGTAAAGTCTTCTATTTTGTGTTACGGTCCAGTTTACGGCCATAAACATTAGACTATAAGCTTCTCTATGTTGCTCTTGCAGCGTACTTACAAGCGTAAGCTCTACTCGTAAGCTCCTCAAAATAGTCCTTACGGGCCTCTTTACAGGCTTAAGTCCTACCTATAATGTTATAACCAGTTTTTGCTGTAGATTTTCTAGTCCAGCACTGTAGCATTCTAGTCACTGTACCATCACGATATTTACTCATTAAAACCTTTCTTCCTTTTTTCTTTTTCTTCTTTCCTTGTTTCTGGCCGAACCTTACTCTTTTCTTAAAAATTTTCTGGCGAGGTTTTCAGACTAACCAAAGTCTCCATTCTCCTTCTCATATCCTCTTGAATACGGTATGAACCTTGATCTAAGTTTATCCCGTATTTTCCTTGTATTTCTTTGTTTTTAAAGATTTTTAAAACCTAGATTTCTTCATGGATTTTGTTGTTTATAGGCTCAAATTGAAGCCAATGACTTGTTATTCATGTATAAGAATGTTTGTGAAGAAATTTCTTGTTTTAGTGTTGTAAACTGGGAGAAAATCCTTGTTTATGGGCTGGTTTACTGTAGAAATTCCGAGTTTACTGTAGCACCGACAATCTTTAGTTGTTTCTTTGATTTCTTTGCACTAGAGTGAAGCTAAAATCCCTAGGAATTCATTGGTAACCTTTAGACCTAGCTTTGAGCCAACCTTAGGATCAATTTAGGGTTGTTTGTTAGAAAACTTAGGGTTTCCTTGTTTGATTTAATTTTTGCTAATTATTATTGTGCTTTGTTATGCTTTGGCAAGGAGAAGAAGTCTTGGCTCGAGGCAAAGATTTAGCCGAGGATTAGCTTGCGAGGAAGACAAATCGCCAATTCGGTGAGTGGAATTGTTGAGCATCGCTTTATTAGAAGAATACCAATAGCTAGATATATATATATCATGTTTTAAGTGAGTTTTATTGGTTTATCCTTGTTTAGCATTTTGGTGAATGATAGTTATTATTGAGAAAGATCTTGGATGTCTCGTTTGGTATTTGATTTGTTATCGTTGGATATGTGATTGATATATATATCAATGAGTTGTGAAATCCTTGTTTTGTGTGAAACTTGGAATTTGTTGTGAAAATCATGGATTTTGTGAAATCTAAGGCTTGAAACTCATTTTGAATTGTTGAAAGGAAAAGATTTCCATGTTGTTTCTTGTGTTGGAATTTGTAAATCGATTTGTGTTATAAAGTTTGAGCTTTACTTGTGCTTTTATCATTTCCTCGTGCAAATGGTCAAGGTATTGTTGATTGATGATTATGGATGGCTATTATACTCAAAGTGGAGTTGTGTTCATTGTGGTGATTGTATGGTGATATCCTACTGCAGTAGACGGTCTCTACGGCCAGTCTGTTGAGGTGGTGTGCTGACCGACTGATTACTACGAGGTCCAGTTCAGGTGGGAGTGTAGAGCCTTGACTGGATATTCATCGGGTAGCCTGAGTCACCAACCGGTGAACTGATGGGTCAACATCAAGGACATGAGTACCTTTGCAGCTCTAAACCTAGCCATGGCCACAGCGAAGGTTTAGAGAGTTTTCTAGACCATGTTATGCTGGGTGAGTGTTGGGTATTGTGCTTATTTATTTCAGAACCATGACATTTAGTTGTTTTTACTTGTATTTGAAACTATGTTTTGTGGTTTTGGTGTTGTAAACCATAGTTGGGGTAAAAAGCGGTTTTCTTGGTATCATATTATGTTATTTTACTTCTTTTATAAGATCTATAATATATATAATAATATTTCTAAACTAGTATTATTTTGGTAAAGTATTTATTTTGATGATTTATTATTATTATTGCTGTTGGTATATTTCTGCTAAAGTTGTGCTAACCTCCCCTCATTGAGTAACTTTAGTTACTCATCCCTCTTTCTTCCTCCCAGTCTGTTGCAGCTAGTAGGTGTGGCTGTGTGGCAACGTACTGGGCATTTACTACTGTTTTATCTTCTACTGTACTTCTTTTAGTTCATGTATGTTATTTTTTTCATGGAATATGCTATTGTCCTATGGATCCATTAGTGTGTAGAAAACCTTGTTGCATGGTTTGGTATCTAAATAACTCTTAAACTTTTGCGTATTAGCATTTCCTATTGTTATTAGTGTTATTTCCCTGTGTATTTGTGAACCTCTATATTTTCTGTATCTTGCTGTCATTGTTGCTGCTACTGCTGATGTTGCTGTTGTTGTTACTATCGTTGTGTAACATTGTTTCTCTCTATTCTATATCTACGATATATATTGTTGAATTCTAGGTGTATTAGTCAGTCTTGCGGCGTCCTGAGGGTTGAGTAGCGGGGTATCCCTCCTCGGGATCATTGCGGCGGTTGTCACCTCCTGTGGGCCCACGGGTCCGGGCGTGACATGTAAGGTCGTCTGGTTTGATTTTATACTCCTCCTTATGGGCATAAGTATACCCGCAAGGTTCTTTGGAAGAGACTTTCGGCCGTAAGCTGACTGTAAGCAATCCTGTTTGTCTTGTCCTCAATCAATTGATGTGGAGAGAGTTCCATCTTCTTCGTTTAGGGTCTAGAATGCTTCTTTTGGTTATCTCTTTCGTCTTTAAGTGTTGTCTGAGGCCTGAGAATACAAAACACACTATGTTTAACGTCGAATTCCACAATATATTTCTAACATATACATACCCAATGAGTATACAAAATGCTATAAAATAATGGAACTTTGTACACTCATCACCAAGACAATTCCATCTTCCTTGTTTTGGTTCTTGATTGCTTCTTTTGGCTCTCTCACTACCCGATGCTTGAAAGTACTATTTACACCATATTTAGTATCGTGTTACACAAAACTACTCTAATACATGCTTAATGATTATATAAAGTGATATTAAAAACATATAAATGTACAGTCATCAAACTTCCATACTTTGGGGTATGCATGAAACTAGTATTGTTTTCCACTTCTCACCAATTACACTAGTGTTTATTATATGTTCTGCTCCCATATTCTCTAGTATGAAGGAAGCTCAAGAAATAATGGCATTTGGCAAATTGCTTTCATAATTCTGTCTCTAATGCCCATCACTTTCAAATCTCTATCTTCAATTTAAATTTGAAGAACATAATAACTTTTGGTGAGGAGTACAAGGGACAAAAAATAAGTGAAACTGGGTATTTGAATAATGACAACATAGTGATGCTATTCTTATACACAAAAAGAAAGCAAAAATAATTGAAGCAAAGGAATTTTCATGAGATGCCACACTTACTAACTGTTATAAATAAGCAAAGGTTAGGGATCATGGAACCAAATTAAGGAGCTCGCAAGGCCATGGCATCCCTTCAAGCAGAGAAGCCTCAACATGATCCCATACGTGAAGCCAATACTCAACACCCTCATGAGCATACTGCTGTTCATGAGGTTAAAGAGATGATGAGCCAAAAAATGGTGAAGGGTCCTAGTGACCGAAAGGAAGAGCAAAAGCACAAGGATGTACATGCGAACGATGCAATCCAGCTCAAGTCAAACGAAACCAAAGAGAAGAAGAAGAAGGGAACAAAGAAGGAGATTAACACTGCTTCTGCAAATAATAACACTGTATTCATAGGTAAGTCACCTAAAGATGAACACAAAGTAAAGAAAGAAAAGTCAGAAAAGAATTAGAAGAAGGAAAAGAAGAGTAAGAGCAAGAACAAGGATGATAGCAGCAACAGCAGTGAGAGTGAGGATGAGAAGGTAACAGTTGTTGGAAATAATTAAGACTTGGGTTGTTTGGATCTAACGCATAGATGTTTGAAGTTTGTGTTAGTTTATCTTGTAGATTTATTTGGATAAGATTAATATTATTTAATTATGTTGATTTGATTAGATAAGAAGAGTATTTATTTTTGGAATTTATCTTGATAAGATAAACGTCTCATAGCTTATCTAGATGGTTTTGTTAGTATATATATACAGCTTGTAAACTAGTTTTTGATAAGATGAAATAAAACCTGTGAGATTAAAGCTGTGCATCTCTCCCATCCTTCTATTTTCTTCTTCTTGTTTTCTCATTTCAAGTCGGCATCTTCTACACGTGGTACCAGAGCTAGTATATGCCCAAGTACCCGAGGTTCGCACCAATGGCGATCACCACCCAACAGGCAGCGAAAGAAAGCGGCGGTGTGTCGTTTCATTACCCAATGTTGACATCGTCCAACTATGACACATGGGCGATCAAGATGGAGGCGATAATGGATGCTCAAGGGGTTTGGGAATCCATCGAACTAGTGACCGGAACGACAGTGGATCCAAAGAAGGATAAGATGGCGTGGGTATACCTGTTCTAGTCCATTCTTGAGGACGTGCTTTTGCAGGTCGCAATGAAGAAAACAGCCAAGGAGGTTTGGGACAGCCTCAAGACGAGGTACCTTGGAGCAGATAGAGTGAAGAAGGCCCGTTTGCAAACTCTGAAGAGCGAGTTTGACAACTTGCGCATGAAAGAAGACGAATCGATTGATGAATTCACTGGTAAGTTGAGCGGGATGGCGACCAACTATAGCAACCTTGGCGCCACCTTGGAGAATGTTGCCCTCGTTAAAAAGTTGCTTGATTTTGTCCCTAACAAGTTTTTCCTGGTGATTGCTGGAATTGAGCAATTTTATGACATTGACACTATACCTTTTGAGGAGGCAATCTGTCATTTGAAGGCATATGATGAACGTGTTTGTCTTCCCAGTGGCCACGGCAAAAACAACAGGCAGCTCTTGTTAACCCATGCTGAGTGGCAGGCACGGCAAAATACAGTGGTGGAGAGGTGTCATCCGCTACCAAGGGGCGAGTAGTAAATGCCAACAGCAGTGATGGTCGCGGCCATGGACGAGGCCGTGGACGTGGTCATGGTTTTGGAACGGGTCGTGATAAGAGTCACATAAAATGTTTTAATTGTGATCTTTATGGCCATTTTGCTTCGGAATGCAAGAACAAGAAATAAGAGGAGGAGGCGCACCTTGCACAAACACAGGAGGAGGATCCAGCACTATTGTTAGAGGATCCAACACTATTGTTAGCAATGAACACAGAGTTAGGCAAATTGGTGTTACTGAATGAAGACAAGGTGGAACTGCAACTACGAGCCGACGGTGAGGCATATGTAAGCTCTGACATGTGGTATTTCAACAATGGTACAGGCAATCACATGTCAGGCCAGTGAAACAAGTTTCATGATCTGGATGACTCTATCCATTGTCATGTGAGGTTCGGTGGTGGCTCTACTGTGCAAATCAAAGGAAGAGGAACAGAGTTGTTCCAGTTTGAAGGTGGAGAGCAAAGGCTTCTCACAGAGGTGTATTACATTCCCGCACTGCCCAGTAACATCATAAGCATCGGCCAACTCACTGAGGGAGGTAGCAAAGTTGTTATTGCTAGTGCCTTCCTGTGATTGTATGATTCACAAGGAAGACTTCTCATAAAGGTTAAACGTTCATCCAATCGTCTTTACAAAGTGTTGATGAAGACGTGTGAGCCGGTGTGCTTGTATGCAAACATATCTGACCCAGCTTGGTTATGGCATGCAAGATTGGGACACGTATATTTTCAAGCTCTCAAGATGATGGTCAACAGAGGAATGGTATATGGGTTGCCTAAGATTAGTCACCCGATGCAAGTATGTGCTGGTTGCACGATTGCTATACAACCACGTCTTCCATTCCCCACTGTGGCGACATACCAAGCTAAGGAGCGACTCGAGCTAGTACATGCTGACTTATGTGGTCCCATTACTCCACAAACGGCAGCCGGGAACAAATACTTCTTACTCTTTGTCGATGACTACAGTCGGATGATGTGGGTGTATATCTCAAGTCAAAGAGTGATACATTAGAGTAATTCAAGAAGTACAAGGTACTTGTGGAGAATGAGTCTGGTCATAAGATGAAGATACTCAAAACCGATCGTAGGGGTGAGTTCTTATCCAAAACATTCAACACATTTTGTGAGAGCAAAGGCATTCAATGGTATTTCACCGCACCTTATACACCACAACAAAATAGTGTTGTAAAGCGGAGAAATAGAACCGTAGTGGACATGACGAGAAGTTTGCTGAAAAGCACACAGATGCCTTCAAGATTTTGGGGCGAAGCAGTCCGGCATGCGGTCTATATCTTAAATCGTGCAACTACAAAAGCATTACATGATTCAACCCCTCAAGAAGCGTGGACTGGAAGAAAACTGCGCTTGGACCACCTGAGGGTGTTTGGTTGCATAGCTTACATGAAGATACCAGCTGCACACCTTAAGAAGCTTGACGATCGTAGTATTCCTATGGTCTATCTCGGCATCGAAGCTGGGTGTAAAGCGCATAGACTTTTTGATCCACATCACAACAAGGTTCATATTAGTCGTGATGTGATCTTTGAGCAGAGCAAAAGTTGGATGTGGAGTGAGGCTGTGACAGATGACCAAGACATATGGGCCACATTCTCCATTGAGGAACCAGACATTGAGGAAAACAAGGAAGCAAGAACATTGAACTCACCAGGGATGCCAAGTGATGTGACTATGACATCAGATGTAGCTCCAGACACTAGAAGCTCACCCTCGGCCACGCCAAAACCAATAGATGTAGCACCAACATTGCTAGCCATTATGGGAAGTTTGAGTCCTCCAGATTCATCCACTGACGAACGCCCCTTGTGTAAATCCCGCAAGTGCACGGGGTCTTCGAAGTAATAATCCCAGATGAGTGGGTATTGTATCCATAGGGAGTAGGGAATAAAAACACTTAATTTGTTTCTTAACTATGTGAAAGATGATTAGTGATATGTGTGACAAGATATCAATTAACAAAAGTAAAAGCAATAAGAAAGAGAGCACAAGTAAAGGAGAAGGTAAGGCAATCGATAAAGATGGGGTACCGGGATATTGTTCCACCTAGGATAATCGTTTCAAGTGCAAGTACCCACTAGGGGTTTAGCTCTCCATGGAGCTAAGTACAATCAAAGAAATCGAATGTAAAAGCAATGAATCTACAGAAAACCTCCTCGATAAAGAAACGAATGCTGAAATCGGGGCTGAAATCGGCTTTTAAAGGGCTAGAATCGGGAATCCACACACCCCTGTGAGCGCCCCTGTGGATTTTTCGCACGAGCGTGTGGAATTTCCACACGCCCGTGTGAATTCTCTGTTTTCCAGTTTTCTCGGCCGGCTGTGAACAGTGGTGCTACACTGTTTTTGCTACATTGCCTGCTACTGTACCGGCCTGAAATACTCCCGAATCCATGCTTTCATCGAGGTAACGCAAACGGGCACACATTTACGTCATGGATCACTTTGCTTCTTCAATAACGGACATGTTGGTGGAGATCTTATGCTATATGCATAAGTCGGAATGCTTGAATGTGACTGCCTTTGTGCCCCTCCATATGATTGTACTAACTCGAATACGAGGAGGTTGGCACACATTCCCGCATCTCGAACCCGACCTATGTCTCCACGTTTGAACCTTTGCAAGATTTCCTCCAAATTAGTACATTACAACCCTACCTGTATGAAAGTAACATAAATACACATATATTAGTGTAAAAACCTGAGAAAAGTAATGCTCAACATAAGGAAAGAACGCTTCGCATTCTTATCGCACAAGCACTTATCATCCACATATGATGATAAACCAGGTAAGTTTTGATCTCTTGCAAAAATTTATGAAGAAACAGAGAAATTACATCCATTGTCAGAGGAACTATTACAGGCTGAAATGCATGAACCTGTAACCTCCTTTGAAGCAGTCAAAGAGAAGCAATGGGTTGAAGTAATGGACCAAGAGATTACATCAATTGAAAAGAATAAGACATAGTCACTAACTGACTTGCCAGCTGGACATAAACTTATTGGTTTGAAATGGGTTTACAAACTAAAAAAGGATTCAGAAGGGAAGGTGGTTAAACACAAAGCCAGACTTGTTGCAAAGGGATATGTACAGCGGCAAGGAATTGACGACGAGGAAGTCTTCTCTCCAGTGGCAAGAATCGAAACAGTCTGGTTATTACTTGTACTAGTAGCTCAATGCAAGTGGCAAGTGTATCACATGGATGTCAAAACGGCATTCTTGAATGGAGAGCTACTGGAAGAAGTCTATGTTACTCAGCCAGAGGATATGTAGTGAAGCAACAAGAGCACAAGGTGTACAGATTGTTCAAGGCACTGTACGGATTACGCCAAGCACCCCGAGCCTGGAATCTTCGGTTGGATAGAAAATTGAAGAGCTTTGGTTTTATTAAATGCCCCCAAGAGCATGCTGTTTATGTGAGAACTAAATAGTCTAATATTTTGATTATTGGAGTTTATGTTGATGATCTTACTATAACTGGAACAGAAGCTATCGACATCCAAGAATTCAAGCATCAGATGATGAATGAATTTGAGATGTCTGATCTCGAACTTCTTTCCTATTATCTGGGCATTGAAGTGGAACAAAAGGAAGAGAGAATTTCCCTCAAACAATCGGGATACGCTAGAAGGATCCTACAACAATTCGGCATGGAAGATTGTAACCCATGTAAGTGCCCCATGGAACCAAAACTACAACTTGGAAAATATCCCAAGGGAGAGTTTGTTGATCCAACTGAATATCGGCGTGCCATTGGAAACCTAATATACATGCTACACACTGGACCTGGTCTTGCATATACAGTAGGGATGGTTAGTAGATGCATGGAGAAGCCTACAATGCTACACCAAAAGGATGTAAAGCAAATATTAAGGTATATTAAAGGTACAATTGAATTTGGTTTGGAATACACAAGTAGAGGTGATGGCAAAATTATTGGGTTTTGTGATAGTAGTTTGGCCAGCGATATTGATGACGAAAGAAGCACTAGTGGGATGGTGTTTTATGTCAATAAAAGTGTGATTTCATGGGGTTCACAGAAGCAAAAGAGTGTCGCATTGTAGTCATGTGAAGCTGAATTCATGGCAGCAACAGCAGCCTCTTGTCAAGTGATATGGTTGAGGGGATTGATGAGTGAAGTGAGAAGGCGTCCTCCATAAGTAGTCAAGCTATATGTTGATAACAAATCAGCGATAGCACTGATGAAGAATCCAGTGTTCCATGGGAGAAGTAAGCACATCAATACCCGGTTCCATTTATTCGTGAATGTGTTGAAAGAGGGGAGATTATTGTTGAGCATGTAAATGGAGAAGAACAACGTGCAAAAATTCTCACTAAGTCACTTACAAAGGTGAAGTTCTCAGAGATGCGCCTGTTAATTGGAGTCAAGGACTTAACACAACCAAGTCTAGATTAGGGTGAGAGTTTGTTGGAAATAATCAAGACTTGGGTTGTTTGGATCTAACGCATAGATGTTTGAAGTTTGTATTAGTTTATCTTGTAGATTTATTTGGATAAGATTAATATTATTTAATTATGTTGATTTGATTAGATAAGAAGAGTATTTATTTTTTGAATTTATCTTGATAAGATAAACGTCTCATAGCTTATCTAGATGGTTTTGTTAGTCTATATATACAGCTTGTAATCTAGCTTTTGATAAGATGAAATAAAACCTGTGAGATTAAAGCTGTGCATCTCTCCCGTCCTTCTCTTTTCTTCTTCTTATTTTCTCATTTCAAGTCGGCATCTTCTACAAGAGTGAATGAGCAAAATAAGATAGATGCATGCATTTCATATCTAGAACCAGTTTTCGCTGTTATTCTAATGATTAGTTGGTTCTTATGTTTCCGAATTGGAATGCAGAAGGGTGGGAAAGAGAAGAAACATAAGTGATCAGGACTTGATGACCAGATATTTTATAATATATCTCATGGCACTTGAAGAATAAAGGTTCTGCGTGCACTATATATGGGAATGGTGTCTATATTATGAACCATGGCTAATAATATTTTCACTGCATTACTACTTCTTAATCTTTGCGCTTGTTTTAGATATTAAGAACCATATATAATGTAATATATATATATATAAGTAGGAGTCATCACGTTACTAGAAGGTCCTAGATTTTAAAAAGGGAGATAGAAAAGAAACAAGTTTAAAGAGAGAAAATAGAACAGTTACAAGTTATTGAATCATTGTGCCAGCAACCACTGAGTTGTTATATTCTGTTTTTAACTTAGCTATGTGTGCTTGTAGAAATAAAATTGGACATTTTAGATTAACTGGGTGCTAGTAGAAATAAAATTGGACGTTTTAGATTAATTGAGTTATTGTAACCAGCCTCATGCACATATATATCTTTATAACATTCATCTCTTAATTAAGATAATATATGTTTATTAAATCAATCATAGCTACATTGGAGTTGCTCAAGGTAAGACTTGTTCAAAAGAATCATTTTAATTTCTACTCAACAGAATTAAAGTCCGTTTTTTTATAATAGTTTTTAAAAATAAAATAACTGAGCTATTAATTAAATATTTGATTGTGTTATTACATTATTAATTTATTATTTCGTTTTCAATTTTAAACTAAAAAAATAAATATAAAATTATTAAAAAAAGCTATAATTAATTTTTTGAAGTTACCCAATTTTGCCTTATTTTTAGTTTAGTCATCCAAATTCAAAATATATGAAAGTAGTCACTCAAGTTATAAAAACTTTCACCGGACAATCACCCGAGACTTTTCAGTGCTTAATAGCCCATGTGGCCATGGGAAAATTTGAGTCAGCAGCTGATATCCACCTCATCAAGCTCACTTGGCTTGTCTAAGTCATATTAATTAGCTGAATCGGCAAAACAACCGACACCTCACCCAATAAATTAATCAGCACTTGTCCCTTTCTTCTACTTCTTATTCTTCTTCTTATCACCATTGTTCTGGAGAGTTTCAACTTTCCCAAGCGCAAGGCACTGGTTGACGAGGCCTTGTGAAGATAGGGTAATATCATTGACAATGTTGCATATATTCAACAATTTTGTGTGATTGGGAGGTCTATTTCACCGCATGTTGAAGCTTTTTAAGATTCCACACAAGAGACATGCCCTACAACCCAGTGGAAAATGTTGTTCCTTTTTTTGTGCTTGATTTATTCAGAATTAGATTGTTAATATTAAGGTGATTGTAATATTTATTTTTTGTGTAACATAGTTTGTTGAACAAGAACCCAATTTTTTTTTTTTTTTTTTTTTTTTTTTTTGCAAATGCATTACACATATTAGTTAATTTATCATGTGATATACCTTTTAGCGTTAATAATCCACTAACGGTAAATCAGTGCATTTGTTTAACACAGCTTGGCTATTCTCAGAGAGCTTTGATTTGTGCATACAGGATTGTGAGCATTACTGATTAATGGTAGTAAACAATTGATGTTATCATGGTAAAAAGTGGGAAAAGGTTTTCATTTATTGAAAGCTGCAATTTCATTCACATCTGCTGTGTAAATTTTTACAACAATCACTACAAGAAACCAGTCGCATCACTGACGGAATTTTTCCAACGGAATTTTTTCCATTGGTAATATCAATATCACTGACGGAATTTGTGACGGAATTCCAACGAACAATTTTTAACACCTCAGAACATATTAGTGACGGAATATAATTTTATCACCAACGGAAAATTTCGTCAGTGATAATTTCCGTTGGAAATTCCATTGGTGAAAAGAATTAATTTTATTTCTATGATTTAAAATAAGTTGTTAATATTTTGAAAATTATTATTATAAGATTGACAATAACCTCGATGCCGGCGTTATCAACCCCTCCCATCCCACTATATTTTTTTATTCTTATTATTTAAATATTATATTAAAATTAATAAAAACAATAATATAATCAATTATTTTTAAATGGGAGATATAACCCCTGGCGAGGGTTACTAAGTGCTAACCCCGATGCGGGGTTATTAACCCTCCCACTATATTTTTTTTATTTCTAATTTAAATTATTATATTAAAATTAAAAAAATAATTAAATAATAATGGGAGATTGTAACGCTAGAATTAATTGTATATATATTTAATATAAATACGTTTTTCAACTAAAAAAATAATAAAAAAAGGCTTTTTTTAATTCATGAAATCATGGTCTCAATTTTTAATCTCTAATTTTTTTATTTAGTTAATAAATTATTTACAAAAATTTAGAAATATTAAAAAAATATGCAAGATAATTAATATAAGTTTACAATTTTTAGTTGTTTTTTTATACTAATGTCCATTTAATTATTAATAATTTGCTAATTAAATAAATATGTGGGCTTTACTCTCAACCATTTGATTCTTGTCCAAAAATCATCTCTACCCTTGGTTCAAAAATTTCAAATCACATGAGAATCCATCACTCCATTAAATTAATGTAAACATTGATAAAAATAAATATTATTAACTTACTTTCAAATATAAACTATTATTTACTATTATTAATAATACTAATACCAATAATAATAATAATAATAATAATAATAATAATAATAATAATAATAATAATAATAATTAGTAATAGTTTTTAAAAATATCTAAAAACTAACTTTTGATTATATTTAGATTATAACAAAATATTTAAAAAATAAAATATTACAACTATATTATATATAAAAAATAAAAAGATAAGATATTGATCTAGAAAATAATTTTATGATGACATTTATTAAGATATTAATTTATTTTTAATTATTGTTACTATAGATTTATAATATATCAATTTATCAAAAGATAATTATAAAATATTTTAATGTTCATCTATAAAATATTTATTTAATTTATTTTATATAATTATAAGAAAATGTAATATGAATGAATATATAGTGTTGATTTAAACCTCCTATATTTATTATTGTTATATTAGATTTTTAATGAAAGATTAAATGATAAAATTATATTAAAAAATAATATATATTTTTTAAAATAAACCTAATCTCATTAAAAGACTAGGGCTGCCGCCGGCCCTCATCTAAAATTATTTATTTTAATTTTGATTTATGTTAAAAATAATTATCTATGTAAGTTATTATCAAGAAAATACTTTTAAATAATTTTGTGATAATGAAATAAAGAATACTAGTTAATTTATATGATTAATGTTAAATTAATATTAATTATAAAATATTTGTATATGTATAAATAGTGATTAGTAGTGAACATTTAAAATATATATTTTATATTAAATTATTAGTTTGGATTAATCTCCACCATTGATCATTATTATCAATGGTGGAGATTGTTGATTGTGTAAGAAAACCTAGCCCTTCCTTCTTCCTTTCTTATCCCTCATTGTAAAAAAATCTTGGCTTCTTCCCTTCTTCCTTCTCACAAGATAGCCTCATTGCCACCGCCGGCCCTCATCTCCGCCGATGGCGCCACTGCCAGATCTCATCAGGTTGTAGCATTTCATCAGGTGAAAAACTCTTGGTTCATGTTTCCATTCATTAACTGATGTATGTCATTGTTGCTCAAGTTCTTTGTTTTCTTTGAAGGCCTTGGTGGTGTTTTGAATGTATCAAAACCAGCAAAGGGATCATTGGTTGTTGTTTTTGGCCTTGGAGCTATAGGACTTGCGGTGAGCTATCCTTCACCTTCTCTAATGCCTTCAAATTTTGGTGAGTTTATCATGGGAATGAAGCTTTGGTTTTGAAATTTGAGTTTTTTAGTTTTTGTATGTTGTAATAGTTCCATGTTTAACAAAGTTTTTCTAAAAATTTGATTTTGTTGTCTAATTTGTAATGAATTTGAAGGAAACAGAGAATATAGAAGAATTTTTCCTAGTTTTGAAATGATACTTTGTGAGGAGCCGAATTGAAGGAATATGATTTTTGGTGATCACTCTTGACGGCCATTGGTGGGGACTGGATGGTACCAAGTCATTTTCAATGTGCAGAATAAAAAATGATCAGATTCTGCAATTAAATTAATTAATTTAGTTTTATAAATATAACTCTGATTCAGACTCCACTTCCTTATCAAACTTAGCGTTTGTCAGGGTTTGAGTTGTATCTAAGTTTACAACAAACTTGAAGTTTTCACCTACTTGAATTTCATCTGTCTGTCATCCTCAACATGATTGCACCTTTGAACTCAAAAAGATAAGATCAAATAAATAAATGACTTTATAAATGCAGTTGTTAATGAATACTATTATATAATTTTTCAGGTCCTAATTTATCATTTCAAGCACAGAGGTTGATCAAGCATATTCAAAACTTGAGAAAGGTCATCTACGCAAATACTAGATTGTAATTTGAAGCTGCATGAGGTATGGGTGTTTCCACAACACCCATTTATTTCTATTTTTAGTGGCCATCTACATTATTTGATCTAGTGTGTGGTTTTCTCTTGTCCCTCGGTCTCATGTTTGTACACTATTTTTGTAATTGTTTCAAATTTTTGTTGAGAGGAACCCATCCGTGATTCAAGGTATGTTTAACTATTTGTTTTATTATTATTTTTGGTATTTTTCATTTAGCATGCAATGCATGGAAAGTGTGTTTTGTCTTGTGTATAAATTTTGGTTCATGAATTTAATGGCTTTTCAAAGAAATATTGATGCTAAAAATAATGGTTTCATGCTAATGTAATTTTGTTGATCATACGCCCAAGAATGTCTGTGTAAGTGTATGCTCGTTTAGATATGCACTTTCTGTCATATATGAGACTTCTTTGATTGATTTTAATGCTATGGTAATTTTGATCAATACATTAATGGGAATATTAGCCATGCGAATCATGTCTCACTGAAAAAACAAAATTTTGCATTTTTAAATATTCCGTTGGGTACCTTCGAAAACATGTATTTCATATTTTGTTTAATAAAATCTAATAAAATGATTGATATTTCATCAGAGATGAAAATAACTCACTATCACTTTTAAAGAGCAAGAAACATTAATATCAAATATTATTAGCCCTAAACATTACTTCATTGTGTTTTAAATCATTTAGGCTTGTACAATGGCTAAAAGATGGATATTGGGCATGTGCTCGTTTAGACGAGAAATGGATATATCACAGACCAATATATGGGGGCAGTAGAAGAGTACATAACTTTTGCAATGAATGATCAATGGTTTACTAGTGGTGATAGAATTAGGTGCCCATGTTTGAAATGTCAAAAGCATTCATTTCTTGAACACGATGATGTGCGGCGACACTTATACTATAACGTTTTTTGTAATGATCCATTGTCTGGTGTTGGGCAATCATCTAGAGTAAGAGAGGAAGTTGAACAATTATACAGATGGAAGTTGAAAAATCCATATGCTAATATGGTCGTGGATGCTTTTTACTCTAATGTTGATCAAAAGTCTGGAATTGTGATGGTGGTTCAATGTCTATGGATCATGAACCTAGTTTAAAGGCCATCATCTTTTTCCTTTCTTTCGAATGATGCCTTTGCCGAACCGATGTGGCCTGGTTGTACAAAACACACGACACTATCGGCAGTGTCACAACTGTTAAATTGCAAATCTGAATTCAATATTAGCCAAAACTGTTTCAATCGTCTAATGGTCATCATAAAGGATATACTACCAGAGAATAACAACTTGCCAGAGAATTATTACCAAATGAAGAAGAAGATGGCGGCATTTGGCCTTCGATATGTCAAAATTGATGTATGCGACAACAATTGCATGTTGTTTAATGGACAATTTGAAGCGTTGGAATACTGTTCCGTATGTGGTCATCCTCGATACAAATCAAGTAATACAAGTGAAAGAAGGGTCTCAAACGTTCCTTATAAGATTTTGCGATACTTCCCACTTATACCTAGGCTTCAGAGGGTTTTCATGTTAAAGAAAACTGCAAAGAATATGACATGGCATGCACATAATCAAAGTTCTCCAAGAGAGTTACATCATCCTGCCGATGGAGAGGCGTGGCAACACTTCAATCGTACACATGAGTCTTTTTCTAGTGAAGCGAGGAATATCAGATTAGGATTATGCACAGATGGGTTTGCTCCTTTTAAGCAAGGTGCGAGACCATACTCTTGTTGGCCAGTCATGTTAGTCATATACAATTTACCTCCTTGGCTATGTATGAAGCAACCATATTTATTCCTTAATATGATAATTCCTGGGCCAAATAGTCCATCTCAGAACATAGATATCTTCTTGAGACCTTTAATAGATGAGTTGCTAATTTTGTGGCAGTTTGGTGTTCGAACCTTCGATAATTATAGGCAAGATCATTTTTTACTTCGGGCAGCATTAATGTGGACAATTAGTGACTTTCCTGCGTATGGTATGTTATCTGGATGGAGCACTCATGGAAAATTATCTTGCCCTTATTGTATGGCAAATTTGAAGTCATTCAATCTAAAACATGGCAGAAAATCATGTTTTTTTGATTGTCACAGACAGTTCTTGCCTCCCGATCATCCTTTCCGAAGACAGTTCTTGCCTCCCGATCATCCTTTCCGATCATCATGGAAAATTATCTTGCCCTTATTGTATGGACAATCATGTTTTTGATGGTTATTTTATTTATTTGTGCCAAAGTCATACTTGACTAATATAGGCGAATTCCTCCTTATATTTTTTCTTACGATGATAGGAAATTTGTAGACCCTAAAATTGTTAGAACAATTACAAAGTGTATCCAATTATACTTCAACGATGCATGGCCAACATGGAAGAAAGTTCTCGAAGCTATCAAAGATGAGATGTGGGCAAAATTTGAGGTGTTTATTTCTCTCTTTTTGCATAACTTTGATTCTTGCTACCAATATGCTCTTGTTTGGTATTTTAATAAGGTGTAAATCATATTTTATTTAAGCTATACACATAACATAATACATGCGCTTACATTGACAATGTACACATAACATAAAAAGATTATGACTTGGTAAACTGATTTCTATAGTTGAAGATTTAATTATCAAACATGCATGTAAAAGATACGTGGACAAATAAACGATGATCTCATGCATGAATTTCAAGCTTGTTTAGTTTTCTTTTCTAATTGTATATACATGATCACTTGAAGATACTTACCAAGTCATGTGGATAGATATGAAAAATTCATTAAGATAACTCTAAAAATAAACTATAGTTAACTATATGAGAGTGGGGTGGAATTCATAGCTCTAAATCAGGAACACAGATGAGTATTTGAATCATGCCTTGTTCTATTTCTTAATATTACGGTCTTTTGACATTATTATTATATTATTTTTTAATCTTATAGCCCAATACACACTCTATGATATTCTTAAATGTCTTGTTCTACTTCTGCAACAAGATAATCTAATGGTGAAATTTTTACCCATGTCTTATTTGGTAGGGAAAATTTATGTGGCCTATTGAGAAAGCAAAAGTTGTGAGAGCAATTTGGGAGACTACGTGCAAGGAACGGTTGCGTGGTATGTTGGAAGAAGAAAGGAAGCGGGCAATGAGACATTTTGGTGTTAGTGAAATTTCAAAGTGCAAAGGTTACAATGTAGGTTGGATTCGACTGGACATTTGGGATCGATTGGTTAGTGATGTGTGGACTACGGATGCATGGAAAAATCGATCAATTAATGGCAAGCGAAATAGGATGACTGAGAAGGATGGAAGCATCACCAAGCATACCGGTGGATCGATCCCTTTTATGGTTCATGCGGAGAGGATGGTATGTACACAATTCATATTTTAAATTTTACTAGAACGTGTCTTTATAATCTCTTATTTAATATTGTCATGTAGGAAAAACAACTAAACCGAAAACCAACCTATGGAGAATTGTTCAACCGCACCCACAAACGTGAGAAAGGTCAAGGTGATTTTGTTGATCATAAGTCCAAGAATGTCTGTGTAAGTGTATGCCTTTGATAATGTGCACTTCTTTTCTTATGTGGTTGTCTATGTTCTTAATATTTCTTTTCACTTTATTGGTGAATAAATGTGCTACTTTTTTTTAGAGATAGTATTTATAGAATTTAATCATGGTGTGCTTTCCATCATGGCCATATAGGAGAATTTACATACGTTTTCTTACAATTGCATGTATTTCTATTTGTGCATGCTTCTTGTGACAAAAACTGAATATGCTTCTTGTATGGGGATTATTACATCACAATTTTTTTTTTATTGTCAACTTTTTATTGTGATGTAGAAATGTAGGATCATTGATATGTATATTAATGAAATTGCAACTAGCTAGTTTATAAATTAATTTTGAAGTATATGTTGATCTAATTGGTTTGTTATTTTTTTATAGGAAGCTTATACTTCTTCAATGAGTCAAAAGTATGGTCCTGATGAAGCCAATCATCCTGAGTTTGACCCAGAAGTTTGGTGTGATGCAATTGGGGGGCAAGGTACTACACGCACTCATTTCTATGGGTTTGGAATCACGCCACGTGGTAAGAATTTCATATCTACTTCCATCAATGCTGGAGATGCATCATACTCGGCTTGTAGTCGTCCGAATCATGAACGTGAACAAACTCCAGTTGAAATTGACAATTTACGTGAAGAAGTGACACTAGTGAAAGACAGAATAATCAACTTAGAGGATAAAGTAGAGAAGCAAGCGAGCGATACGGCGGATATCAAGAAGTATCTTGAACAAATGATGGAAATGTTTAATCCTGCGCGTATGTTTACAAATGCTTCAATAGGACCTTCTCAGCCTACCTCGCAGGATAAAGACACTGGGAGACCACCACTTTGAATATTAAAAAGATTAATATATGCTATACATATGGTATCTGCTATGTTTAGTACTGGTTAAGACTTGTTATTTATCAGTGATGTATGTACCACTTTGACAGTATTTAATATTGTGGTAGACCACCATTTTGTTCTTATATGTATTGGTACAAGGAAATCAAGCAGGATAAATATAATTAATAATATAATATAAGAGTTTTAGTGACGGAATTCATTTGGATGTAAATGGATTGATTCCGTGGGTGATATTCTTTTAGTGGCCAATCCGTGGGTAATACACCACATTAGTGACAAAATTCCGTTGGTGTTAAAAAGACTTTCCTGACGAAATTCCGTGGGTGAATCGGGTATCTGTGACGGAATTTCGTCGGTGATAGAGACTAAATACCTAATTCCGTGGGTGATAATTATTTAGTGATGGAATTTCGTCGGTAATACACAACATCAGTGACGGAATTCCATCATTACCGGTGGAATTCCATAGGTGATATACACTATCAGTGACGGAATTCCGTCGGTGATATACAATATCAGTGACGGAATTCATTTGGTGGTGAAGAGACTCAAATATAGATTTCCGTGGGTGATAATTTTTTAATGACGGAATTCCGTGGGTAATACACCACATCACCGACGGAATTTCGTTGGTGTTAAAGATATTTACTAACAGAATTCCGTTGGTGAAGTGAGTATATCCGTGACAGAATTCCGTCGGTGATATGTATTTTCTTATTTCAAATTTCAGTTTTTATTTTGGATTCACTAACAGAATATTACGTCGGTGATGCTCTAGCATTACCCACGGAAAAAAATATTTCCTACGGAATATCATCAGCGACACAAAATTTTCCAACAAACGTTTCCAACGGACAGTTCCGTCGCTGTAGATCAGCAGTGACGGAATTGTAGTTTTCAGTGATGGAAAATTCCGTCAGTGATGCAACTGTTTTCTTGTAGTGAATGGAAACTTGTTAGATAATTGCATAACTATATATATATATTAAGGCAAAAAACCATAAAATATACAAGACATTCAAAACTTTTTGCAGCTCTTTCAAGTTTTGGTCCACCTGGGGCTATAAGAAGAAAGACATTATATTTCACATATGAGACCCATATTCCACATATTATATTTGAGTGGTGTTCCCTTTGACAACAATTATTAGCTAATTTAACACTTGGACAACATTGAACAATTTATAAAAACCCACATTGCTACAGTATCCACATTGAAAGTGACAACTCTAAACCAAACTTTGAACCCTAACTCCTAATCAATGGTGGAATGTAATGCTACAAAACCAAATAAGAAAGAAACTAGAAGCAAAGCTGGGTTTTCCTTACAATACTCTGGTGGCTTCTCCCTTGCTTGTAAGATCTCCTAATTGATTGATTGACATCATGTGTGATTAAGTGTTTGTTGTTTCCTTTCACAGATGAAAGCAACGTTTCTTTCCTCTAGATTACCGATTCAGAGAGTGAAAGCTGAAACTTTGATCACCAGTTCAAAAGTCTTCAAAACAATGGCGAGAAGAAGAAGAGAGTAGAGACGAAGAAAAAGAAGAAATGGAAAGATGGCTGAGATATCGGTTGTTTTGCCGACTCAGATAATTAATATGACGTGGACGAGCCATGTGAGCTTGATGATGTGAATATTCGTTGCTGATTTAGACTTTTCGGCGCCCATGTAGGCTATTGGGCGTCGAAAAATTCCGGGTGACTACCAGGTGAAAGTTTTTGTAACTTGAGTAATCATTTTAATACATTTTGGAGTTAGATAATTGATGTGACAATAAGGCAAAGCTTAGTGACTATTCAAAAAAATTAACCCAACAAACTACTATTTGTTAAAAACGCTTCACTTTGAGATATTTTTTTTTTTATTGTTATTCTTATTCTCTTTCTGCATTGCTATTTTTTTTCCATACCCCTTTAAAAAGTCAATGATTATTAATACTCTTTAATAAAAATTATATTTATTAATTTTTTAAATATAAAAATAAAAAACAATTTAATTTTCATAAAATTTTTAATCAACTTTTGACTATAAAAGGATATAAACAAAGACAAATAATATATATACGTAAAATAATATTATTTTTATAAAAACATATAAGTAGTTATTATTATTATTATTATTATTTAGTAGGATGTAAAATAAAAAAAAATATAGAAATGCAACAATAAATAGCTTCACAAATAGGCTGCTATGATTGAGAACAACCTTCTAATTTGAAGTTTTCAAAGAAGTATTAGAAACATTTATAGAACACCAATTCTCATCACATCATTGTATATATATTAAACAGCCATAACAACTTTAACCAAAATAAATATATATAGAGATACTGTAGGGTTTTTAACAAAACCCTCAATATTCAACTAATTAAGAAAAGTCAGCAGTCACAACTTACACGTCCTCATAAGTCTGGATGGATCCCCATGCATGAAGCCACGTATCTATCATTCTGACAAGCACATCGCTTCCACCGCTTCTATAAACTAACCTCCGGTAATATTCAACAAGAGATCACCAAACTCCCCACCAATCCAACCATGGTCAAGCTAGCCACTGCCCGGGAGTTCCGCTCACACGGCACCCGTGGCTCATTCAACCGCTGCGTGTACATCAACTCCGGCCTCTACCTCTTTGCCACCTTCGTCCTCATCCTTGGCTTTGTACTTCTTTGTTATCAACATGAAGCTTATAAGTCAGGCCTTGTGTTGCAGTTGATAGGGATTGGATTCATCGCTATGGTGAATGCTCACAATCCCTTTGCTCATTTGGCTGGTATTGATTACTGCTTGGCTTTGTTAGGTTTGGATTTGCAGCTTGGGCTTGTGGAGTTCACTACACCGGTGCTGCACTTGGTTGGGTCTACCTGAAAGATTATTCGGTGTTCAAAACACACAGTGGAAGGCGAAATAATTCAATGGAGGATCTATTTGCATTTAAAATTCATTTAACTAGTTAAAGATCGGATCCAAAACATACCTTTGAAGCGTATTCCTTTTTCCTGTCACAACCTCTTCGATAATGCGAAGACTCTATCCGTATCCACACCGAGACCAACCTTCGCTATCAACCCTTTGACAAAACTCCTTGTCCTTCATTTATTATCATTATTTTTTTTTATCTAATGTATATAAGACATTCTTCGGTTTCTCAAAACCTTTTGGTTTTTCTTCGGTTTCTCAAAACCTTCAAGACCTTCTTCAGTTTCTCAAAACCTTTTGATTTTTGCAAAACCAAAACCGTCAAGCATCCATGTGGCTTTTAGTTTTCTCAAAACCATCACATGCAAACATCATTGTGTTTGCATTCAATTTATCCTTTAATATTAATTATATTCTCTAAGCTAGTAAGGAACATAATAATATTCTGTTTGGACTAATTAGTTTATTTATTTGATTAATCAAATAATCTAATTTAATTATCAAATAATAAAATAACTAATCCTTTAGCAAAGATTAGAACACTCGTTAGTGTGTGACCCCATAGGTTCAATACAAAGCCGGTAGCAAATTAATCTTACTAATTTACTAATCAAGGTTGGTGTCTAGCAACACTCCTTAACGACCGGATAGCATGAAATATATAAATACTCTCAAGAACCCGTTGAAGAATAATGTAATATTTTCCTTCTGTCAATAAAGCCCCGGGTCAACCCTAGGATATGGTTGGACTGTCAAATCCCAATAGGTTACCAACTATGTTTCATATCAATTATAACCGACCAATGAATGACTTAAGAAACTCTTTTCTTCTTCATTCAATTGCCTTGGCCAAGGACTTAACTTAGTCGTTATAAATAATGACAACATAGAGCTCAAGCTCATTACCAAGAGTCAACAGATTACATCTTGGTCAATCATTAATACTACAAATATTTAATCATACCCAATATCCTTTCAACTATTGCCCTAGGACAATAGATGTCCAGAATCAAAGTATGATAAATAACTTGTTAATTACTATGATGATCTCAGGTCAAAGGAACTATTATATCTCATTCTTCAAGAGAATATCCTATTGACAGTTTATGGTAACATTAACAATTAGGAATCCTTAATTGAGTCAGTTCAATGATCATATCTTCATATGCATCATCTATATATGTGATTTAGTTAATGAGATCAACTAATCTTCATCTTATAGAGACTATCACACATATATTGATCAAATCGGATCAGTAATGTCCTATTCTTAATGATCCTGTGACCAAGAACTTTTTTTAGATTAAATAGTTTAAGACTTGACTCTCATTATTATAATCTCCATTTTAATGAAAAGCCTCAAAATTTAATCAAGGACATTATCGTATTAACCACTTAACATGATAAAAAGTGAAAGCCATATATTAAACAAACTGCATTATTTAAAATGTATTCAAATTATTATATAAGAGATTGGATCTAGAGCATATCAACTATATCCCTAACAATCTCCCACTTGCACTAGAGCTAATCGGTCACATACTTCATTCCCAATTTCCACTTGTGCTTGTCAAATTCCTTTGCACAAAGAGCATTGGTGAATGGATCTTCTGCATTTTCCTTTCCATCAATCTTTTGAATTTTGACATCTCCACACTCAATGATTTCTCTGATCAAGTGATACCTTCGCAGAATATTCTTGGATTTTTGATGTGATCTCGGCTCTTTTGCTTGAGCGATGGCTCCAGTATTGTCACACGATAGTGGAACGACACCTTCTATTGAAGGAACCACACCAAGTTTAGTTAAGAACTTCTTTATCCAAACAGCTTCCTGAGCAGCTTCACTAGCTGCTATATATTCTACTTTGGTTACTGAATCAACTACCGTAGCTTGCTTGGAACTCTTCCAACTCATTGCACCACCATTTAAGGTGAAAACATAACCAGAAACAGATTTGCTATCATCTTTATCTGAAGCGAAACTTGCATCAGTGTAACCTTCTAGTTTCAACTCAGATTCTCCATAGATAAGGAATTGGTCTTCAGTTCTTCTTAAATACTTAAGAATGGTCTTAACCACTTTCCAATGTTCTTCACCAGGATTTGTCTGATATCGACTAACCACTCCAAGTGCATAAGCCACATCAGGACGTGTACATGTCATGGTATACATGATAGCTCCCACTGCACTAGCATATGGGATTCTACTCATGCGTTCTCTCTCGTTAGAAGTTTGAGGACAATCCTCCCTACAGAGAGTAATTCCAGTGCCAATCGGTAGATAGCCCCTTTTGGAATTTTCCATGTTATACCTTTTTAAGATGGTATCAATGTACATAGATTGAGAAAGCCCAAGCAACTTCTTAGACCTATCTCTATAGATCTTTATTCCTAATATATAAGTTGCTTCTCCCAAGTCTTTCATGGAGAACTGTTCAAATAGCCAAATCTTTGTATTTTGCAATGATGGTATGTCATTCCCAATGAGCAATATATCATCAACATATAACACTAAGAAAATAACTGTGTTCCCACTAATCCTTTTGTACACACAAGGTTCTTCCTCACATCTAACAAAATTGAACTTTTCAATTGTCTTGTTGAAGCGAATGTTCCAACTCCGAGAAGCTTGCTTTAGTCCATAAATTGACCTTTGAAGTTTGCAAACTTTATTATGATTAGACGGTGATATGAAACCTTCCAGTTGTGTCATGTACACATCCTCTTCCAACTCACCATTAAGGAAAGTCGTTTTAACATCAATTTGCCATATTTCATAATCATAGTATGCTACTATAGCAAGCAGAATCCTAATTGATTTGAGCATTGCTGCATGAGAGAAAGTTTCATTATAGTCTATTCCTTATTTTTGACGATATCCCTTAGCAACAAGACGGGCTTTATAGGTCTCTACCTTTCCGTCTACTCCAATCTTTTTATTGAAAACCCATTTACAACCAATAGGTTTTATATCCTGTGAAGCTTCAACCAAAGTCCATACTTTGTTGACCTTCATGGATTCAATTTCGGATTCCATGACCATTTGCCATTTCTCATAGTCCGAACTTTGTAAAGCCTCTTCATAGGTCTTTGGGTCATCATCAAAATGAACAACCTCATCATCTTGCACCATAAGATTCAATCTTTTTGGTACACGATGTTGACGAGTAGACCTTCTTAAAGGTTCATGTACAACTTGATCACCTTGTACTAGATTTGGTTGTTGTTCAGCCTGTTCTTGAAGCGGTTCATTAACCTATTTATGAGCCACAATTGTTTCTTGAACTTCAACCACTGAAGATGGCAACACCTTTGATATCTTCAAAACATCTAATAAAGGTTGCTTAACTTTCAACTCATGATCCTAACTTGATTCATTGGTTTCTTGAACTTCATCAAATTTTATTTCTTCACTATGATTCCCTTCTAAAAGGAATTCCCTTTCTAAAAAGGTTGCACCTCTAGCCACAAACACTTTATGGTCAGAAGGATGATAGAAATAATATCCCATTGTTTCTTTCGGATATCCAATGTATCTACACTTATTAGATCTTGAGTCGAGTTTGTCTTAATGCAATCTCTTAACATAAGCTGGACAACCCCAAACTTTAAGATGCTTAAGGCTTGGTTTGCGTCCTTTCCATATCTCATATGGTGTTGTAGAGACTGACTTAGTGGGTACTTTGTTTAGTAAGTATGCTGCAGTTTCCAAAGCATATCCCCACAAGTTTATTGGAAGATCAGTGAACCCCATCATGGATCTCACCATATCTAATAAGGTTCGATTCCTTCTTTCAGACACACCATTGTGTTGTGGTGTTCCTGGAGGTGTCCATTGTGAGAGAATCCCATTCTCAATGAGACAGCTAGTAAAGTCATCACTCAAATATTCTCCTCCTCTATCAGACCTTAGTACTTTAATACCTTTACCAGTCTGTTTCTCAACTTCACTACGAAATCTTTTGAACATTTCAAAGGACTCAGATTTGTGTTTCATAAGATACACAAACCCATATCTAGACATATCATCAGTGAAGGTGATAAAATAAGAATATCCTCCTCTGGCTTGAATTTTCATGGGCCCACAAACATCTGTACGAATTAGTCCCAATAATTCAGAGGCTCTTTCTCCACTTCCGGTAAATGGAGATTTGGTCATCTTTCCTTTGAGACAAGATTCACAAGTTGAATATGATTCATAATCATACTTGTCAAGGTAACCTTCCTTGTGCAACTTGTTAATTCTTTTTCCTTGGATATGACCTAGCCTACAATGCCAAAGATATGTTCGATTTACTTGATCATCTCTTTTCCTCTTAAGACTACAAACATGCATAATTGAATTACCATTCATATTAGGTAGAACATAAATACCATGTTGGAGATAACCATGCACATATAAATCATCACCATGTTAAATAGAGCAAATGTTATCATAAAAGACAATTCGAAAACCGTACTTGTTCAACATAGAAATTGATATTATGTTCGAAACAAATTTAGGTACATAATAACAATCATCCAACATGAGTATTTTGCCCGTAGGCAACATAAGTGAAATTGAACCCATAGCTAGGGCTGTAACTTTTGCACCATTCCCAACTTGGAGATTCACTTCTCCTTTCTTTAACTTCCTTCTTATTGGTAGTCCCTGCAACATGTTGCAAATGTTAAAACTACTGCCAGTATCGAATACCCATAGTGAAGAATCAGTAGTAGTTAAAGAAATCATGAAAACATTTTTCATCAATGTCTCACCTTGTTTCTTGTCCTTTAGAGATGCAAGATACTCCTTGCAATTCCTCTTCCAATGTCCTTTCTTCTTACAGAAGAAACATTCAGCATCAGATTGGTCAGCTTTGCCCTCTTTACCTTTAGGTTTAGTCACACCACCCTTAGTCGCAGTGGGCTTCCTTTTGGGTTTTCTCTTGTCCTTATTTTTCTTATTAGAAGAGTTGCCAACCAACATGACAATTCCTTTCTTCTTCTCAAATGCTATTTGATTCTCATAATCAATCAACATATTGAGCATCTCATAAAGATCACATTAATCCATTTTATGCATATTGAAGTTAATAATGAATTGTGAAAAGGACTCATGTAGTGACTGCAAGATCAAATTTTGAGAAAGCTCCTTTCCAAGTGTGTAGCCTGACTTCTCAAGTTCTTCAATGAGATCAATCATTTTGAGTACATGAGGCACAATTGGAGAGTTTACAGTCAACTTGGATCCAAATAAAACCTTAGATAGCTGGTATCTAGCTGTTCTGCTTTGTGCACAAAACATCTTCTTAAGATGTTCAATTATAGCAGATGGATCCATACCCTGATGTTTCCTCTAGAGTTCAGAACTCATAGAAGCAAGAATGATGCATTCGGTAGTAAGACGATTCTCTAAGAATTTCTGATAATCCTTGGTAGCTTCAGCATCATCCTTGGATGGGATTTCTTTACTATTCTTATTGATCACATCAATAAGTTTTTCATGCATGAGAACAATTCTCAAATTTCTGTACCAATCATCAAAATTAGGTCCAACCAACTTGTTGGCATCAAGTATACCGCGCAGTGATATAGCAGACATGTTGAGAAATCTTTGAATTAAGAAATAAAATACAACAATATAAGACACATTTATAGGTATCATAAAGACATGGACTTTTATCTAAATGATATTTCCACTAATTAACTATGTACCCTCATTATAGTTTTAAAAATCTCTAATTCCTTTTAGTAGAGTAAAGGAATCCTCAAACAATATGAATGAGCCCCTTGGTTGTCAAGTTGTTTCTCATACATATTTTCAAGGTAGGTATTTTTACCAATTGTATCTATATACAACTTCCTCAAATAGCTCCATGCCCAATAGTCCCCTGGTTATCAGGTCGATCCTATTGGCATAGTTGAGTTCAACCATCATAATGACAAAGAATTTATTGAGTTTCATACTCCCCCGAGTTGTCCAGGTGTATAGTATAAAAGTAAATAATTCTTTCCATTACATACATCTTATGCAATAAATAATTTTATTTTTATTTTTTTTGAACTATAAGTCTCCTGGTTGTCAGGCCACTCCTTATAAACAACAAGTAAAATAAAAATATTTATTTGATGGAAAGCTATATAATAGAATATCTTATATCTTACTATTTAAGAACTCAATTTTAGTGGAAGGGAATATGTTATTAAAATAACCTTTTAATAACATGGTGATCTTATTACCCATGCAATACTTGTTCTAAATCATTTACATTTATATGTAACATATAATCCAAAAATTATATAAAGAACAACCATGTAGAATATAAACAAAATTTCACATGCTTAAAACAATCTTTTAACAACATGTAGCAAATAACTTGAAGCAAGAATAAATTATTATATCATATATAAAATAACTTCTTGCAAAAAAAAAAAAAAAATTTAAATAAATTTTAAATACAAAGACACCTAGCTTTGGTACCACTGAAAGATTATTCGGTGTTCAAAACACGCAGCGGAATGCGAAATAATCCAATGGAGGATCTATTTGCATTTAAATTCATTTAACTAGTTAAAGATCGGATCTAAAACATACCTTTGAAGCGTATTCCTTTTTCCTATCACAACCTCTTCGATAATGCGAAGACTCTATGCGTATCCACATCGAGACCAACCTTTGCTATCAACCCTTTGACAAAATGGAATCAATGAACGACTTGAACTATAGGTTTTGACTCTCAAAATTCACTTGATGGAATGTCCTTCATTTATTATCATTATTTTTTTTTATCTAATGTATATAAGACCTTCTTTGGTTTCTCAAAACCTTTTGGTTTTTCTTCCATTTCTCAAAACCTTCAAGACCTTCTTCGGTTTCTCAAAACCTTTTAATTTTCCCAAAACCCAAACCGTCAAGCATCCATGTGGCTTTTAGTTTTCTCAAAACCATCACATGCAAACATCATTCAATTTGTACTTTAATATTAATTATATTCTCTATGCTAGTAAAGAACATAATAATAATCCATTTGGACTAATTAGTTTATTTATTTGATTAATCAAATAATATAATTTAATTATCAAATAATAAAATAATTAATCCTTTAGCAAAGATTAGAACACTCGTTAGTGTGTGACCCCATAGGTTCAATACTAAGCTGGTAGCAAATTAGTCTTACTAATTTACTAATCAAGGACGGTGTCTAGCAATACTCCTTAACGACCGGATAGCATGAAATATATAAATACTCTCAAGAACCCGTTGAAGAATAATGTAATATTTTCCTTCTGTTAATAAAGCCCCGGGTCAACCCTAGGATATGGTTGGACTGTCAAATCCCAATAGGTTACCAACTGTGTTTCATGTCAATTATAACCGACCAATGAATGACTTAAGAAACTCTTTTCTTCTTCATTCAATTGCCTTGGCCAAGGACTTAACTTAGTCGTTATAAATAATGACAACATAAAGCTCAAGCTCATTACCAAGAATCAACAGATTCCATCTTGGTCAATCATTAATTCTACAAATATTTAATCATACCCAATATCCTTTCAACTATTGCCCTAGGATAATAGATGTCCAGAATCAAAGTATGATAAATAACTTGTTAATTACTATGATGATATTCAGAAAGGTTGATAGAGTGCTTTTGGCCATGACATTTTCAGGGGAGGAAGTGGATATGGTTGGGGATGTTAGGAAGTTTACTGTTTCTAATTGGAGGGCTCATGAATGTAGTTAAGGTGTTTAAAACATAGCAAATTAATGGAATGAGACTTGAGAGGTGGAGCTCAAGAATGGTTGAGGTTGAGGCAAAGGAGAGAAGGTCATGCTCCGTTGATCTCATCAGAGGAAAACAGGTGAAGAAACACTAGAGATGAAACTAGGCCTGCTTCTTCTCAAGGAGCGGAGAAGGATAGATGTTTTTGTTGTCACTGTTAGCAGACGTACTTGAATTTAATTCATGGTTATATATATTACATATTTAGCAAGAAATCTATGTTGTGCGTAGTTTAGATCAAGGAAATGTTTGGTTCTTCTTGCTCTAGTTAGTAGTAGATTTATTGTATATATTTTGGTACAATATATCATGTATGTCAATGACAAATTATATCAAGTTTCAGAGAGCTACTCAGCCCAATGTAATCCAGGTGCTCAAAAGTGTCATATCCCCCTGATTTCAAAGAAACTTGAGAGTTGTACGAGGCGTCATATGGCCTCATGTGAGGCTTGTGTGATTCTCAAAAAAATTCAAACTATGCTTCATAGTGACAACATAGCCTCATGTGCCCCTTTTGTATTTTCTACATGACCTCATGTGAAATCCAAGTGGCTCTGTGCATTCATGTTTCAAGGCTGTGTAATCCTAGGGCTCTTGAGGGTTGCGAATTTATAGAGGATTACACGAGGTTGGCACATACCCCTATGCCGATCCTGTATACTCACCCGGTACCGAGACTATAAAAGGGTTGACACATGGGTTTTGAGGGAATCTTTTGGTAAGGTTTTATCAATTCTTCAAGTGGATTTCCAAGGGTTCTTGGAAAGAGATTACAACTAACCTTCTTGGAAATTTGATAGGGATGCAAGTGTAAATGTTGATCGTGTAATAAAGTGCTTAAAAGTATGGTATCGTTCACAGGGAAGATCGAGAGTGCTACTACTAATCCTAACCTAAAAGTTAGCCCAAAAGAAGATAGTGGTGTGTGTGAAAAAACTAAAAAGCAAGAAAAAAGAAATAAAAGAAGTAGAGGAATCTGGAGAAAAAATGATGTTTGGGTATAACATTCCTCTAGAGTTTTGTTAAGTTCAAGACAAGGGTTGTCTGAACATACAATCTTATTTGAACTGAGAGATTTGCTAAAGTATACTAAACCCCTCTAGCATGGGTGAATAGTAACTAATTCAATACAGTGCTAATACAGTCAACACACAAATCAATTTACATTCTATAAAATCTTAATATGGATTAACAAGAATTTCTAAAGTAGATAATAATAGTTACGAAGAGGTTACCCCTAATCCCATACATAATAGAAATGTGATTTCTCCTAAAATCTATTCCACTTGATTGTAAATATTGTGGAAATCGCTTGTTAATCCACTTGGGAGGATTGAGGGAGAAGAATTCTCCAAAGTAATCAATTGCTAGACTTTTTCACAATTCCCTCTAACCATAGTATGTCTATGTTTGTTGGGTATTTCTACTCATCATAAAGCACAATGAATATGATAACCAGGGCTTTCACCACGATAGCGATCAAGCAATACAAACACACAATTAGATTCAAATAACAAAGATTGAAATTAAAAATAAAATAAATCCCGAAGATCTACAACCAATGTCAAAAGAGAAAAACTAGAGTTCAACTATGCCAAAACTTCTACAAAATCAGCCTTTGACAACGCCCCTTGCGTATGTCCCGCAAGTGCGCGGGTTTATCGAGTAATAAAATCCCAAGTGAGTGGGTATCATATCCACAGGAAGTAGGGAGTAAAAATACTTAAATTGTTTCTTAACTAAGTGAAGATGAATAGTGATTTGATTGACAAGATGTAATGCAAACAAAAGTAAAAGAGACAAGAAAGAAAAACACAAGTAAAAGGGAGGTAAGGCAATTGATATAAATGGGGTACTCGGATATTGTTCCACCTAGGACAATCATTTCAAGTGCAAAACCCTCTATTTTGCTTCCTAACTAATGCAATAATGAGTCGTGGAGATCCTTCAATACATGGTCCCAAATCTATGGTCAACCATGCCTAACTCTGTACATGTCCCGGAGGAGAAATCGAACAATCTCAACACCTCGCACTCGTATAGAATCACAATGAGTTCTAGGGATTCCAAGTGATAAACCCTCTTCCTAAAAATAGACCTAACCCTTTGGTCCAGGTGAGAGGTCCCTAGCCACAATTAAGCCCTAGGTGCTAAAATCACTTCAACACTTCACTCCGTTGCCTCTGCAACTAAGTCCCAGCGGAAGATCATCCCTTAGCCCATTCACTCCACCATGACCGCAAAGAACTCGAGAAAATGGAGGTAGAATAAATCACACTAGAGGGGAAAGGGAATGCTCCGCTACCTCTCGACTCACCCTCTCAACCCTCTCCAATCTAGCTTTGTCTAACTCTAATGGTGTGTCACACACTCACAAAGGTTACTAATAAGAACTCTCAACCCTAGTGTCACTATAAGGGAGTATTTAATCAATCAAGTATTCAAGATTGGAACTCAATTAAAACATCAATTAATGAAATTATAATAAAAAGGTTTAATGAAACGAATACATCCTAGGGTTCACAAATCCAAGTACCCACTAGGGGTTTAGCTCTCCATGGAGCTATTTACTATCAACAATGAAATCGAATGTAAAAGCAAGTAATCCATAGAAAACCCCCTCAATAGTCGTGATGATGGCTTTGTGGAGAAGCCTCGACTCTTCCAAGAGTTCTTTTGTCCGGCCTAGGATACACCTCGCCGGATCGATACCGACGAAAGCTCTCCCACTAACCTTCTTCCAAACGAAGAGCGATGTCCAAGCCGTAGAACCTCTCCAAATCCCTTGCCAATACATCTCAAAACCCTAGTTGCAGTCCTCTCTCAAGTTGGGGAAAAGATGGAGAAAAGAATGCTGAAATCGTGGTTGAAATCAGCCTTAAATAGGGTTGAAATCGGGAATTCACACGCCCCTGTGGATTCACCACACGAGCCTGTGGAATTTCAGCATGGGCGTGGACAATTTCCACACGCCCGTGTGGATTTCTATGGAAATCACTTTTCTCAGCCGGCTGTGAACAATACCTGCTACAGTGAAATGCTGCAGTGTTTGCTACAGCACCTGCTACATTATAGTCCCAAAACACTCCTACATCCATGTTTTCATCGAGGCAACGTAAACGGGCACACGTTTACATCGTAGATCGCTTTTGCTTCTTCAATAAACGGCCACATTGGTGAAGATCTTGCTATCTATACACAAGCAGGAATACTTGAATGCAACTGCCTTTGTGCCCCTCCAAATCATTGTGCTAACTTGAATACAAGGAGGTTGGCACACATTCTCTCATCTTGAACCTGACTTATGTCTTCGCGTTTGATTCTTCTCAAGATTTCCTCCAAATGGTGCAATCACGATTTACATTGGCTTCTTTCTCTAACATTCGGCTTCACAACCCTATATGCATAAAAGTAACATAAATGCACACATATTAGCGCTAAAACCTCATAAAAGTAATGCTCATCATAAGGAAAGAACACTTCGCATTCTTATTACAAAAGCACGTATCAGCCCTCCATTAATGGAGGGCAAGCATTCAAATTATAAGACACGAAGAGAGATAAGCAAAATATAAAAACCCCCTTCTCAATCGTGTCGGAAGCTGATCATCGGAGAATGCCCAAGGACCTACAATGAATGTCACTAAGATGGGTTTGACAGCTATTATCTCCTTCTCAAAGATGGTGGCCTTGAATCTCCTCCTTAAATTGCCTCCAAAGCCTTGGAGATTCACCCCTCTTCTTTCCTTAGCCTCACCTCTAAATTGGAACAAAATTTACCCCAGAAATTCTCATCATATCTATTTATAATGTAAGGAGTTAGGGACGATGCGTTACGAGCCTTACGAGATCACTTACGGTCGTAAGTGCCATCAGTAAGGTCTTTTGTCTTGTGTTACGATCTAGCTTAACGTAAGTTTCTCTGTATAGTTCTTGCGACCATCCTTACGAGTGTAACTTGTGCTTATAAACTCCTCTGGATGATCCTTATGGTTAGGCTTATGGGCGTAAGTCATTCCCATAAGGCCTTATGTGTAGTCTTATACTTCTCCTTACAAGAATAAGCATGCCCGCAAGATTCTCTAAAAGAGGCTTATGGCCATAAGGTGCCTGTGAGGAATCCAATTTGCCTTGTCCTTTTTCGATTAATGCCGAGATAGTTCACTCTTCTTTGTTTTAGGTGTAAAACACTCCTTTTGTCTCTCTTTCATCTTTAAGTGCTGTCTGAAGCTTGAGAATGCAAAACACACCATGTTTAACATCGAATACCACAATATCGCTCTAATACATACCTAATGAGTGTACAAAATGATATAAAATAATGAAGAATTGTATACTCATCAATATTGAAGACAGTGCTTGTTACAAAAGAGATCCTTAGTTGCTTTTTGGAGAAGATATCAGTGACCTAGCGTAGAGAAGAGTATGTAGCACAAGATGGCTTTTTTAATCATGTTGTAAATGCCATTTGTATTCCATGTCAAATATTGTATCCAATTCCTTCATCATATGGGGAGTTAAACCTCTTAGGGAATTTAGACATTAATAAACCTATAATGTAATTTTGTATTGGACATCAGATATCATTTATAATTGATTTTATTTTGATTATGATTCAATTGTGTGTTTTAATGTTATGATTTCTATATAGCCAATCCTCAGTTTTATGATTAATACATGTTTGGGGGATTAAGAAATCATTAAGAACAGATCCACTACAATTGAAGGGAATTAGGCATAGACCCATGGGTTGTAGATTGTGTGCGCGATTCTTCCAATTTGAGGTTACCTTATCTCTAGATTTCACCGAGTGTTATGCATTCATACTGGGTTAAAGTAAAGATTAGATTCCTAAGATTGATGTGGTAAGAGATTAGTCTATAATCGCCTTAAGAAAGGGATTAGTGTGATTCAAGAAATCCGCATAACCTGCCATTCGGAGTTCACAAAGTGTTCATGTAATCATATATACTTTGTCAAGGTAGAGAATAGGTTCCTACTTTTAGTTTGGCAGGGGGTTAGTTGTCCATCACCTTGAGAAAGGAGTGAACATGAGTTAGGAATAGTGATAAGTGCTTAAATAAATGTAATTTATTATTATTATTATTATTTATTATTATTATTTTTTATTTGCATGTGATTGTTGAATATATGATTGAATTTGGTGCTTAATTCAATTCTATTTTGTATTCAGGCTAGAATGAAAACATACATATGAGAGGAATAAGTTTGAGGCGATTTGAGCTAATTTTGGAAAAAAAAATAGAGATTTTAGAGTGACTTACGGGCAAGCTTATGGGTGCTATTACGGGTGGTTACTACAGCAATAAATTATTTATTGCACTATAACAAATCATTATTTATGAGCACTGTTTTGGTCTTGTTATTGGTGTAACCTAAACTCGAGAGTCTTACTAAGGCAGTTATGGGTGTAAGAACCCCCGATTTCTGAGTTATAAAAACCATAAATTAGGGCTTTTGGGGATCTTCTTCTCTACTCTTTGGCCACCCTTTAGGCGGTAATTTAGGGGGTTTTCATTGCATATCTTGTCCAAGAGGAAAGAAAATAAGAGGGAGAGATTAGACAAAGGTTCAAAGCTTCAAAGGAGTCATTTATGGAGAGATCTTGGCAGTGATTTTGTGGAATCTTCGAAGAACTTTCTCCATCCGAGCTTTGAGGGAGTTTTATTATTCTCTTTATGTATTTTATTTTATTTGGATTGGATTGTTGTTCTCCAATGATGGAGAGCTAATTTTCATGGTGTTTGGGCATATTTGAACTCTAGGGTTTATCTTATGATATTGGTTGTTGGATTTATGTGATTTACTTGCTTTCTTTATTGCAATCCATTTAATTTGAATCTAATTGCGTGTTTAAATGCTTGATTTCTATTATGGTGAAAGCCCTAGTTATCATATTTGATGTTCTTTGTTATGAGAAGAAATTCTCACCTAGCATAGACATGCAATGATTAGAGGGAATTGTGTGTAATTCTAGACATAGGGTATTTTGGAAGCCCCGTCTCTCTCAATTCTCTTGAGTGAGTTAGTGAGTATCTTCGTGCTCTTTGCAATCATGTGGAGTAGATTTTAGGAGAAATCATATCTCTACTCTGTATTTGAATTAGAAGTAATCTCTCTTGATAAGAGATATTACCTACTTAAGAGATTCTCATTAGTCTAAGTTGAGGTTTCATAGAGTATTAATGCGATTGTGTGGATGTCTGTATCAACTCTTCACTCTCTATTGAGGGGTTTAGTATAATTTAGAAAACTTCTCAGTTCAAATAGGATTGCATACTTAGATAACCTTTGCCCTATACTTTATCAAATACTATAAGGATGCTATGCCCGGACATCTTTTCCTCCCCTAATTTTCCTCTTGTTTTATTTCGTACTTCTTGCTTTTACTTTTTTTTGTTCACACTCTTCCTTGTAGACTGACATCTTGCTTTCAGGCACACTTTGTTACACGATCAGCACATACACTTGTGTCCCTATCAAATACCTGTAGTCTAATCAAACGATATCCTAGTATAGAGTTTTATTGAACATCCTAAAGGGAATTCTTTGTCCAAATACCTTAATTTCCAAGCTTAATTGAGTCTTGCCAAATTACTATATTTATTTTTGTCTTTATTTCATTTTTAATCTATTCATCAACCTTGTTTCCATTCAGTTAGATAATAGATAAGTAGTTAGTTCTAGTACGTACTTTCTCTATTGATAAGTGCTTGTGTGATAGGAATGCGAAGCGTTCTTTCCTTACGTTGAGCATTACTTTTCTCAGATTTTAACGCTAATATGTGTGTATTTATGTTACTTTCATGCAGGTAGGGTTGTGAGGCCGATTATGAGAGAAAGAAACCAATGTGGGTCATAATGCATCAATTTGGAGGAAATTTTGCTAAGGTTCAAATGCGAAGACATAGGTTGGGTTTGAGATGCGGGAATGTGTGCCAACCTCCTCGTATTCGAGTTAGTATAACTATTTGGAGGGGCACAAGGGCAGTCACATTCAAGTATTTCGACTTAAGCATTTAGAACAAGATCTCCATTAACATGTCTGTTATTGAAGAAGCAAAGTGATCCACGACGTAAACGTGTGCCCGCTTGCGTTACCTCGATGAAAGCATGGATTCGGGAGTATTTCAGGCCGGTACTCTAGCAGGGCGATGTAGAAAACAATGTTGAAAAGTACTGTAGCAGCACTGTTCACAGCCGGCCGAGAAAACAGGAAAACAGAGAATCCACACGGGCGTGTGGAAATTCCCCACGCCCGTGTGAGAAATCCACAGGGGCGTGTGGATTGCCGATTCTGGCCCTTTAAAAGCCAATTTCAGCCCCGATTTCAGTATTCTTTTCTCCATCTTTTCCCCAACTTGAGAGAGGGCTTCAGCTAGGGTTTTGAGAGGTATTGGCTAGGGTTTTGGAGAGGTCTTATCGCTCTGACATCGCACGTCGTTTGGAAGAAGGTTATTGGGAGAGCTTTCGTTGGCACCGATCCGGCGAGGTGTATCCTAGGCCGGACAAAGGATCCCTTGCGACGAGTAGAAGACTCTCCACAAGACCATCGACACGACCATCGAGGGGGTTTTCTATGGATTCATTGGTTTTACATTCTATTCCTTTGATTGTAATTAGCTCCATGGAGAGCTAAACCCCTACTGGGTACTTAGGTATTTGTGAACCCTAGGATGTATTCATTTTATTGAATCTCTTTATTATGCTTTCAATTAATTGATGTTTATTGTGAGTTCCAACCTTGAATGCTTGATTGTTTGAATATTCCTTTAGAGTGACACTAGGGTTGAGAGTTCTTGTTGGCAACCTTGTGAGTGAGTGACACACCACAAGTGCTAGACAAAGCTAGGTTGGAGAGGGTTAAGAGGGCGAGTCGAGAGGTACAGGAGCGTCCCCTTTCCCCTCCGATGTGATAGATTCTACCTCCGTTCCTCGAGTTCTTTGCGGCCATAATAGAGTGAATGGTCTAAGGAATGACCTTCCGCTGGGGCTTAGTTGCGAGTGCAACGGAGTGAGGCGCTAAGGTGATCTTAGTATCTAGGGCTTAATCGTGGTTAGGGACCTTTCACCTGGACCAAAGGGTTAGGTCTATAATTAGGAAGAGATTTATCACTTGGAATCCCTAGAGCTCATTGCAACTCTATGCGAGTGCGAGGTTGAGAGGTTATCTAATCTCTCCTCGGGACATGTATACAGTTAGGCATGGTTGACCTTAGATTTGGGACTATGTAATTAAGGATTTCCATGACTCACTATTGCATTGATTAGGAAGCATAATAGAGGGTTCTTGCACTTGAAACTATTATCCTAGGCGGAGCATTATCCGAGTACCCCATCTTTATCGATTGCCTTACCTTCTCCTTTACTTGTGCTCTCTTACTTGTTGTTTTTACTTTTGAGAATTGAATCATTGTCACATATATCACTATTCACTTTTCGCATAGTTAAGAAGCGAGTTAAGTGTTTTTATTCCCTACTCCCTGTGGATACGATACCCGCTCATCCGGGATTATTACTTCGACAAACCCGTGCACTTGCGGGATATACGCAAGGGGACCTTGTCATTTATCCTTGTGGGTTAACATTCCTGCAATATTATTGCACACTATTACTATTTAATATGACCTATGCACTTGCAGAAAACACACATCATGCACTATCTTTTTACCTACAGCATAAAGCCTGATAGCTAGGTTTTATTTTGGGACTTTTGGCAAAAGCTTCATTGAAGGCTATGGTTTCGAGTTGAGATCAAAGGGGGTCAATCAAGAGTGAGTTAGAGCGACTTGACACCACTCCTTTTGCCCGTTGAGTACTAAATTCGATGACAATATCAACTCAAATCTAGGAGATTCCATTATCTACCAGAGAGAAGCATTAAGGAAGTTCTTCATATGTTTCCATTATTGTCCCTAGGTTTGGATTTTGTCATGGATTCTTGTATAATGTGATGCTAAACCGTTGATGGTTCCTTAGACCATTGAACCTTGAGATGATTGGTAGTTGATTCAACTTTTTAATCTTCTATGTTGTTTCATGTTTGTATTTTCTAGTGCGAAAGTTCAAAACACATATTTGATTTGTATGATTAGGATTGAGAAATCAACCATGTATAGATCACACATAGAAGATATGGTATTTTGTGTCAAACCCTCTGGAATAGGGTTAAACCTAATAGAGAGATTCATAGAGCGCTCTAATACAATCATAGGCCGATTGGTGCCGCCATATGAGATAAGGGTTTGATCGCTTTGAGAAAGGGGTCATACTAATTTAGGAGTATTCACGGTCCAAGATTAGTTAATATTCACCCAATGTAGGGAATTAATTCAAGGTAGTCTCAAGGGAATTTCCATGATACGCCATTTTAGTCAATTTGACTTATTACTTTCTTGGTTTAGGATTTTAGCAATCATCACTCGATTTTGTGAGCTAAATAATATAGGAGCGATTAGCACTAGGAGAATTGGTCCTCGTCGAATTGACTATCCTACCTTAGGACATACTTTATTACTTGAACACCCGTATACTTGTGGCATTGTACGCACAATTAGGGTGTTACCACTAGGTCAATTCTTAGAAACACATGTGGGATTCTCATGCTTACAAATGAGCAAAATAAATGACTAATCTTAGGATTTTAGAAAGTGTGTTGTACAAAAAAAATTATTAATAACCAAAAATAGGTAATTATCAATATTTTCTAATAAAAATGATAAAAATCTACATTTACCTTTACAACCAAATGATTTTCCACTAACAAAAGAAAGAACAATTCTATAAACCATAATTTGGAAAAATAAGCAGTTAAGTAAGCCTAGTTTTCCTCTAAGCGAATAGGGAGGATCCAGAGGAAGGGCGAGAATAGTGTTAGAGATAGAAGAGGATTGGTAGAAAGCCATAAATTGGAATAATAGCATATAAAACAATTTTTATACCTCCAGAATCATACACAACTTTACCATAAGAGCTAACGATAGTGTAGATTTTACTTTTATGCTTCAAATTCTAACCAAATTATAATGGAAAAAGCTAGTATTAAAGTTTCCATGTTTAAATGATATTAATTGTTAAGAGGACTTGATTTTTGGTCACTAGTTAGATCATTTGCTTACTTTTTCAATATGTTGAAATCAAAACCATCTTTATAAGACTCATGCATTTTTTGGAGGGCATGGAGCTTTTCCAACAAGAGACAATGGGAGGTGAAGTCATCGGAGGAATGATTCTAATCAATAGTCATAGAAATACTAGGAGAACTAAGCAATAAACAAAGAGATTACAAAAGAATAGGGAGATCAAAATATCAATGCAAGCACTACAAGAAAACAGGGGCATTAGAGACGGAATTTTTCCAGTGGTGAAAGTTAATATCACGGACGGATTTCGTGATGGAATTCCAATGGAGAAGATTTTGTACCCTAGAACATATTAGTGACAAAAATTCATATTATCACCAATGGAATATTATATTGATGATAGTTTCCATCAGAAATTTTGTTGGAAAAAACATAGAGACAAAATTTTAGAGTATCACCAGCGGAATTTTTTACAGTCACCAACGGAATTCTATATTATCACCAATGAAAATTTCTTATCACCAACAGAATTCTATACTATCACCAACGGAATTTTGTATTTTCACCAACGGAATTTTGTACTATCACCAATTAAATTTTGTATTATCACCAACGGGATTCTATACTATCGCTAATGGAATTTTTTATTATCACCAATAAAATTTTGGATTATCCCCAATGGAATTTATATTACCACCAATGGAATTTTGTACTATAACCAATAGAATTTTGTATTATTATCAACAGAATTCTATACTATCACTAACGAAATTTTTATTATCCACCAAAGGAATTTTGTATTATCACCAATGGAATTCTATATTATTATCAACAAATTTTTTTTATCACCAACGGAATTTTGTACTATCAACAACGAAATTTTGTATTGTTACCAACAGAATTTTTTTTATCTCCAATGGAATTTTGTATTATCACCAACGGAATTCTATACTATCACCAATGAAATTTTTATTATCACCAGTAGAATCTTTTATTATCACCAACGGAATTTTGTAGTATCACCAACTGAATTTCATACTATCATCAACGGATTTTTGTAATATCACAAATGGAATTTTGTACTATCACCAATGGAATTTTACTATCACTAACGGAATTTTGTATTATCACCAATGAAAGTTTTTATTATCACCAATGGGATTCGATACTATCACTAATGAAATTTTGTATTATTTCCAAAGGAATTCAATACTATCACCAACAGAATTTTGTATTATCACCAAAATAATATGTGAAGGATATTCATATAACCCTTAATGTTGTTTAAATAATTATTAATTAATACCTAATCTTGTGTGGTTAGTGAACCTAATTGTCCCATTTGGAGTCCACCAAGGATTATCATGAGCCCCATAAATTAGCTGCTTTGTGGGTCCTTTCCAGTTCGATTGAGCCTAATCCAAATGCCATTAACTTATTACTAAATTATTATTTATTCAATAATTAATAATTTTATTATTATTATATTTATTAGTCCTCTTGATCTAATCCTAAGTTTCTAATCCTTCATCTTCTCTTTATCCTATTCCTTAGACCAACTTAAAATTGCACCAACGCTGTCTTTTATCACTGGACTTTGTTAGTTAAAATGTAGTCTTAGCGCAGCACACCTTCAAAGGCCCCACCTCCATCCTCACCCTCCATCAAAGATCTCATCATTAAACCCCAACCCTAACCACCTCCACATCCTCCGATGGCACCTACATCATCTTCTCCCGAACTTCTTTGAGAACCCGGCATCGCCCAACCTCTCATCATTGGACTTTGATTTCCTTTTTTCTTTAGAGCTTTGAAACCGGCTCTGGCTAAATTTTATCGTAAGTTTCTCTTTAGAGCTTGAGTACTTCTCTTTAGAGTCAGTTGTAAACCGACTCTAGTTGAATCTTATCCTAAGCTTTGGCGTCGAAGTCAAAGCAGAGGATTTCATGCCTTTCATCAACATTGGTTGAATCTTATCCTCTCTTCTTCTTCTTCTTCTTCTTCTTCTTCTTCTTCTTCTTCTTCTTCTTTTCATCTTGCTTTGATTTATAGGTTTTGAATCTTGGTTTTGTGTTAATGGATGGATGGATTAGGAGATGCAAATTTTCTTGGAAGCATTGTTTGTCTTAAAGGAGTTGAGGAATTTGATACTACATAGGTGAAAAAATGGTTCTACATGATTTACATCAATAAGGTTTGCTCTTATTGCAGTTTTTCAAAATTTTTTTGTTTATATAATTCTTCGCTATTACTGAAATATTGGCATTAATGGAGCTCAGTTTGACTGTGATGGAGGATTTTTTTATTTGCAACCAAGTTACTAGTATATTATCAGGAATTTATTATATATTATTACTAAAATCACTACTATTAGATGAGGTTCATTTGATAGTGATTGCCAATTCTCCAGTTTGAAACCAAATTTCTAGGACATTATCTTGAATTTCTTCTAACTATTGCTGATATTACCCTTATTAAGGGAGCTTGATGTGATATTGGTGGCAAGGTCTTCAGTTTTAAAGTTACCTTAAATCTATTGTTCTTGTTTGCTTGATTTTATTTATAGTACGTGAAGTCTAACTCTAAAATTTTATTTCCCAGAGCTTTAGAGTTGGTGATGAAGGTATGATTGATGATATTTTTATTTGAATCATGAGGTTTAGGGTTGAATGCTGCTCTTATTAGTGTAACAGTCCAAAAGGAAAGGGCTTAAGGTTGTTGTGGCTTTTAGTGTAGATTGGGTAAAGGTTAATGCTAACTTGCCTATGATGATAATCAAGTTTATGAATTCCTTCCCCACTATAGTAATAGGAGTTTTGAGTTTAGTGTATGAAGCCGAGAATATTGGTTATTGTGTGGTCTGGTGAATAACATCATAATTATGTTGTATTTATTATTGCCATACTTGGAATGTGGTCACTCTCCTACACAAAATGTAGGTTTTGTTTGCAACAAATATTCTGTATCATGCAGTCAAGGTGGTTAAAATTTTTCGATATTTTAGGGACATGAGTGCGTTACCAACCTATGTTAATACATATACATATATGTATTACACCAAAGAGAACAAAAATTATTTAATGGTAGATTTATTGAGGATTATTACTATTGGAAATAGGGATTTGTTTAGATTTGATTAGTTTTGAGTTTTTGAATTTACGATAGTTGTTGTTATCTTTATTTCTTTTTATTATTTCTTTAATCGTTTTTGGTTTTTTTTTCAGATTATTATTATTATTATTATTATTATTATTATTATTATTATTATTATTATTATTATTATTATTATCATCAAATTTAATTTGTGTTTATCCTGCTTTTTTTTTTTAAATTATGATGTTTTTTAATTTTATTGTGTTAATTTGATCACTTAGTGAGTGTATTTTGGATCTAATTTTCATTGAGTGTCTCAAGTTTTCGGATGAGTCTTTTGCTAATTTTTCATTGTTATTATTATTTTTTTGCATTTTATTTTGTGATTTTGATTATTTAATTACTTGGCAAATAATGCCATTCAATTCAATAGGCAATAGCATGCATGCTCGATATGGAAATTTACTCGAGCTCTTTGATTGATGTATTTCTATTCGACTGAGTGAAACGCTTTGACGGTTGTTTTTCAGTAGTGGCCATTCCATGTTATGTCTTTTTGCATTCATATGGGTAATAATATTAGTGATTAGTTGGGTTTTTTCTTTGATGTATCTAGTTAATTGCATGTTATGCAAAAAATTTTTGAATAAAAGATGTATAAAGGGACCACTTTTGACAACAGTTGCTCGGAATGTTGGATTTTTTCAACTTCGGATGAGTGAAAGAGGGCAAAAAGAAGATACCATTAATGATGAAGATTAAATGATGAGAGAGTGATTCATAGAACTTGGGTGCTTCATGGCTAGTTTAATTGACATATGACTTCTTTTATTCATGTTTTGATATATATGAACATGTTTTTGATATGATGTGTGTTTGACTTTACTTGATTTTAGTACTATTAAATTTTTTTTTGGTTATGAATAAATGATTTTGTTTATTAGATAGAGTTTGTGAAATGATTTTGATTACATATAATACAGGGAAATTAAACAAAAATACTAATAAAATGAGAAACACCATTAGAGACGAAATTCCGTTAGAAATAAAACTTTCAAGGAGTGAATTGTGTAGGTGATAAAAACTATTAGAGACGGAATTTTGTTGGTAATAAAGACTTTTAGTGACGGCATTTCATTGGTAATAAGAATCTTCAGGGACGGAATTCTTTGGGTGATAAAGATGATCACACATGAAATTCCCTTGGTAATAAACACCTTCAATGATGGAAATGCATGTGTGATAAAGACGAATGGTAATAAACGCTTTTAGTGACAAAATTCCGTTGGTAATAAACGCTTTTAGTGATGAAATTCCGTTGGTAATAAACATCTTCAGTGACAGAATTCCATTGGTAATGAAGCCTTTAGGTATGGAATTCTGTTGCTGATAAACATCTTCAGTGACGGAATTCCATTAGTGATGAAACTTTTAGATTATCAGAGACGGGATTCCATTGGTAATAAATACCTTCAGTGACGGAATTCCGTTGGTGATAAAGACTATCAAATATAGAATTACGTTGGTGATAAATGTCTTTAGTGAAAGAATTCTGTTGGAAATAAATATCTTCAGTAACGAAAAATTCAATTGGTAAATTCAATGGAATATTCTATTAGTAAAAATTATCACCAATGAAAGAATCACCAACGGAATTGTCTTTTCCAATGGACATTAGCCACTTGTTTTTCAATAACAGAAATTTCCAATGGAATATTCTATTAATAAAAATTATCACCAACGAAATTTTACCTATTAGTGATCGAATTTTCTATCTTTGATACCCATGTTTTCTTGTATTGAAGAAAGCTTCCAAAGTAATAGATTTCCCCTTAGCCAAACAAAGAAGATGAGAACCAAAGAAAAGGACTCCCTAGGCCAACTGTTGATTTTTTTTTTTTTTTTGGGAAAAGAGTTACATCGTAGCTATTTATTAAATAAAATAAGCATTTTACAGGCTAAAGCTAAGACCCAAATACAAGAAACGGAACAGTAAAGGAACAAGAAGCAAAACAAAACAATGTAAACACTGAAAGCTACTAAGGGGTATAAACCCTCCTGAATAATCTTCTTCATAAGCCAGTGTGGTCTCTCCATGCCTTGATGATAAAGAGATAATTTGGTAGCATGAAGACCTTTCCCTGCCAAAGAAGTAGCAACCCTATTCCATGCTTGTTGTATAAGATGAATTTTGGGGTTGTGAAGTAAGTCAATCTCCTGCTTGGCATCCTTGAAGTAATTTGAAGTCATCCAGTGATATTGATTAGTCATGCCATGTAAAACCTCCCAGAAGTCTTTTGAACTTATATATATAGATGAACATCTTCTTCCCATACTCTCTCAACTGTTGATTTGATCTCATAGATAAGATGTCGTAGAAGACAGTTGGATTATCTTGAGGAAATCTATCATTGTGGGGCCTGAGGCATTATCCGGAAAATCAGAGAGATGTGCAAATGACTCAAAAGCAGTAATTCCCAAAGTATGATACATGAGAAGATAGTGAAAGTGGTAAGGACTAAGCACCTCATGTAGGAAATATACTACTAAATAGCATGCAAATACTACAAACAATAACTGTAAAACTATATTATGCAAAGCACAAACTATAATAATAATTCAAAAATAACAGTTAGAAATTTCCAGCCTGGGGTAGGCGTGCGTAAGCACTGCCCTAACGCTGAATTGGCCACCCTCGTGCAGGATTTTCCTGCCTCACTCGAAGCGCAGGATACTCTAACCCGGGAAGGAAGAACTCTCGTAGCCTAGCACGTTTGGCGTCGAGATATTCAAAGAGCACCCTCAAGGTTCAGGCAGAGAACCACAGAACAAAATGTTTAGGTTTTCCAGGCACGCAAAAGCACACCCAGTTCCAGGTACCCAACAGCACACCCGGGAGAAGGAGAATATGAGAGAAGAAGTAAGTAAGCAAGTGTGTTTTGGGTTCATGGTTTAAGCAAGTATTTATAGCAAGGAATTCATTAGCAGCTCTTTCCACTAGGCAATGTGGGACTAAAGGAATGAGAGGATTTGGTTTGAGTGTAAAACATGTGGGACCAGGTGGGACCCACAGGACCCACATCCAACACCTCAAGCTCCACCATACTGAGTATGTACGCCAGGCGAAGGTAATGAGTTCAGGTCCATCATAGAGTGTGAAGGACACATGTCGTACTGGGAGTATTTGTTACCATAACCATCTTGTTAGGAAAATCATTAGACCTTTTGCCATGACCCCAACTCCAGCCACAGTTATACACCAAGGAGGGGCCAAAGTCATTGCTTAGGTCCAAAAGAACCACTGGTTCTAAAGTAGGAGGACTAGTTATAAAGTATGAGGCCTCCTAATCAAGAACTTAATTGGCGTACAAGCTATCTGCACCTACTCTTGAGCACATAACTTAAGGTCAAGCTAAAAATAATCAATCATTGAGGTAAGCAACTGTTTTAGGGTTTTATCTTTGTCTGACGTGGTGAGTGAGTTGCTAAACCCTAGTACTTTACTTGCTATGATCCCAGATATGTTATCACCACTCATACTATATTGTAGTTTAATGTTTTATGTAAGTGTAGTTTTACTATACATTTAGTAGTTTATATTGTGAATTGAAATGAAGCAAAGCTTTTCTCTTTCAAGTTATAGTGTTATCCCTCAAGAAGGAGGATGGCATATGAGTTCTTGAAACTTATTTCCTCAAGAGGTTGATGTTCCAAAAATATATGATCTTTGGATGCTTATCATATTTTGGATGTGATTTGGAGTGGTTGCTCATCTTGTGTAAGTACGTGTTCTTCCGTCTTTCATCCTTGGCTTGTTTTTTATCTTGGTTATGTTGTTAGCGTTAGATTGCTACTATTTAGAGAGTGGCCAATCTTGAACTTGGTTTTCACTGCATGAGTTGAACTCTATTTGTTCATGGGAACCCTCACCTAGGTGGGTCGGAGGACAACTGAGGAGCAACGAAATGTAGTTTAACTATAAGATGCACAAGGGAAGTCAACGCTCCACTTGTACTTATCATTAATTGAAAGCAGGCAAAGGGCAATAGAGAGAAGATTTGGAGAAAAGACGAGGAGTATGAGCCAGGATCTGGAGATCCAAGGGAGTGTCTAACAGAGAAAAAGAAATGTTGATCCCCAACGATTGTGTTGTAGTGAAAAGATGGATGCTTGACTCATCCTTGAATGTGATAAGCCAGCGATGCATGCAGTTTGGCAAATCATTTACTTACATGGTGAGGTTGAACTCATTCTTTTGCCTTTTACCAAACAAGACAACGCTTGTTCAATCTCTCCAACAAGAGCCCCCAATCAGTCTAGTTCTTTTCCAGTGATTCACTTGATGTCATGGTGCTCACTGATCATAAAAACAAGAGATGGAAGCCCTTGAGGGAGAACGAACAACCATTACCTTGAAAGTATCTAATGCTGGCTCTGCTTTTTATGAAGCTTTGATCTTCTTCTTATAGGCCTCTTCTGATTCAAAAATTTGCAAAAGTGGAATATTTTTTAAGGTTAAAAGACATGCAGCTCTTTCATTATGTGAAGGGTTTATGGTTACCTTATCACTCTAAAAGAGAAGTTTGATATGGTTGGCAAATAGAATAAAGTAGGTTTCCCATTGACATTCCATTATTCTTTATCTGGTTTGTGGAAAATAATGTGACAAAAGATAGAGGTTTGCTCATATTCCATTATTCTTTATGTGGTTGTCAAATTGATTTTTCTTATTATAATAATATGAATGATTAGTCTCGATATTTAGATTTCCTATAGGATGTTTAAATTTGACATTTAAGTTAGCATTTTATGTCTTGAAGTATTTATCATGTGCGTGCAAATGTATATTTAAGTTCATTTGAAAACTTCTGGAGTTTGACTTGAAAATATATGTCATGGAGTTCTTTCTTCGTTATTGATTATATATGTTTTAAATGTCAACAATTTTAACACTACTCATTTTCTCTATTCCATCCCATGTAACTCAATAATTGAAGAGTCAATTCTCTTGATATTCATTCAAAATATATGACTACTTGATCTCCATTGTAAGAAATCTTTCTTTTATGTCATGATTTCTCATTTTCCTACTATTCTTTCACCTATTTTCTTTTCAAAGCTAGAGAAGCAATTTTGCTGGTATAGATAAAAATTTTCAACAACGAGACAAATACGTCAAGTTAAATATTATTGTGAACCTCACCCGTAAATTAAATCCTAGCCATTGATATTATTTTTTTTAATCCTAGCCATGCATTGATTGTGTTTTCAGTTTCAAAACCCTAGACACCTCTTCGGCTCCTTCCGATTTAGATCGCCGTTAGGGAAAGAGAAAGACCTAGTCTTGTCATCCATAGTTGATTCAATATTATTGTTGAGGTAAGCATCCTCTTCTTGGATCTTTGACCAAAATGTAGAATTGTTATTGTTGTTTTTTTTATCTTGATCTGTTAAGGATGGATGTTAGTGATGGATGGGCTAGGCTAGCTTCTTGTTTGAGGAGTTTGGGATTAATTTGATAGGCTTCAGATTTCGTTTCTTATAATGGTCGAAACCCCTCTTCAATTTTAGGGGTCTTAAAGGCAGAATTTGAAGAGTAAAATATAAAACTTGTAGAGTTTGATATTGGCTAAATACCTGCCATATTTCATATATTTTTGCAGTTGTATCCTATAAGATAGAGGCTTTGAATGTAGATGCCTTTGGTAGGATTTCTGTATAGGCCTTTAAGAGTTTTAGATTTATTTTTTTTTATCATTTTTTAGGCTGAATTAGGTGTTGATTTAGTTATGAAAGTTGTAGATTTCAATGTTACCTAAGTACCTGCAAAATTTAAGATTTTATATATCTTTAGTTTGTGAGATATAGCCCTATTAGTATAATTGTCTCTAATGATATTTCTCTTCAGAACTTGAAGATTTATGACCATTTTTTATGATCATGGATTTTGAATTGGGTAAGGCAAAAAATAGAAAAGTTGTTTATTGTTAAGTTATCTGATTGTCTGTTTTGAAGTTGTATATTGAGAGATATGCATGTTTGAAATGGATGCATATGAATTACACGTCTGCAGAAATAGTTGGAGATTCAATTAAATGGTATAGATTGAGTAGCTCCCTAAACAATGTAAATTTTGGATATGTCATAGTTTTAGGTGCCTAATCTTTTCAGTATCTTGAATTTTGTTATTTAGAAAAATATAGAAAAAGTTATGCTAGATTCACTTTTCTCAGTGGTACAAGTCCTACTTAAATCATGTTTTTGTTAATAATTTTATAAATATTTCTATAATAGTGAGTTCCTTTGTTGATGTTCAGAATGTTTGATAGTTCAAGTAGAGAGAATTGATCATTCTAGTTAGGTGGATAAGAATCCAATGTTATGCACATTCATCTAATATTGTTGAAAGCTTTAGAAGTTAGGTTACCTTAGCACTTCTTTCAATTTTCTTGCTTGTGTGAAATAGGCTTTTGATATCTTTGGAAATCATTCTCTTATATAGGGTTTTTTGAGGAAACTTGTTTGATTTGGGATTTCAGGTTTTGGGCATTAATCAGGTAAGTATCCCACATATAAATACTATTATATGTATATACTCGAAAATTCTAGTTTTTTTGAAATTCTGGAATTTTTGAGAAAGATACTGATTATTATGATTTATATTTTGAATTATTTATTTATTATTATTTTTAGAATTATTTTAAATTATTTTAAATTTTGAGTTAATGATATTTTATTTTGGATTAGAATTATCTGAAAGTTTTAAATATTTATTTAAATTCGGATTATTTAATTTCTAAAGTTTTAGATAGTTTATCTAAATATGTATTATTGAAATTCTATTAATTTCTGATTAATTATTATTATTATTTTTTAAATTATCTGTTCATGTTTGGATTCAAATAACTGGTTTATTTTGATATGTTAAAATGGGATCACGTGACTGCTAAAAATTTTACCTGGCAAATTACTCGTATTTTGCTTAATCTGAATTTTGATACTTATTATTTTATGAACATGAAATATTTTGACATAGAAACTAGTCCCCAATTAACTATACACTAATCTTGTTACTGGGGGTTAAACACTGACTATGTTGGCATGTACTCTGATATAGAAACTATAGTTTCCCACCGCTTTCTATCGCTGAAGAATAATGGCCTCAGATAATTCTGATTCGAGTCACTGAGGGTATACAAATGAGCTTTGATATTCTGGCTCGGGTTACCGAGGGTAAATATATGAATTATGTTATTTTGTTTTGGCAATAGTTGTTTGGGGGACCTATATGCTCAATTGTTGACATCTATGTTATTTGAAATAAATTTGATTTCTGATTTTGATTTTGATAAATTATGATTTTTGTAAATGATCACTATATTTTTAGTGGGTTACTTACTTGGATGTCAAGCTCATAATTTTGTTGTTGAATTTTTTTCAGATCCAAAGTGATTAATACAACAGTCATCTTAGTAAGCTAGCGAAAGGTTGTGTTCTTGATCACTTCTAAATTTGAGTTGTCTTTCTATCTGTGTGAGCATTTGATTTATATATAGAACAACAGCTTGTATTTGAAGTTGAAATTTTGAACTTTGTAAATTTCTGATGTTGACTTTTGAAATTACAGTTCTATTAGATTGTTAGTTCTGTTTTGGATCAGGTTTTGAGGCCTTGTATGTCTACTTGGCTTCGGCCTTGTTGGTGTACGCCCGTTTGTCGACATCCCGGGTCCATTGAGCCTGGTTCAGGGTACGACGATTATCATGATTTTCCTTTCCCCCTCTCATATGTAATAAATCTGTTTACTACTTTGATACTGCTTATATCACTCATTTCTTCTGCTTCCCTTATGTTGCTTATATGAAATTGAGTTTACACAACACTCACATGTAGCACTTCTTTGTGTTGTCATTTTATATGTCATTGATTAAAACCTATCACCACTTAGCTTCTAACGAATATCTTAGATACAAATCCACTGAGTTGGATGAGAGTTATACTATCTTATATATTTGATTACATTAAGCTAATTAATCTGAAAATCTTCTTGTAACCTCTTGAATATCCATATCACACCCTCTTTTAACATTAACCTATATTATATTTTCAATAATTTGCAAATTTCACGGATGTTCCTCTCCATCAAAGTCTATCTATTTTTCATAACAATTTAATATTTAATTTAAATTAACACATTATGGATAGTGACTCAAATTGGCAAGTGTGCATTGTTCATGTATTTCATATCTATTTGTACACTTATTTGGCATACATTAAAACCATAATGTGGAATTCGATGCTAAATATTGTGTGTTTTGCATTATCAGGCTTAGGGCAATGCTTAAAGGTAAGGGGGATCCAAAAGAAGCAATTTAAACTAAAAAAGATGAAGTTGGAGCTCTTTCGGCATTATTAAAACAAGGACAAGGCAAACTGGGTGGCTTACGAGCAATTTACAGTTCGCTTTACGATCGTAAGTATAGTCCAAAAGTCCTTGCCGACATTCTTACGCTCGTAAGAAAGGTTCAGAGTCAATGCAGGGGACCTTACGGGCAAGGCTTATGCCCGTAATGACCATCTAGAGGAGCTTACGACCATAGTGCAATGCCCGTAAAGGTAGTCGCAAGAAGTAAATAGAGAAGCTTATGGTCCAGTACTTACGGTACTAAGATGGACCGTAACATATTCAGAAGACCTTATAGATGAGGCTTACGGCTGTAAGGGTTCCCATAAGGCTTGCGACTATTTTTCCCAGCTCCTTAACGATCTAGCCCTAACGCCCATAAGCAGCTTGTAAGCAGTCAGGTATAAATAGAACTTAAGAGGAATTCTAGGGCATCATTTATTCTATCTTTCTATTCTTTGGAGATGATTCTTGGAGGCAAGATTGAGGAAGAAAAAGGCCGAATCTCTAGCACCTTAGACAAGATTTGGAAAGGGATTTGGGCCTGCATTCAAAGGGATTGGATATCATAGCCGTTAAGCTCATCTTAACAGCGTGCGTGGAAGCTACCTCGACAACTCTCCATCCTAGGGATTAACAAGGGGTTTTTGTGGATCCTATGTCTACTCTTATTCTTTGCATCTTGAATACTTGCCCTTTATTAATGGATGGCTAATTGTAGATGTTTGGGTGTAGTTGAACTCTAGGGTTTATTTTTATGACTTTGGTTGTTGAATCTTTGATGCTTTAATTGATTTTTTATTTATAATCATATCTATTTAAATCTAATAGCTTGTTTGAATACATGGTTGCTAACGAGGCGAAAGCCCTAGCTATCATGTTTGATGTGCTATGTGATGAGTAAAAATACCCACCTAGCATAGACATGCCATGATTAGATGGAATTGTGAGTAAGCCTGGGTATAGGGTACTTTGGGGACTCCGTCTCCCTCAATTATCCTGATTATAGGGAAAAAAATTAAAAAAAGAGTCTATGTCGGTATTCCTCTGCTAGTAAAGCATGAATGTGTCTATGTAGATCTGTAATCGAGTAGTTGGGTGACTCTTGTGCCTTAACAGCACGTGCATCCTCCAGAAAGATCACCCACTAGTTACAATAAACAATTTTGAGCTTAAACTTACATTTGTACAAATGGTTTAGAATTCAATTAATTCTATGGATTACCAGATGAGGATCCTAATAGTCATATTGGGGGATTCCTCAAAGTATATGACATGCTTAAGCTCAACAACATTTCTGATGACACCATCAGACTTTGCTTATTACCATTTTCACTGAAAGGAAGAGCTAAACAGTGGCTTCAAGCTCTTCCTCGAGCATCTATCATGACTGGGAAAAGTTGGTCGACGCATTCTTGGCATGTTATTTCCCTCCAGAAAGAATGACTAAGTTGCGTTAAGAGATTATAGCTTATACACAGTTGGAAACTAAATCATTATTCGAGGTGTGGGAGAGATTTAAAGACTTGTTAAAAAAATGTCTGCATCATAACCTCCCTAAGTGGTTGGAAGTTTTGATTTTCCATCAAGGCCTCAATTACAATATCCAATAGCTTATTGATTCGACGGCGGGATGATTCCTTAGTAGTAAGACCCCAAAGGCTGTCAAGTAGTTGATTGAGGAAATAGCCATGATTAATTATCAATGGAATTTGAGAGGGAAATCAGTAATAAAGCCAGTTAGGATGATTGAAGTTAGTGAAGTCATAACATTAGCAGCCCAAGAGGAAGCCTTAAGCCAAAAGATGGATAATTTGTCTACTCAAAAGTCAGCTATAGTAATGGGGTGTGACATGTGTGGGCTAGGGCATGCCTCGACAGATTATTCCATTGTCAGAATGGTATTGGACCCACTAAACAGGTAGAATTCGTTGGCAGTGCTTTCCGACAACAAGGAAACAAGGATGGCAGAATCACTCCAATTTCTCTTAGGGAAATCAAGGGCAGTAACAGAAACCCCCTCCAGGATTCCCTCCCCACCAACAGAATGATAAGATACATACATTGGAGTAAGTTCTCACTCGGTTTATTTAGAGTGCAAACATTAAGTTCCAGCAGTAAGACAATAGGTTCCAAAGCATAGAAGCATCGATGAGAAACCAGCATGCTTCTCTTCAATATTTGGAGATCCAGGTGGGGTAGATTGCCAAAATATTATCCGAATGGCCTCAAGGAAACTTACTGAGTAACTCTGAAGCAAATACCCATGAGCATCTTAAGGTAATTACTCTTCAGAGTGGTAAAGAAGTGGGGAGAAACAATGAAAAGCTAATGGATAAGGAAAAGGATCTAGAAATTGAGTTTATTGAGAGTCCGCCAAGAGAACACCACTGGTGAAGGAGTACATTCACCGTTTCCCTTACCCATTAAGATTGAAGAATGATCATACAAACAAACAATTCAAGAGATTCCTGCACTTGTTGAAGCAATTTCACATTAATGTCCCATTTGTTGAAACCTTGTCTCCAATGCCAAAGTACGCAAAGTTTCTCAAGGACATATTAACAAACAAGTGGAAATTTGAAGAGGTGCTAGTATTAATGTGATGCCGGTAAAGTTTCTCAGAACCAACTACCAAAGAAACAAAAAGATCAAGGGAGTTTTACTTTCCCTTGTAACATTGGTGAATTGGTTAATGAAAAAGCCTTAGCGAATCTAGGTGCTAGTATTAATGTGATGCCTTATACCATGTTTAAGAGGCTTGGCATTATGGCCTTAAACCAACTAGGATGACATTGCAACTAGCGGACCTCTCCATTAGACATTCTAAGGGAATCATAGAAGATGTTTTGGTTAAGATTGACAAATTTATTTACCCAGTAGATTTTGTGATTCTAGATGTAGATGAGGATGTTGAAGTGCCCCTCCTTCTTGGTAGGTCATTCCTAGCCACTTCCCAAGCCCTCATTAACATTAGCAATGGTAGAATGACACTTAGGATGGAAGATAAGGAAGTCATGTTTGCTTTATCTGATGTAGTGAAATATCCTTCTACTTTTGACGATACTTTAAATTTCCTAAATAACACTGATTCAATTGTTGAAGAATGTGTTCAGGAAATTTTGCACAAGGAGCCTTTCAAGGAGTCATTGGATGTCCCTCAAATTGAAGAGACTACCCTTTTACTTACACTAACCATAACTGAGGAAAACATGAGCAAAAAGTATTGGCGTGAGGCCACATCCCCAAATAAAGGTAAGAGAAAACCTTCACCCAAGGAGGTAACCCCCGAATCAGCAAACTTCATTGGTAAGTTTCCTATTTTCTCCAACCTTGCACTTGGGTATTATTTCAGAGACATTGATTTTGGATATGAGGAATGCTTTTTTTTTTAGCCTCCATGACATGAGCGTTTTAGGTACGTTAAGCTCATATTAAACAAATGCTTCTTGGGAGATAACTGATGCAAGATTTTTTGTATTTTGTTGAGTTTGAGTCGTTAGTAGTAGTTTTGTATTTTTGTTTATATTTGCGATAAATTGCTCAGCTTGTGGTGAGTTTCATGTCTTGGTTGGATGTTTGTGCTCCTAGACACTCACTATGTACTTCTCAAGTCTTATATGTATTTAAGCTTAACTGCAGGAAATAGGAAAACTTTGTTTAATTTTCTAGTATTCTTACGGGCTCTTTACACTCTGAAGTACGGCCATAAGCCTCAAACAAAGGGCTTGATGAGTATCTTACGCCCGTAAGGAACCCCGCAAGGGCAATTTAGAGAGCCTTACAAGTACACTTATGATCTGTAAGTCTTGGTGAGCATAATTTAAAGGTTCCTTATGGGTGGCTTAAGCTAGTAAGTAAGGCCATTAGGGTTATCCAAAGCACCTTATGGGTATACCTAACATTCTTATGGCCAATAACCTTCCGAGGAATATGGCCTAGGTTCCTTACGGGCATCTTACAACTGTAAGACAGACCATAAGAGCAAGACAGAGGACCTTACAGACTACAGTGCTAGTTCTCTTATGGGTTTAACCAAGGTTGTAAAGGAGATGTACCCTCATGGGGTAGGCCTTACGGTCGTAAGCCCCCGTATTTATTTATTCAGTGAGACTTACAGTTGCGACTTATGTACATAAGCCGCTCGTAAACACCTAGGGATTTAGTGCCGCCGACGACCTTTGATCTTTATTTTAATTTGATTTTGGTCGCCGGTGCTTCCTTCTCCTTCCTTTTTCTTCTCTTCATCTTACTATTTTGTTTTTGAGTGGTTTTAGACAGGGTTGGATTGATTTCTAAGCTTTTCCATTTTCTTCTTCCCATCAAAGGTAATCTTCATTTTCATTATTTTTGAGTCCATTGATTGATTTGTTGCATGGAACAACTGCATGAATGTTGAGAAATGCTTAAATGATGATTCAGATGCTTAAATTGTAAATTTTTGTGCTATAATGAAGAGAAAGGGTCCTTACTGCCTGAGCCCATGGCTTACGCTAGTAAGGGCTACCATAAAAGTGACTTTCCCAAGCTTTGTGGCTGTAAGTCTTCCTATAAGTAGGCCATAAGCACTCCTCATTTAGCAAATTTCATATTTTGTGTCTAAACTTCATATTTTCTTTTGCAGCATGGTTAGAGTGAAGAAGGTCGCAACCCGACAGGCCAAGCGAGGTCGGACTGAGGCTTCCACCTCGTCTTTGGTCACCACAGAGGAGACGTCAGCTTCCCTGATCACTTCGGCCAACAGATTTTCAGAGGTTCACTCCTGAGAGTGGTTCGCCTGCTTAAGGATGAAGCGAGTTAGCTAATCGCATACAGTGGATTGGCCCATGCTTGCACATTTAGGGCTCAAGGTGGAAGTTTGGGGGATGATGAAGTCTGGTGGATAGAGCCAACTATTCTTGTTTGAGGAGCAGGCATATTGAGACACGACCCTCGAGATTTTGTCTACCCTTGAAGTAAACCGAGGGCTGGTGGGATTTGGCAAAGCTGGCACTATCTGCTTCTAGCTTTTTGGGAAGCAACAAAGGATAAGCTACACTAAGTTCTCTCTGCTGATGGTGTTGTATAATGATTTTACTAGCACACCACACTATGAGGAACTCCTCATCAATTTTACACCCGGCATCATGCCTTAGGAAGCATGGCTAATGAGTGCATTTTATATCATATTTTGCATACAACCAATACACACTTTAGCTTGTCTTTTATCACATTTTCTCTATGAATGATACTATTCTGAGTATGTTTGTCTTTGTTGTAGGTTTTTAGGGCTTATAACACATATGGAGTAAAATTAGGGACAAAACTAACAAAAGAAGACAATTCCTCTAAGTACCCAATGCAAGCACGGGCGTGCCATCTCCCCATTGTTTTCTCTATTTGGTACTCTTTTAGTCATTAGTGAGAGCACGGGTGGAGCATGGGGGTGTTATCTCCCCATGATTACTTTGGGATAGGAGTGTCCTATACTTTCAGGTGAAGCACGGTCTGTGTGCTTCTTTCTTGGGCATGCTCAAGCGGAGCATAGGTGGAGCATGACCATGCTCTCCCCGTGATTCCCTCTGCATGACACTTAGCCATTTTTACTTAGAAGCTTCAAGAAGAGTATGGTCTAAGCATGACGATGCTTAGACCGTGTAGAGCCCGAAAAGTCCTTCTTAAAGCCCAGTTTTACTGTAGCAATCCTGATTTTACTATAGTACTGATAAGCTTTAGTTGTTTCTTTGATTTCTTTGGATTAGAGTGAAGCTCAAACCCTTAGGACTTCATTGGTAACCTGTAGACCTAGCTTTGAGCCAACCCTAGGATTGATTTATGGTTGTTTGGTAGAAGGAAACTAGGGTTTCTTTGCTTGGATTTTGTATTAATCTTTGATGTTGTTTGTTGTGATTTTGATTGGTAAGGAGGTGAAGCGTTGGCTTGAGGAAAAGAGTTAGCCGAGGATTAGCTTACGAAGAAAAGAAATCATCAATTTAGTGAGTGGGACTATTAAGCATGATTCTATTAGAAGATTACCAATATTTATATGTTTATATAATCTATCTTGCTTAATGAGATTTTGTTGGTTATTATGATTGATTTTGAGATGTTTATTGCCTAAAAATGAGTTTATTGATTAGTGCTTCTTTTATGTAAATTTGTGTTCAAATGAGAAGATTTCTGGGTTGTCACTTAAGTTGCTTATTGTGTAGTGATTCATGTTAAACTGTTTTGAGTTGTGTGTGCATCATTCCCTTGTGGGATTGATGGCGATTCTTGATTTATTTGAGTATTATGTTAGCTATTATACCCCGTGTGAAGTTGTGCTTATTATTGAGTTTGTATGGTGATACCCTACTGTAGTAGTTGATCTTCATGCCCAGCCATTTGAGGTTGCGTGGTAGACCAGCTAATTTCTCCGAGAGTCAGTTTAGGTGGGAGTGTAGAATCTTGACTAGATATTCATCGGTTAGCCATTGTCACCATACAGTGAAACGATGGATCAATGTCAAAGGCAAGAGTACTTTGATGGCTCTGAACATAACCGTGGCCGAGGTAAAGGTTTAGGCAGGTTTCTAGACCACTTTATGCTGGATGAGTGTTGGGCCTTGCTTCATTCTGTGTTTAAGATTTATTCCAATCGCTTCTTTTGTAGTGTCATATTGAATTTGTGGCTAGTGGGCGAAGCCCAGCTATCGCTCTTAGGAGGGCAGTCTCCCATAAATATGATTTGGTACTAGTATTATGTATACTTATTGTGAAACTCGTGTTATTTATTTTGTTATAGTTATAATTGGGAACTATTTTGATTTACATGTTTATTGTGGAAGATTTGCTTCATGATTAGCTTATTTTCATAATTTGCAACTTTATATTCAGTATTTTTACACTTTTATATTCTAAAACTCTAATTGAGTAGAATGCCTTCTTATTCCATCATTCTTGCTCTTTTTTATTAAAGTTTGCTATTATATGTATTCATGCTCTAAACTAGTTATTTTATTTGTAAAGTATCATATTTGGAGATTTATGTCATTATTGTGGTATATTTCTATTAGAGTTGTGCTAACCTCCCCTCACTGAGTAATGTTAGTTCCTCAACCCTCTTTCCTCTTCCTAGCCTTTTGCAGGTAGTAGGTGCGGCTTTGTCGCAACGTGCTGGGCATTTGCTACTGTCCTATCTTCTGTGTATCTTTTCAGTTCATGTATGTTTTTTTTTTTTCATAGACATGTTGTTTGACTTATGGATCCACTACTGTATAGGAAACCTTGTTGTATGGTTTTGTATCTAAACAACTCTCAAACTCTTGGTGTAGCAGTTGTGTGCTATTGTTATTGTTTCTTCCCTATGCATTTATGAACCTCTCTATTTCTGTTTATCATTGTTATTTTTGTTGTTGTTACTTCCGTTGTGTACTAGTATACTTCTATGTCTTGAAGCAGTGTAAATACTATTGTTTCCAGGTTGTTGGTTAGCTTTGCGGTGCCCCAAGGGTTGAGTGGTGAAGTGTCCTTCCTCGAGATCATTGCGGTGGTTATCACGTCCTTTGGGCCCGCAGGTCGAGCGTGACACTTATACTTTGACTACTTGAGTTCTAATGCCTATGGAGTTCTATTTTTTTCTTGTGTTTATTCATGTGTTTACATAACATGGCGTGCTTGATTTGCTTAGATGCTTGTGTAAAACTTGGCATGTGTGGATTACCATAGTTGTGATTACCTAGTGTAGTTGCAAAACTTGGCGTGTATGAAGCCCGTAGTTACGCTTGCAGAACTTGGCATAATTGATAGCCGTAGATGCAACATTGCTTTTGAGCGCCCACAAGGATCTTAGAATGTACCTTGGTAGGCATTAGACTCAAGTTAGTATCTTGGGTACTTAGGAATCATCCCGGGATATTGCTCTCTTTTTATCGAAACTCAACCCGAGTCTACTTAGTTCTTCCACCCTTTTGTTTTTAATCTTATAGTAGTTAATTCCTTCATTATCTTTTCAGTTGACTAGACCTTAGAGGATCAACTAGTACTAGAAGTCCAGTCCCTGAGGTTCGACAACCCTATCCCCTTATGGACTACCACTTTATTAGTGGTAACGATCCGTGCACTTGCAAAGAGTTCATTAGTGGCAGCACTTAAACCGTGAGAGGAGCTATGAGCTAGGCCTCACCAAGTCCTTGTTTCTGAAATGCCTAGCTCATAGGTATGTCTATGCTGTTATTGCTCACTCATTTGTAGGACGAGCTGACAACACCAGAGTGGTGGATAGTAGGAGCTCTTATTCTTGTTCAATCTAGTTGAGCATCACCCCATCCAGCTGGGTCACTCATTGGCTAACTTCACCGCTCACGAAGGCTAGCATGTTCACCAAGGTGTGATCTTTGTAGGCCCATACATCACATTACTCATCAAGGGTATGGGGCTGAAAGATCAGCTCCAGGGCCAATAGATTGTCAGCGGTACTACACCCCTAGGAATAGAAACCCTATGGCTGATAGAGATGGTAATCTATCATGGCTCCAGATAGAGCCTCAACCCTAGTCAGACCAAGCAACTACCAGTAGGGAGTAAGGATGTGGATGATGTATTCGATAATGAGTTATCCCTTCCATCGGCTACTACAAGGGCGAGTGTAGCCAACCTAGCAGAAGCACACCATTGATGATGATCAAAGTGATTCAGGAAATGAGGGTTACTATGGTTCAGCTGCAGGAGGGTTAGCAAACTATTCTCGTGACCCAGGTACGGGTTGAGGCTAACCTTGGCCATGCCCTAGACTTGCTTTCACGACTCATCCCTCCTCCAGCTCTGGCTCCTCCAGCATCGACTCCTCTATCATCAACGCAGCTACTAACAGATTCTGCACCCTCGGACGCCACCGAGCATTAGCTTTAATTCATTTTATTTCATTTTATTTTATTTTGTACTTTATTTCAAACTTTGTATTCATCATTTATGGCAAGGGTTGGCCCTGCCTACTTTATACTTTCTTGCTACACTTATTGGATTTCTATTTTCTGTTTTTGTTACTTTATTTTGTTAGGCTTTAATATTTTTCCTATACCTTGCAGGACTTATGTACAACACCCAACATCCTCAATTATAAAGGGGATGATCACCCGTTCAATTCTTGACCTTGAGGGACCCCCAAAATGCTAGGACACAACATTGGACACACTAGGCCGGTTCTAAGCTTCAATGAATTCATCTATGTGAACAGGGGAAGTAATCGTATTCCACTCCCCTCTTACTATTGTTTACATTTCCTTCCATGCTTATATTTTACAAACATTGAGGACAATGTATGAATTAAGTATAGGGGTGGGCTTTAAGTTTCATTTTTAAGTCTCTTAAATGCCAAGGTTGACTTATAACGGTGCATTTGTAATGTAGAGGAGTTTCATAATATTAGGGTGGACACTTGCGAGTTTGTTCTATTTTGAGTTTTTTTTAGTGTGCATTCTATTCTTGGTTATTCATGTAATTAGAGCACATAACTTCTCTATTGTAGCAACTTAGACTATATTGGATTTCTTTGAGTTTTATTCATTATACTTCTTGTGATTGTGTAAAAACAAATTTTTTGCAAATTATAAATAACTTGTTTAAAAAAAAGAGATAGAATAAAGATGAGAAATGGAAAGAGCTACCACTATTAGAAGTGTGAAGCTACTCTTAGCAAGTCGGATACTAAGTATGACCTAATGAGAGAAAGAGCTACATCTTTAGGTGAGTGAAAGCTACCATATTTTCAGTAAAAGATGTGGAAAGAGCTACCTCTTTTAAGTGTGAAATCCGCTCGTTGAATGTTCATGGGAAAAGGCTACCTTGGGAAATGTGTGAAGCTACCACCTTGTGCAGAAGAAGATAATGTTTTTGTGATTGTTTACTTTTGGATGTCCTCTAGGTTGAAAGAAGTGAAGTAGAGAGTTGTAACACACACAATGATAATCTTGAATAGAGTGTTCACTATTTTGGGACTTGAAGTTTTTATTATTCTGGTATTGTGAAAACCCTAATTACTTGTGGAACACCTAAATTCTTGAGCACCCTAGGTCTTGCACTTTATCCACATGGTTTGTAATGTTTTATTTTGCTTGAGAACAAACAAAAGCTTAAGTGTGGGGAAATTTGATGAGTGTACAATGTTCATTTATTTTATATCAATTTATACACTCAATTGGCATGTTTTAGAACTATATTATGGAATTCGATACTAAATATAGTGCATTGTGCATTAACAAGCTTAGGGCAGTGCTTAAAGATGAGAGAGAGCCAAAAGAAGCATTTCAGACTGATGAGTGCATTTCATATTATATTTTTCATACCTCCAATGCACTCTCTTGCTTGTCTTTTAGAAATTTTTTTTGGTTTAAGAATGATGCTATTTTGGGTATGTTTGTACATATGGAGTGACTCAGGAACAAAAATATCTTGAAGAAGACAATTTCTCTAAGTGTCCAACTCAAGCACGAGCGGAGTACTGGGGTGCTTGCTCCACGTGATTATCTCTGGATGGTAGTTGCTTATTTCAAGAGAAGCACGGTCTGCGTGCTTCTTTCATTGGTGTGCTCAAGCTGAGCACGGGTGGAGTACTATCGTACTCTCCCTGTCATTATCTCTGGATGACACTTAGCCCTTTGCACTCAAAAGCTTCAGGAAGAGTACTGTCTAAGCAGCACAATGCTCAAACCATGTCGATCCTAAAAATTCCTTTTTAGCTCCTAGATTTAGGGTTTCTTGGGAACTTTTGGTTCAGGAGTCTTCTTCTCCATGGGAGGAGCCTAAGGAAATGATGATCAGCCATCACCACACATGCTAAGGGGATCAAGGTTGAGCTAGAAACACTAGAGAAATGGAGTTTGCTCATTCCATGGAGTTCTTGTAATACAACTGAAGAGATCTATGTAAAAGGGGGAAGTCATGATTTCTCTCTTGTTTGCATTTATCTTTTACTCTCAGTTGTATGAATTCATGAGGGGCTAACCATTCCACGGTACCCTACGATTATGAACTATGTTGCTTCTTATACTTTGACTACTTGTTTTCTAATGCCTATGGAGTTCTAAAGTGTTCTTGTGTTTTTAATGTGTTGCATAACTTGGTGTGCTTGATTTGCATAGTTACTTGTGTAAAACTGGGCGTGTGTGGATTACCGTAGTTGTGATTGCCCTTGGGTATTGCAAAACTTGGAGTGTATGAAGCACGTAGTTACATTAGCAAAACCTGGCGTATTTGATAGCCGTAGATGTAACAGAGCTTTTGAGCACCTGAAAACATCTTAGAATGTACTTTGGTAGGCATTAGACTCAAGTCAGTATCTCGAGCACATAGGAATCATCTCGAGCCATTTCCTCCTATTTATCGAAACTCAATCTTATTCTACCTGGTTCTTCCACCCTTTATTTCTTTTTTTTCCTTTTGCTTAATAGTTAATCTCTTCATCACCACTTTGGATTAACTAGACATTAAAGGATCAACTAGTACTAGAAGTCCAAGTCCTGTGGTTTAACAACCCTACCCCTTGCGGGGTACTACTGTATTACTTGTAATGATCCGTGCACTTGTAGAGTACGTCAAGTTTTTGGTGCTGTTGCCGGGGATTGGCAACTTTTAGGAAAATTAGGATTCTAGTGATCTAGTTTGTTTATATTATTCATATCTGTGAATAGTTCATTTACCTCTCTTTGCTTATTTCAACTTGCATGCTACATTTCAGAGTCGTTTTATGGAGGAGTTACTTGCCATTCTTAGGGGATGTTCTTCCCCTATTGACATGGTGATACAAGACTTCGACTACCATGGTGGGAAGTTAGAATTAGAAGGTGTAATAGGTGATTTCCATGAACAAACAATGCAGTGGAACCAGTTCATAAGCACCGAATTGGGAATTCATTAGGACAATCATGAGTATGAACTAGATGTGGAGAAAGTAATGCCAGTTGTTGTTAACAGGAGCAATCAAACAACTAATGGGGTAGATGACTCTCTCAATAGTATAGAGAAACTACCATTGTGCATAATGGAAACACAACCTCTTGCAAAACAGGACAACTTTGACAGGCAAGTTAACAAAGTCAGTGAGTGCTTAGGTCCTTCATCTCCCAAACACAATGATGTCGAACTGAAGGAATTACCAGAACATTTGGAATATGTATTCTTGGAAGAAGAACATAAACGTCTAGTTATCATCTCCTCAACCCTAGAAGCAAGTCAGAAAGAAAGACTAGTATCTATGTTGCGGGAACACAAAAAGCCGATTGCTTGGAGCATTTCAGACATCAAGGCAATTAACCTATCCTTCTGTGCTCATAAAATTCTAATAGAAGACAACATAAAACCAAGAGTGTAGCCCCTGAGAAGATTGAACCCTAACATTATGGAGGTCGTTAAGAAAAAGTGAAAAACCTCATGGATGCTGGGATAATCTATCCAATCTCCGATAGTCCTTAGGTCAGCCCAATTCAAGTGGTACCAAAGAAAGGGTGCTAATTGTGATATCCAATGAACATAATGAATTCAGCCCAACTCGTACTGAGACCGAATGGTGTGTTTGCATTGATTATCGAAAGCTAAATGATACCACATGTTAGGACCATTTTCCCTTACCCTTCATTGATCAAATGTTAGAGCCACTAACCGGGCATATGTATTACTACTTTCTTGATGGAATATTAGGAAAAGACCACTTCACTTGGCCATATGGCACATTTGCTTACAGGTGGATGCCCTTCTGATTATGTAATGCTCCAGCCAGTTTCCAATGATGCATGATGTCAATTTTTGATGATTTCATCGAAAACATTATGGAGGTCTTCATGAATGACTTCTTAGTTTTTGAAGATTCATTTGAGGGATGTCTGCATAATTTGGAGTGAGTCCTTGCAAGGTGTGAAGAAATAAATTTGGTGTTAAATTGGGAAAAGTGTCATTTCATGGTGATAGAGGGGATAGTGTTGGGACACAAGATTTCTGGTGAAGGAATTGAGGTGGATTTGGCCAAATTTAAAACTATTGAGAAACTACCTCCACCCACATCTACAAAAGATGTCCGAAGTTTCTTTGACCATGTTGGTTTTTACAAGAGATTTATAAAAGATTTCTCAATAAATCTCTAAGGTAATGACAAAACTTCTGGAAAAGGACATATCTTTTGACTTTGACTAAGAGTGCCACATGGCTTTCCACTTACAAACAGAAAGATTGGTCCAAGCACCCATTGTCAAAGCTCCTAAATGGAATCAGCCCTTTGAACTCATGTGCGATACAAGTGATTGGGCAGTTGGGTTGGGTTGTGTTGTGGCAAAGATACAACAAGCAATTCCATCCAATCTACTATGTAAGCAAGATTTTAACTTCAGCTCAAGGAAACTACATGACCACGGTAAAGTAGTTGCTGGCCATAGTCTATGCTTTTGATAAGTTTTGATCTTATTTACTGCTATCCAAGGCCGTGGTGGACATTGATCATGTAGCAATCAGATATTTTCTTTCTAAAACTGACGCCAAGCCTCAGTTAATTAGATGTGTCCTTATTCTACAAGAGTTTAACTTAGAAATTAGAGATAAGAAGGGATCAGAAAATGTGGTAGTTGATCACTTGTAGCATCTTGAATACACAGAAGAATGCAGTAATAAGCACCAAGAAATTAACAGTGTTTTTCCCAAAGAACACCTCTACTTGGTTCATGAAGAGTCTGCTAAAGCTAATGACTGTCCTTGGTTCCCTGACTTCGTAAACTACATTGTCCGACAAGTCATCCCTTCACACTTCTCTTACCAACAGTGAAAGAAATTCTTGTCTGATGTTAAGCATTATTTTTTGGGAGGACCTTTTCTATAAAAACTTTGTGCTAACCTAGTTATACAATGTTGTGTCTCGCATTTGGAAGGCTGGGAAATTCTGAAACATTGTTATTCAAGAATGGTAGGTGGTCATTTCAGTACTAACCACATAGCTGAGAAGGTTCTGGAAGCTGGTTTCTTTTGGTCGATGCTTTTCATAGATGCCCGAAAAGTTTGTTGCAACATGTGATCAACGCCAGAGGAGTGAAAATTTGTCCAAACTTGATGAAATGGTACAAACTCCTATTCAGCAATGTAAAATATTAGATGTTTGGGGAATCGACTTAATGGGACCATTCCTTAATTCAAATGGAAACAAATATGTACTAGTGGCAGTTGATTATGTTTCCAAATGGGTTGAAGCACAGGCTCTCCCCTTGAGTGATGCGAGAGTGGTGGTTAAATTCTTAAAGAAGTTGGTTTCCTAATTTGGCACCCCAAGAGGTATTATTAGTGATCAGGGGACACATTTTTGTAACACTCAATTTGAAAAAGTGATGAAGAAGTATGGTGTTAATTGTCACGCCCCGACCCTAGCCGAGCACTTGGCAATCGCCACGATAACAAGGAGTGGACCCTATAGCATCCTATCTCCTAGTCGTCATAAAGCTCAAAGCAAACCTGCAATCACAACTTACTAAAACGAGAGATAACCTCCACCAGAGAACCAGCTAGGATTCCAAATACAACCAAAAAGTATAAATACAAGAACAATTCACAAAAGTTAAGTCTAGTGGATTCATAAAGTTTACATGCACACTGCAAGCTGACCTAGACAAGAAAAAAAACGGTCGGTCGGTCTATTGCCTGCCTAGCACAACCCAGTCCAACATCGCAGCCTGAGGAAGAAAAATAGAGAATACTAAGTAGCAGATGTTACCCAGTGAGTGGTGACAGCATAGATATAATAGAGTAGTAAAGCATTCCAAATAGTAATTACCACAATAATAATAACATATAAAAGTAGTTCCAAGTATTCAACAGATTAACAATTAGCACGAAAATTTATAAATACTACAGGTAAGTAACATTTTTCAACACATTGAGCATCGCTCAAAATACAAGCTGGCCTCAAACAATTCCCAAGCTAATCGTGGCCGTGACTAGCTACGGGACCACCAAGGTGTTTTAAGACTTTTAAAATTCAAAAATTCTGCCTTTCTTGGTGTTGGCCACTGAGATCCCTGTGTGGTGACCCCGGGCTTCTCACATACAAGACCCCCTATCAATGCAATTCTTTCCCATTCCAGCTCAAGGAATCCAACATACGATTCTTGAATACAAAAATGCACATCAAACCATATTTCAATTGCATGTAAATACATATACAAGTAAACATGCTTTTTCCCAGATAAATATGATAAGTATACTAGAATCATTTTACCGAATAACTCATTGCTCAAAATATCTATATATGTACATATATATCTTATAAAATCTGATCCATCATCAAATTTACGTTATAAAGCACATAAAGAAATACTCTAAGGGCCCGTTTGGATTGCGGAATAGGAATGGAAATAGGGGGAATAAGAAAAGGAGAGGAATGTGAATGGGTATAACGAGAATGAGAATAATGTGTTTGGTTTAAAGGAATAAGGATTGGGAATATAAAAAGTAAAAAGGTAGGATGTAGTAAAATTACATCAATACCCTTGTAAGTAAATAGTATAATATTATATAAAACAATGGATTATGTTTAATGATAAATATTTAACATTATTTATTATTAATTATTTATAATATAAATATATATTTCAATATATTATAATTATATAATTAATCTTAATAATTTATTTAACAATTATATATTTATTAAATTAGTTAATATCATTAAATATGTTTAACTAAGTTAATTTTATTTATTGATTTTAATTTTAATTTCCCAAAATAATTTAATTAAATTATTTAATAAGTAAAGCTAAATATATAAATATGTAATTATATATGCTAAGGGTATATTAGTAATTTTATAACCAAGGCATACTTCTCCCCCCATTTTTGGGTGAAATAGGATGCCTTTCCTAGGAGTAATCCTTTCCCCATGCATGGAGGCAACTTATGCCTTTCCTGGTTACCAAACAAGGGCTTGGGAATGAGATTCTCATTCCCAAGCCCTCAATCCGTGATCCAAACGCCTCCTAATACTCTTATTAAATCTATGCAATTACGAATTGAATCACTCACTAAACCAGTCATCTCTCCTTGAGACGCGCTCACAGGTCGGTAATTTCCTTCCCCTGGGAGGAAGCTTCGCCACCTAGAGTCATCTCTCCTTGAGACACGCTCACAAAGAATCCAAGAACCAATGAACACAAGAATGGAAACTAAAATGCATGCGACTGCAAGGTTACATGTCGAACATGTAACTCTAGGGTTTTAGGGGTAAACGACATCATTTTGGACCCAAACGACAACAAATCAAATAAAACAAGTTCCAATAAATTCAAAGGAAGAAGGACTTCGATTTGGACCAAAGAAATACAAGAAAAAGCCAAGGTTTTCTCGTGTTAAAGTAATTTCGGATTTGTTTTGCTACAGTAAAACCGTCCTTGTTTCGATGGTTTCTTGTCAATTTACAACATCAAAACACAAAATTTCTTTCCAAACATACACACAAATGAAAAACAATGACACTGGCTTCGATTTGAGCCCAAAAACAACTCAAACCAAGGTTTATTTCTAGGTTTTCAAAAATTTCAAAAACGATGAAATACGAGGAAAATACGAAGGAAAAAAACCTTGGATCGAAGCCTTACCGACTCAAGAGCTTATGACGAAGGAGTTTGAGGCTTTGATTCAAAGAAAAAGCTCGTCAACGAATTTTTTTTCAAAATAAGTCTCTCGGCGGAAATGAAGAAGAAGAAATGAAAACAAGAAGATAAGAAAGGAATGAGAAACAGAGAAGCCACGTTGCTTCTCTTATCCACATTCAAATTTTCAAATTTTTTTTTAAAAGGAAAAATTACCAAAATGCCCTTATAAGAGAAAATAGAAGGAAATGAGTCCAAAAGACCATTTCACCCCTAATCATCGCATTGGGACAGGGTACCACACTAATCATCGCATTGCTACTACTTATCACCCCTAAACCAGTGGTCAGTTTAAAGTCATAAATCGAGAATTAAAAAGGATTCTCAAAAAGATTGTGCATCATAACAGACATGACTGGTCAGAACAATTGAATGATGCCCTCTAGGCTTACAAAATGGCTTACAAAACTTCCATAGGGCACACACCTTATAGGTTGGTTTGTGGCAAAGCTTGTCATCTTCCCGTCGAGCTTGAGCATCAAGCTTACTGGGCAATTAAACTATTGAACTTTGACATGGGGGATGTGCAACAAAAATGAAAATTCCAATTAAATGAGTTAGAGGAACACCAGCAAAATGCTTATGAGAATGCACTGTTGTACAAGGAGAAAGCAAAGAGGAATCATGATAACCACATTAGGAAAAATAAGCAAATCATAGCATATTTTACTCTTCAATTTGAGGTTGAAGCTCTTTTCTGGAAAACTCAAGTCTCATTGGTTTGGACCTTACACAGTCACTCAAATATTCCCTCATAGCGTAATTGTAATCTCTCATCCTACTAACGGAACTTTCAAGGTTAATGGGCATTGGTTGAAACCTTATGCATTAAGAGAAAAACCTCCACCCCCTACAACTTTTAGTGTGTTCTTACTTCGTGAACCACCATAACGCGTAGGTACGTCAAGCTAGTAACATTAAACAAGCACTCCTTGGGAGGCAACCCAAGATTTCAATTTTGTTTTAGTTAATTAGTTTTGAAGTTTCATTGTGGTTTGAAATGATTTGTAGCAACACTTTTCTTTTTTGTTTGCTCTCTTTCTGTAGTAGTTTTTTCTTCGGCCTGTGTTATTTTGTAGCTCTCTCTCGAGTATGAAGTTTTTATTGAGTAAAGCAGGGGATTACCAGGTTTTGAGGTGTTTTAGGCTGAGCATAGACAGAGCATGCTCATGATCATGATGTGATTTTCTCTGTTTCTATCTTTTGAAGAATTACAGGATGAACATGGGGGAAGCATGAGTGTGCTTACCACTGAGCACAGTTTCTGTGCTCCTTGCATGACCCAGCTATGTCTCCCGATGTTTTTGGGAACTATACCAAGATAATTACGGGGAGATAGCACAGGGTGAGCACAACCGTGCTTTCTCGAGCACCTTAGCACACCTGTACTCGGGGTGTGCTTGGGCGTGACCATCGGGTTTCCTCTTTTACTTCTTAAGAAGCTAGTCGTCGTAGGTTTGTTTGGTTCTCATCTACTCATTATATTTTCTCTGGTCCTATTTTTCATCATTTTACTGGAGAGTTTTGCCCTTGGCTTATCGTTCCTTTATAGTTACACTTCTCACTATTTTGATCCTTTCTTCGATATTGGTGAGCCTCATTGCTTCAATATAGTGTTTTATTTCTTAAATATTTTGCTTTTTGTGCTCTACATGTTTAATTTCCATGGTTTTCTTCAATTAAACCAACACCCTTTTTAACCATGGCGGTCCATTTGGCATGCTATCCCCTTTTGAGCTTCGGAGATGATGGTCACCGCAGAGCACACTCATGCTCTTTGTCGAAGCACAACCATGCTTTTTGGGGTGTAGGGACCCTCTCTAGGAAAGCATGATCGTGCATCCCTAACAAGCATGATCGTGCTCCCCTCTTTGCATGACCATGCTCCTCCTCGAATTTCGCAAACTAATTAAATCAGTTGTTGTTGTAGGTGATGTCAAGGCGCCGCGCTATATCTAGGTCAGATCTTCTCTCAGGGATCGTTCTTGATGATATTCTAGCGAGGCTCAATTTACCTGCCCAGCGTGATCGATTTACCCTACTTTTTGCTCACCAAAGCTGGGACTCTCCGCACCATCGATTGGGACACCCTACATGCTTTTGATTTGGCTAGCGAAGTAGAGCGGCTCTTGAGTATTGGCGCATGGCAAACTGCTCACGATAAATGAACCGGCCTACCATGAGTCGACTTTAGAGGTCCTTGCTACATTTCATATGCATTGACTCCAAGATGTGTGGGATGAACTTAATGCAGTATATTTTCAACTCCTTGGTCATGAGTACCATCTGAGCTATACGGAATTCACAGTTTTCATGGGTCTTTATGATCACGAATACATCACCACCGATGAATACTGACACCTTCATTCCTTCCCACGCCTTGGAGTGCGTGACAGACATCATTGGCGAAGGTTAAGCTTCTAGTAGCAGTAACTTCACTCCCAGCATCTCCAAAGCTTCATCCCTCAAGTCCCCTGCACTCCGTTTCGTCGACACTTTACCCAGCAGAATAGTTACAGGTCGATGTAGCAGTACTGCCGTTATCACTAGGGAAGAGTTGTACTATCTTCTGAGCATGGCAGACAACTACCCCTATCTTCTGGGCTTTATTCTCACTAAGTCATTTTACCACCAAGCTACTGTCCTTCGCACAAGTACTATCTTTACAGGCCCATACGTCATTCTTTTGATTAAAGGGATGGGTTTGGTTACCTGTGTTGGGTATAACCCTATCGCTTTTCACAGTTTACAAAAGTTGGGCTTACCTATAGCTTGCACTTCCAGGGGAGATCTTCCTTTCACACACCCACAGACCCCGTCCTCCCCTCCTCCTACTGCTACTACTACTCAATAGAGATCCCCACCATCACCACAGGCTTCCTCTAGCTGCACTGACCAGGTTACTCGTTCTGTGACATAGTTCAAGTGGTTTCAGAGGAGTGTCACCAGGACTACCGAGGATTTGGGGATTCGTTTGTCCCCTGAGCCATCTTCCCCTATCAGATCACCACACTAGGGAGGAGTAGACACTACTGCGAGGGCCGAGGACTCTGATTCATCCTCCTCTGATGATGCTACTCTCTTCTTCTAAGAGCACTCCATTCTGATCAACACGCAACTACCCTTCTTTCCATCTTTCACTATCTGGATGTGTATTTATTTTCTTTCTTATTCTGTTCAACTTGTGTGACTTCAGCTAGTAAGGGGAGTCCCCTATCAAACTAACATTTTGGTTTGTTTACTTTTATGCATTTTCTTTCTGTATTTTCAGCTCTTATTTTCTTTTATTAATGTTCGGAATGTGGAGCTTCACTTATGTGCATCTTGTCTCATCTCAGGACTATTTGTGGTTGAATGGTTGTTGGAATGCACATTAAGAGTGGCAACATCACTCTCTCTATTCAGGAAAGTCGTTTGTGTTAGATAATATCGTAAAATTAAATAACATCATCAAAAGAATTTGGAAGCAATAATAACTTTGTGATATGGTCTAATTGTTTTAATGAACACCGTAATTTAATTAAAAGGCCTAGAAAATTACCTCTTAATGTTTGAAAGCCTTTCCTTTGATGTACCAAATTTGTCCCTCAGATTATCATAGATCTCTTAGCACGGAACGAAAGTCCCACGCCTCTAGATCACACGCCAGAATTAAGAAACAATCTTCTCTTCTTCTCTAAATAGCGGCTAGGGTTAGAGAGGAAGAGAAAGCTTAAGGATTTACTCACTAGAGAATTAATTGATTTTTTCTAGGGTTAGAGAGTAGTCATATTTATAAAGACTTCATAAAAAATGATAAACAGTATTCAATTATGAGGTCCTATTAGAAATATGAACCTTCATAATATGATAACCATTATTATTGAAGTTCTATTAGAAATATGAGTCCTAATGTAACTAAAACCACTTTTGTGTTTGAGTACTTATAATTTTGATTATATATTCGACTCCATCGAATTTAAATAAAAATTTAAACTTAAAACATAAACCCTAGAAAAATTTATAATTTCACTTATCCCATAAAGTAAAATTGTAAATTGACAATTTTACCCTTGCACTCAAAAACTAGACTGATTCTTTATCCCTTTAAGCATGATTTCCTAGGTTCATTCCGATCGGTAATAGGGGATACTATAATAGGAGGACACCAACGCCGTGGCCCCACGTCATAACCTAATTGAACATGAATGAGTAGGTCATTACGAACCTTTCCGGTTATGGTTACCATATGTATAAACCTTTTGTTCTTGTATCCCAACTGAGTGAGAATCATGGTAATTGTCAAACACACTGAACTCGATCATATGTAAATAACTATACTAGAGTGAGATTATTAAACAACCTTTCGTGTCCCACATGATTAGTTTGACTGCCTTGGCCAAGATCTTCCAATCTCATATATGCATAAGGTACTAACTCATTTACTTCCGAGAGAACGAATTCCTTCTTGGTGATCACTCACAAATGCTACTTGCTTGACATAATTGCACTTCGAGGTTGGCCTTACCAAAAGGTAAATTGAGCCTAACGACTCTAGTAATAAACTAGACGTCACAAATGCATTGTGATCATGATACCTCAGGCATAAGGTCCACTCATATGATCATAACCAACAATCCCAATAATTAACTGTCAAAGAGTAAAACCCATGTGGTTTGATTTTTGTGAGTCATGTTTAAGTACACCAATCCTAAAGATGCATTTATGACATATGCTCCCACTATTCTATAGTGTTCAACTAGCGCATTTTGGCAAAGTATATGTCATACAAATCCTTATGAGCCTTCAACACCCAATTAAATATTTTCCGATTTGCGAACTATTTAAGTGTATAGGTACCAAACACTTATAGTGTTATCCTCTTTATCCCACAAAGGATTGAAGGTTTAACTTAATATACATGTACTATGATATTCAAAACTAATTATAATGCCATCACAAGATTTATATTAACATCAAAATAAATGCCTATTAATAATAATAAGAATGTATAATATAAATTAAATGCCTAATACAAGTATCCTCTTTGGTATTCGACGGCATAATCCTAACAATCTCCCACTTATACTCAATCCTAACCATTATGGTATCTTACACACATCTTGTCAGGATGCCGATCTAGCATAGCTTGTGATAGTGGCTTGGTGAGTGGGTTAGCTAAATTATCCATTGAGGTTATTTTCTAGATGGCTATGTCGCCCCTTCCAACAATCTCTTGAATGATGTGGTACCGCCGCTCGATATGTTTGGATCTACTGTAATACTTTGGTTCCTTCACCTGTGTTATAGCTCTATTGTTGTCCCAATAAAATGATAATAAAAACTCCACATTTGGAACCACCAAATGTTCTATCAAGAACTTCTTAATCTAAACAACCATCGATGCAACCACATATTCAGTCTTAATGGTGGAATCTGTAGTAGTACCTTACAACTATTTTATCTCTCTGTTTCACATTAAGAGTGAATATAATTAAACCCTGGAGTGGATTTCTAGTCATCAATATTAGACTGAAAGTATGAATCTATGTAAACATCCACACTTAACTCTCCATTGCTATAGATTAGAAGCATTTCTTTAGTCCTCAAACACTTTAGCATACATTTCATATTTATCCAAAGCTCCTGCCCTAAGAAGTTCATGACCCTACAAACAAATAGTCAAACCTATGTAACTATGCATAGAACGAATCATGTCCAATAAGGTTCAATTCCTATGCTCAACTACCCAATTCAGTTGAGGAGTCGCTGGTGGTGTTAGTTGTGAAACTATCCAATGTTCCTTTAGGAACAAGTGAAACTAAACATTCATATATACACCACCACAATCCCATCATAGTGTCTTTATATAATGACCAACTTGATTTTCCGATAAATCCTTATACTCTCTGAACTTGTCAAAAGCATTTGACTTGTTCTTCATTAAGTACACATACCACACCTTGAATGAACATCGGTAAAAGTTATGAAATAATGGAAACCTGTGCCAATCATCTCATTGATCATCCCACAAACATCGGTGTGCACTAAATCCAAAACTTGTGTTACCCTCTCAGGATGTCTAATGAAAGGGGATTTGGTCATCTTGCCAAAGAGACATGACTCACATATCGGATAAGGATCTAATCCCGATGGACCTATGAGGCCATCCTTCTTCAACTCATGAATCCTTTGTTCTCCAGCATAACCTAATCTTAAATGCCTTATAAGTTTATTTATTTATCTCATGCCTACCATGTCTTTTAGTTATAGCATGCACAACACATTTATTCTGAACATTTAGATAATACAATCTATTCAGTAAAGAGGCATTTCCAACTAATTTATTTCCAAAATAAATATCACAATTAGTTTTACTAAATTTTAAAGGCATATCCTTTTCTAACTAAAACTGGAATAGAAACAATGTTCTTTAACCCATTTGGTAATACTAAACAATCCTCTAAAACTAAGACATGTCCAAAATATAAATGAATAAAAGTAGATCCTATGTGAGTTACTGCGACACACTATTAGCTTCCCATGTTAATCATCACCTCTCGTTCACCCAGCTTCCACCTTCTTTCCAGATCCTGATTCATAATACAAACATGAGCATTAACTCCTTAATCAAGAATCAAAGAAGTAGAAAATACAAAAAATTGAATGAAATTTGCTTTGAAAACAAATTGTTCCATAACTGTAGCGCTATCTACTCTAAGCTGTGGGCAATTCCATTTCCAATGACTGACCTCTCCACAATGGAAACACTTACCCCCTTGCTTGGAGCTTTCATCCACATAAGCCATACCTTTCTTCTTACCTACTTATCCCATAGCTTTAGGAGCCAAAGCATTATGTTTCTTGGCTATCTTTTCATCTTGAGCTTTGAGGCCCTAAAAGTAGAGATAGCCAAAGGAACAACATCCTTCCCTTTAGTCTTCATTTGTAACTGAGTACTCACTAGCTTGTGAAGAAGACCCGCCAGTGTGCACTCAATATCATTCATGTTAAAATTAACAATAAACTGAGAGAAGGAATCTAGAAGAGACTGAAAGATGAGATCAACCTGAAGGTTGTAGTCCATGGAAAAGTCAAGAGCTTCCAACCTCTCAATCATAGAGATCATCTTGAGGACATGCTCTCCAACCTCACCACCCTCACTCATCTTTGCCCTAAAATGCTCTCTCGATATTTTATACCGAGCAGTCCGACTATGTTGTCCATAGAGCTCTTGCAAGTGCAACAGTATCGATCTTACATCACTCATCTTTTCATGAGAGCGTTGCAGATCACTGCTCATGTAGGCTAACATATAGCTCCTCACTCACAAGTCATCATCGAGCCATTTTAGATAAATGCCTTGTTCTTCCTTACTTGTCTCTAGTAGAGGTTCAGTAGGAATATCGGCCTAAAGAATGTACATGATTCACTCTTAATTGAGGATTATCTTCAAATTCCTAAGCCAATTTATATAATTGGGCCCCATAAGGATATTTTTCTCAAGAAAATATTAAGTGGGTTATTAGTCATATCAAGAAATAAACTGCAAAAAAATAAAAATCAGATTATTAGTTCACTTATATTATACCCAAGTTATATTTATATCTTTAAATAAAACTTGGCTCCCACTACATTTTTCACAAATCTACACTCCAACTGTAGAAATCTGAAATCCTTGTTGGTAGGATTTCGTAGTGAGCGATTGTGTTCTCTATTAAACCTAATGGAGCTCAACTCATACGGTATAATTGCACCACAAGAGTTAATAAAGTGGCGTCCCATGCCAACTTATTCCATAGGTAGTCCAATCAATTTTGGTCCATAGTTTACCAAGCCTTAACACATACAGTTTAATTGGCCAGTAAACTACCTGAATCAAGCCCACCAACTTCTGTTAATCTAACAATTGAATTCTATCCTCTCAACCCATACAGTATAATTGGGGAGGAATTTGTTTCAACAGAGGGCATCTAATGCACTAAAGATTCTTAAAATTATAAGCAAATACAAGACCCCCTCATAAAGGGAAGATATCATGCACCCTCATAACATTAATCACCCAATGCTTGGTGGAGAGCTAGGACATTTCATGCCCTTCCACTTGGTATTTTTCTTTTGGGAGAATTTTTCTGCATGTTATTAATTAGGTCTCACATTACATCAAACATATATGTATAAATATGACATACATACACATTCAAACCATCACATGCATACGATCATGAACATCTAAGATTAACCCAATTTAATAGGTTAATCTAAAATCCTAATATATTACATGGTTTTGCGCTCCATACAAAAGAAGGACTTCATGCCTGGCTTCTTGCTCCACGTAGTCTCGGACACTTGTGTCACTTGATTATATTTTCTCTAATTTGCAAATATGTATCCTATATACAATCTACTTTTGCAAAAATTAAAGAAAATTACATTGGACATAATATGGTCCAAATACATAAACACAAAGTAAAATAAATATAACAAGCACCAAAATTCATGATCGTAAGTCATCCATCCATTCAATACATCAAAGAAAAAATAAAATTAATCATAAATTACATTGGTGTAGGTACAATGTTAATTAAAATAAATAAATAAATAAATAATAATAATAACAAATAAAATAAGGGAAAATTACTGTTCACCCCCTCATGAATTTCAAAAATTCCTAAACAGCCCCTCCAACTTTTGCACACCACAGACTTTCCTTCAGTTTTAATTTAAATTCTCTTTTACCCCCTCCCAGTCGCTTCAACTGGGTTAAGTTTATGAATTTCTATTTTTGCCCTTGCAAATGGTGGGAAAAAAACCGCCCAATCACATCATCTTTTGCACTTTATGCTATTTTTTTCCTTCCTGTTTTTTTTTTTCAGGCAAAGTTTAGAAGGCCGAGCACATCTTGTTCTTCATCATCTTCTTCTTCTTCTTCTTCTTCTTCTCATTTGGTTTGTTTGATTTGAGTTCTACCAGTTTCACGATAAGGTGAGAATTTTTTCGTTGCTCTCTCTCTTTGATCATTCTACGGGAGGGAGGACGTAACACAATTTATAAAAATGTGAGCAATGGGGTCTCGATGTTTCCCGTGTCAGGGTGAAGTTTATCACATCTGATGGATCAGTTTTTCCAATAGAAAACGAGGTTTACATTTAGTGGATGTACCATTGTCGAATCCTACTGAAAAGGAGTTCCTTTCATTATAAAGTTCTTCTCTTTTACATTTATCTAGTTGTATAAGTTAATTATTGTTTAACTTTGCACGTCTCTATTTAAATATTTGTCTTAATGTTTAAATATTTCAGGTAACGTTTAAATTTTTACTTTATCATTTAAACACTTTATGTCTCTGCTTAAAATATTGTTCTTTTTTGTTTAAACTGAAGTGTTGGCATTAATTCAGATTTTGCGAGCGCTCCAGTCCCACCCCTGGTGACCTTGATGGTGTGGGATGCCTTTCTTCCTCGTCAGATCAATCTGAAGTGTTGTCGTTAGAATTCAGAAGATCAAGGATTGGCCCTTATACAAGGCCGCAGATGGCAAGTTTATGGTATCCCGTGCACAAAAATTAATAACGCCATTAAATTTTCTAAAATTTCTAAAATTTAACATAAATATCGGAAAACCCCTTCCTCGTTATCAGTCAAGCTCGTTCCCCCGTGCGTTTCCATTTTTTTCTCGGATCTGAAGCGTCAACCGGCTTGTGGACTTCACGCCATAAATGAGAAGGAATACCCCTTCCCCTGGACACCCCCTCCTCCTCCTCCTCTGCTTCTTCTAGGATGAGTTTCTTCTTTATTTGTCCAAGATATTCGCTTCAGTCAAACCACATTTTTAAGATCAACTCTATCTTAAAGGATGTGTTATGATCATCCTCTTATGGAGAATCAATCAGCCACAATCACGCAACAAGTTAAACTATCTTTTCCTATTCAAGTCGGAAAGCCCGCGTAATTGCCTTATTGCAGAGGATTATCCAGTGGAGGTTGATGGCCAAGCAATTAAGCAAGAATTTCGACTTGATTAGGAAAAGAAAGTTTTCACTTATTGCTTGATTGCGGAGGATTCTCCAGAGGAGGATGACCATGACACATCCTTTAAAACGGAGGTGATATTTACACTTGAGAATTGTTCTTATCCTTTAAAAGCTTTTCCTTACTATGCAAACATCATTGTCTGTGTTTAACTATCTGGCTCTTCGTTTAATTTCTAAACTTCCGTTTAAATATAATTTTGGCTATTTAAATATCAATGTCTTTGTTTAACCTTGTTTAAGTGTTCATGTTATGCAACCGCAGTGAGCAAGTGAACAAATGGGAGACCTACTTATACCTAGACATACATTCAAAGGTAGAGATACTTGTTGAGGAAAGCCGAAGTCTTCATGTTGGTCGTTGTGTCGATGATCTTAATAGACGAAAGAGGAACGAGTCGCAAGTGTCCGAGGTCCAACTAGGCATTGTAAATGAACAAATATTTTAAAAGAAAAAAACTTATTTGAGTGTCAACTTTAGAGACAACGGTATTTAAACCAAAAACAATGATATTTAAATAGGGAGACAATGTTGTTTAAACAAAAAAAACTTAGAAATTAAACTATGAAAATGATATTTAAACAAAATAAATTATATTTAAATGAGATACAATGTTATTTACATGGTAATTCTGTTTTACATAATTACATATTAATCTTTTTTGACTCTGGTCGAGGAATCCCCTTTCTCAGTGATGTCGACTGCGCTTCCTTCCTTAAGTATGGGGTAACATATTTTAAGCGCCAGTAAGGAACATCCACTTGTGGTAGCCGTAGCTTTTCACCGTCGAGTAGTTGTTCGATAAACCGCATGACATAGACGGCGTAGGCAACACTTCCTCGTTTTTGCCTTGGGGTATCAATGTCGTGAATAAAGGGGATGTTGCCGTCGGGGAAGGGGGCGTTTCGGACGAGCGAGGTAGGGCGTGGGTTCGGCTGTCATTAAGTGAATGGCGTCGAGGGCGCATTCAATTTAAATAATAACAAATATTTTTAAACAATTAACTCAAAATATTTAAATGGTTTACATATGTGTTTAAACGATATCCAAAATATTTAAACAGTGAACCAATAGTTTAAACACTAAATCACATTTTTTTAAACATAAAAGTTTGAAATTTAAATAGAGGCTCATGATTTATTCCCTCCTTTCCTTCGAGTGATGACAATATGGCTTCTATCATCGTTTGCTTTCTTCCTAGCGCATCTCGCTTGTACACGAACGGCCGCTTGTGGGATGTCCTTCATCAGCCACTTGTGCGTCGCTTGCCCCCCATGCATATCTTCCCATGCATATCGTTCCATTACTTTGAAAATCTCTTTTTCTAACATAATTATTTATAAAAAAAAAACATAAACACAACTTTTTTTAACGGCATCCACCTCGGCTCAATACCTCACATTGCAAATTGATGAAATGCCGAATACTTGAGCGAGAATTCTTCTTTGAGACAATGGTGGAAAGCGAAGAAGAACTTTGAGACAATGTTGCCCAAGCAAAAAGAAAAAGTCGAAGAGATGAAAAAGAGAGAGTATAGCCAGCGCCATGAATGGTTGTCTCCAGGGATTACCCAAAAAAAATAACCTCCCACTTCCTCTCAAACCGGAAACATGATTGCACTGCCAGAATTTCTCATGCAAGGGCAATTTCATCCATAAAATTCAAAATTAACTCTGTTAACGCCAGTTACAACCTTTGGGGGTTTGAAAATCATTGACTTTAAGAGGAGAGTGTTTTTAGGGATTGTCAAATTAAGATGCTGTTTTTGGAAATATTGCAAAGTTTTGGGGGTTTTTTTGGCAATTTCCACATAAAATAATAATATAATAATATAAATAATAAAAAAAATTAATAAAAAAAACACATGGTCCCACGCGCTATGCAACGCTCGTCCCGCGCACACTGCACAGCAGTTTTGCCTGGGCCCCATGCATTAATTTATTTAATTATTTATATATAAATTTTAAATAAATCAATTTTTCATGCTTAGTAGCACTGCACAAAATTTGATTTATTTAATATATTATTATTTATATAAAATTTTAAATAAGTTATGTATCCCTAATTCATCAAATCAAAATCATGCATAAAATCTAATTTTATTTTACCAAGTATATTTTGATTCTATATAATAATCAAATAATGATCACCAATGAAATTATATGATTGTTAGACCTAGTGTTCATTAAAACAATTAGCTTGGCTCTGGTACCATTGTTAGAGAATATCATAAAATTAAATAATATCATCAAAAACATATGGAAGCAATAATAAATTTGTGATATTGTCTAATTGTTTTAATGAACACCGTAATTTAATTAAAAGGCCTAGAAAATTACCTCTTAATGTTTGAAAGCCTTTCCTTTGATGTACCAAATTTGTCCCTCGGATTGTCGTAGATCTTTTAGTGCTGAAAGAAAGTCCCACACCTTTAGATCACACGCCAAAATTAAGAAACAATCTCCTCTTCTTCTCCAAATAGTTGCTAGGGTTAGAGAGGAAAAGAAAGCATGGAGATTTTCTCACTAGATAATTAATTGATTTTTTGTAGGGTTAGAGAGGAGTCATATTTTTAGAGACTTCATAAAACATAATAAACATTATTCAGTTATGAAGTCCTATTTGAAATATAAACCTTCATAATATGATAAACATTATCATAGAAGTTCTATTAAAAATATGAGTCCTAACGTAACTAAACCACTTTTTTCTTTGAGTCCTTATAATTTTGATTATATATTTGACTCCATCGAATTTAAATCAAAATTTAAACTTAAAACAGAAACCCTAGATCAATGTATAATTTCACTCATCCCATAAAGTAAAATCGTAAATTGATAATTTTACCCTTGCACTAAAAAATGAGACTGATTCTTTATCCCTTTAAGCATGACTCCCTAGGTTGATTCCGATTGGCAATGGGAGGATACCAAAGGACGTGAGTGATACCTAACCAGCCCTGTGGCCCCACGTTGTAACCCAATTGAACACGAATGAGTAGATCATTACGAACCTTTCCGATCATGATTACCATATATGTATAAATCTTTCGTTCTTGTATCCCAACTGAATGAGAGCCATGATAATTGTCAAATTCACTAAACTCGATCATATGCAAATAACTATAGTAAAGTGAGATTACCAACCTATCTTTCGTGTCCCACACGTTAGTTTGACTGCCTTGGCCAAGGTCTTCTAATCTCACATACTTATATAATTGCATAGGATACTAGCTCATTTACTTCCGAGAGAATGAATTCCTTTATGGTTATCACTCACAGCTACTACTTGCCCGATATAGTCGCACTTCGAGGTCGGCCCTACCGAAAGGTAAACTAAACCTAACGACTCTAGAAACAAACTAGACGACACAAATACATTGTGATCATGATGCCTCAGGTCAAAGGTCCACTCATACGATCATAACAACCAATCCCCATCATTGATTGTCAAAGAGTAAAACCCATGTGATTTGATTGTTACGAGTCATATTTGAATACACCAATCCCAGTGATGCATTTATAACATATGATCCCACTATTCTATAGTGTTCAACTAGCACTTTTTGTCAAAGTATATGTCATACAAATACTTATGAATATTTAACGCCCAATTAAAAATTCTCTAATTTGCGAACTATTTAAGTATGTAAGTACTAAACCCTTCTAGTGCTCTCTTCTTTATCCCACAAAGAGTAGAAGGTTTAAATTAATACACATGGACGACTATAATATTCAAAACTAATTATAATGAACAGCAAAATAAATGCCTATTAATAATAATAATAATAATAATAATAATAATAATAATAATAATGTATAATATAAATGAAATGCCCTAATAGAAGTATCCTTGTTGGCATTGAAGGGCATAATCCTAATAGTTTTAACCCCTAATTACTTTGGTTCTCAATTTTTTATTTCATATACTTGTACATTAAGGACAATACACTATTCAAGTGTGGCGGAGGGTTCTTGTTTTACTTTTATAGACGATTGCATGACTTAAGATAATCTATGATTGTATTGTTAGAAACTCTTAAGTCTAGGGGAGATTGTGTTTGTTAAGGTCCTTATTATGAGCTAAATTGTTTGCTCACTCATGTTTTGAAAACCTAGATCAGTTCACATCACCCTAGTCTTGGAGCAACTTGTTTTGGAGTTGATTTTTTTCAGAAGACTTGTGTGTTCTTGTTTTAACAAAAACTAGAAAGTCAGATTCCTCATGGAATGCCCTACCGGTTGCTTGTTTGAATTGGATGAAAAGATGGTAAAAAGAGCTATTGCCTTGAATGAGTGAAAGCCGCTCTTGAGTAGTCAAATTTTGGGAATTACATATGTACATTTGATGACCTACCAGGAGAAAAAGCTGCCTTCAAGGTGTATGAAGCTACTACCCAATTAGTTTAATAACAACTAAGGTCTCTTTTCACTCAGTTGACCCAATGGCACATGGGTCATTAGACTTAGGGTACTCACGCACTCATAAGCTTTTTGAAATGTGAGTGGGGTTTTTATTTGTGCATTCATGATCTTGTCCTTAACTGCCTTTAATTCCCCTAAACTTTAAAGCTTTCTGTTTTAATGAGATCAGTGGTCATGCACTCATCTTTTTTTTTTTATATTGAACTGATTGTGATTGCTTGAGGATAAGAAATGATTCATGTGTGGGGTATTTGATGAGGGCATTTCATATCATATTTTGCATACCTCCAATGCACTCTCTTGCTTATCTTTTAGCATTTTTTATTTATGAATGATGTTATTTTGGGTATGTTTATACTTGGTACTAGCTTTTAGGCTGCATAACACATATAGAGTGAAATCAGGGACAAAATAGCATGAAGAAGACAATTTCTCTAAGTGTCCAACGCAAGCACGGGTGGAGCACAGGGTGCTTGCTCCTCATGATTACCTCTTAATTGGGAATTGCTTATGCTTTTAGGAGAAGCATGGTCTGCATGCTCCTTTAATGGTCATGCACAAGCTAAGCACGGGTGGGCATAGCCGTTCTCTCCTTATTATTATCTTTGGATGAAACTTAGCCTTTTGTCACTCAAAAGCTTCAAAAAAAGCACTGTCTGAACATAACCGTGTTGAGATTGTGTCGAGCCCGAAAGTTCCTTTTTAACACTCATATTTAGGGTTTCGTAGAAGCTTTTGGGTTCAGAGTCTTCTTCTCTAAGGGAGGAGCCTTCAAGGGAATGATGATCAGCCATCACCATATAAGCTAAGGGGATCAAGGTTGAGCTAGAGACACCGGAGAAGTGGAGTTTGCTCATTCCATGGAGTTCTTGTTGTACAACTGAAGAGATCTTTGTAAAAGGGGGGAAGTCATGATTTCTCTCTTACTTGCATTTATCTTTTACTCTCAGTTGTATGAATTCATGAGGGGCTAACTGATAAGTGTCTAAATGTAGGTCTTTTCATATATGCATCGTATGCACTTTGCATGTATTTTGTGAGATTTGATGCCCGTTTCGGGCTTAATCGTCTATTATTTGCTTTATAGGGCATATGGAAGCCATGGAGAACAAGAAGATATCATTTTGGCAAAAAGAGAAGAAAACAGGAATTTCATACTACCCCCATACTACCCAGTATGGGGGCCGTATGCACTGTAGCAGCGGATTGATTTGGTGTTCTGTCCAGATTTCCATACTACCCAGTATACGGGGCCGTATGGAGGCCGTATGCACCCTGTATGGAACGCGAATCTAGGGTTTCTGAGTGCTATACGACCCCCATACGACCCCTATACAGCCCGTATGCCTCGGGGGGTATATATACTCACTTTTAGGGCTGATTAAAGAACTTTTTGTTGGCCGACTTTTGGGAGATCATTTGGGAGATTTTGGGCGACCTTGGGGAGGAGAAGAAGGGCGAGAAAGCTAGAAGATCATTCAAGCCCAAGGTCCAAAGCTCTCAAGGCAAGAAAGCAACATCATTCAAGGGGAGATCTATCACGACTTGAAGGAAAGAGACCCGCGGCTAGAGGAAGTGTCATTCGGCATTCCTTTGGCGGGGGGAAGCGTCATTCGGCACATTCTTACCTCTTCCTTCATCATTTCATCTAGGGAGTGTCTTACTATGTTTGTATTTCATGATTTGCTTGATTGTATGGTTTGTTATGAGATGATGACACACTAGACCCCCAAGGCCACCGGGTGTTGGTGAACCTTGGGGGGGTTTATCATGTATTTTGGATGATTACTTGTTAATTCTATGCTTGGGTAATTTTGAGATCTAATCCATTGTTTTCATGCTAAGTGTTACACCAAGGAGAAATCCGTAGCTCTTTTATGAATGATGCATGTAGATGTGACTTGCTCGCATGTATTAGGTCATGAATGGATTAGAAGGGGATACTTGTATCATCACGCCGAGAAATCGGGTGTTTGGTAGCCCTCCATGTAGGTTTAATCCGAAGAAGAGTAGGTTTATTCCTAAGCGAGATTTCCTTGTACTTAATGCAATCGTAGGGAATGTAGATTTGGAAGAAATTCCTATCTATGTTCGTATGGGATTAGGGTTCAATCGCCGAGAAATTGGGGTTGTTCTAATCTTGGAATCTCATGGTCCAATTTACCCTTGCATCTTTTAAATCATCATCCATGTTGCATGATAACCCCTCAAGGGGATCCAGATCCATAGAGCCTTTGCACTTCATTGATTCTCTTTCTTGCTTATTGCTTGTTCTCTCTAATTTGCTAGCAAATCTTGTGTTTAGTTTTTATTTGTATTTAGTAGAGTAAATCCATCACTTAAGATCTTAGGCTAGATAATAGCTCGAGAAGGAGTAATAGGAGATCCTTAGCCCCGTGGAATCACGATCCTCGTGTCTTTGCACGAGGTATTACTTAGCGATCCCGTACACTTGCGGGGAAGCGAAATTTTGAGATCTAATCCATTGTTTTTCATACTAAGTGTTACACCAAGGGAGAAATCCGTAGCTCTTTTTATGATTGATGCATGTAGATGTGACTTGCTCGCATGTATTAGGGTCATGAATGGATTAGAAGGGGATGCTTGTATCATCACGCCGAGAAATTGGGTGTTTGGTAGCCCTCCATGTAGGTTTAATCCGAAGAAGAGTAGGTTTATTCCTAAGCAGATTTCCTTGTACTTAATGCAATCGTAGGGAATGTAGATTTGGAAGAAATTCCTATCTATGTTCGTATGGGATTAGGGTTCAATCGCCGAGAAATTGGGGTTGTTCTAATCTTGGAATCTTATGGTCCAATTTACCCTTGCATCTTTTAAATCATCATCCATGTTGCATGATAACCCCTCAAGGGGATCCACATCCATAGGCCCTTTGCACTTCATTGATTCTCTTGCTTGCTTAGTGCTTGTTCTCTCTAATTTGCTAGCAAATCTTGTGTTTAGTTTTATTTGTATTTAGTAGAGTAAATCCATCACTTAAGACCTTAGGCTAGATAATAGCTCGAGAAGGAGTAATAGGGATCCTTAGCCCCGTGGAATACGATCCTCGTGTCTTTGCACGAGGTATTACTTGGCGATCCCGTACACTTGCGGAGAAGCGATCATCTACTGGTGCCGGGGTAGGGGATGAGGGTGCAGTGGATGTCGAGGGAGCCTAAGGAGTACTCGGCCGTAAGACAAATGATGAGGCGACGTCTCGCTCTAAGATATGTTGTAATACGTTGAAGCGTGCCATGAATTCTTTGTACTGAGTGGTTTGCACGTTCCTGATCTCGGAAACCTCTACCCGCACCGCTCCTAAAGCATTTTCAAGCCTCTCAAAATGATCATGGGTATGAGATGGTGTAATTGAACGTACGGGGGATATGTTCTCCGCCGTTGGAGGCGCCTCAGTCTCCATTGGTGCTACCTGAGGCTCATCACCGTTATCCTCGAATGGTATATTCAGCACGTAAACACCATTTGGATATTTACGGATCAAACCCATGAGTCTCATTGTCTCTAACCCCAGTGGTGCTGGTATAATTGTCTTCTCGGCTCTGCTGATTGCGTCTCGTAGACCCATCCCCATAATGAGTCTAGTAATGTATGGACCTGAGAAAATAACACCTAGTCTGGGATACTGTCCTTGATGCTTCAAATACTTCACTAAAATGTGCCCCAGATGGACCAGCTCATTCCGCACCATAGAGTATAAGTACAGAAGTTCTTGCTTGTTTATGACTCCCGTGCTATCACTGCGACCATTCACTGACCTGCTTATGATTGCGTGAAGATATCTATAACTAGGTCGTGATAAACATGAGGCCTTAGACACTCCTGGTTCATATCGCCCCTTACCACATAATATTTCGTATGCCTCCATGGGCGATAAACCCGACATGTCAATTGGAAGACTCTCATACTCCTCAATCTCAGTATACTCCTCATCGTATAAACCAAGTCTAGTAGAAAACTGTGTGACGCTCATACTATGATGTTGCCCAAAAGCTCTGAACTGAATAGCGGCGACACTATCAAAATGAGCATAAGAACGGTCGAACTCAAATGAAGCAAGCACCTCCAAAGTGAGTGAACGGATAGCAGGGTCATGAATATTCAATATTTTGTGCCAACTTCCGACCGATAATAGTTTCTCGACCTCATCAGCCCGTTCATCTGCTAGTTGCACCCTCCTGAGTGACCCAACATCTTGGATTCGCGTCTGACAGAACTTAAGCTTCGTTAATCGCTCAAGCCGAGCTCGATGCTCAAGAAGTGTGAATTCCATGACTTCCGGCTCAAGGGCAGGCCCTCTAAGACGTTTAGCAACTACCTTCTTCGATTTTGTGGTCATACCTGCATGTATTAGAAACGAAATTCAATTAATTTCTGCAGGAAAATAACAGCGCACGGCCGTGCGGAAATTCCACATGCTGTTGTACTTTCACAGGGTGTGGAAAACGCACGGCCTTTTCAGCCGTTCTCCCAGCTACACCCACATCTAACTCCCAAATCTCCTCGAAAACAAATCATAACCATTTTAGCAAGAAACCGATGTGTATTATCCATTTAAATCGCATGTAATCAGCTAGACTCAAAGGAAGTCGAAGACGAGAAGAAATAATGTCTTACCGATGAGCTGAAGCAAAAATCCTCTACAATCCGCACAATGCACAATCAATCGACTCAAAGACAGCAAGAGGAGGTCAAAAGAATATCAGAAAATGTTCTGTGAGTGACCAAGGGTCAGCTGAGGAACAAAGCGTAACTATTGTATTGGGAGAGCAGAGAGTCTTTTAATTCCTGGAGATCCACACGGGCGTGCGGCATAGCCCACGGCCGTGTGCCCTCAAACGAAGATCTCACAGGGGCGGACGCACGCCCCTGTGGCTTCGCTGGATATCTGAGAAAAATACCAAGTGTTATACACGCCCGTGTGGGAATTTCACACGGGCGTGGACAGTCATATGCCCAATCCACAGGGGCAGCTGCACGCCCCTGTGTTTTCTCGGTATGGAGAGAACTTCTCTACAGGGTTTCACACGGGCGTATGGAAATTACCCACGCCTGTGCATAGTTCACAAGGTCGCCCACATAGATGAGTCCACGCCCCTGTGTGCTCTCGGGAAAATCTGCCCAACTCTGCAGGAATCCACACGCCCGTGCAGAAATTACTCACGGGCGTGTGACAGTCGCATAGTCGCTCACAGGGACAGCCGCACGCCACTGTGCCTTCTTTGGATGAGCTCACAGTGCAACTCCACGGGCGTGTGGAAATTCCACACGTCCGTGTGTTTTCTCTGGATGACTTAGAAAAATCTGAAGGCTCTGCAGATTTTTGAACATGTTTACACACTCAGAGCCTGCCCTGTTATGCAAATTTTACCAGTGAAAAATATGAAATAGAGCTCAGACGACCAAACTTCGCCCATTCCATATGAAAACACACGATGAATACTTAAGGCCAACAACAAAATTTCAGTACAAGCATCTACAGTTCAAGACACCAACGCATAACAAATTATTCATACAAACAAACTAACTAGAGAATAAGAAAATAGTAAACACTTGGGTTGCCTCCCAAGAAGCGCTTATTTAATGTCACTAAGCTTGACGTACCTTGTCTTACCTCATGGGGGCTCATGGAGGTAAAATACTTCTCTATGGTCACTGCAAATCTCTCCGCCATAGTATGGTTTCAGCCTATGTCCATTCACCTTTAATGTGCCCTTCCCCGGATGGTTAATCTCAATGGCTCCATGGGGTGAAACTTCGGTTATGGTATACGGACCAGACCACCATGATTTGAGTTTCCACGGAAATAAATGTAGACGAGAGTTGAACAGTAACACCCGATCACCAGCTTTGAAGTCCTTCGGCATCTTAATAAGCTTATCATGCCACTTCCGAAATCTCTCCTTGTATATCCTTGCATTCTCATATGCCTTCATCCTCCATTCGTCTAACTCGTTGAGATGTAACATTCGTTGCTCTCCAGATTTGCGCAAGTCAAAATTCATCACTTTAATTACCCAATATGCTTTGTGCTCTAATTCCACCGGTAAATGGCAAGATTTTCCATACACTAAATTATAGGGAGTGGTCCCTGTTAGGGTTTTGTATGTTGTTCTATGAGCCCAAAGTGTGTCATCCAATCTTTCGGACCAATATCATTTCCCTTGTTCCACTGATTTTATTAATATTCTCTTGAGCTCTCTATTTGTGACCTCCACTTGCCCACTTGTTTGCGGATGGTAAGGAGTAGCTAGACAATGATAAACCCTATAGCGCTTTAACAGTTTTGCCAGTTGTGTATTACAGAAATGGGTTCCCCAATCACTGATGATAATTCTTGGAGTTCAAAAGCGAGTGAATAGCTTCTTCAAAAACTTCACCACAGTTCGTGCATCATTAGTTGGAAGAGCTTGGGCTTCCACCTACTTGGAAACATAGTGAACTGCCACCAGAATGTATTAATTTCCATTGGACTTTGGAAATGGTCCCATAAAATCAATTCCCCAAACATCAAATACCTCACAAAATTGCATGGGATTTTGAGGCATCTCGTCCCTTCGTGATAAATTTCCAGCCCTTTGACAACTATCACATCGTAAAACGAACTGATGAACATCTTGGACTAAGGTCGGCCAATAGAACCCAGTGGCTAAAACCTTGTATGCAGTTCGACTTGGAGCATAATGCCCCCTACTGGGCCTGAGTGACAATGCACAATGATGTTCCAACCTTCCTCCCTATAAACACATCTTCAAACCACCTGATCAGCACAAATACGGAACAGGTAAGGATCTTCCCAGAAAACGTTCTTAAGGTCACTGAAAAATTTCTTCTTCTACTGAAAGCTTAAACCCTCCTTCAATACCCGTCCTGATAGATAATTCGCAAAATCTGCGAACAATGGAACATCTTTCGATTCTAATTCCTGTACCGCATACAAGTGCTCTTCAGGGAAAAAATCATTAATTTCCTTACTTGCCGGTTCTTGCCCCTCACAATCTTCTAATCTTGACAAATGATCTGCAACCACATTCTCAATCTTGGCTTCTCATCTGCCTTGTTTATGAGATAACGGAGTGCAGAGTGATCTGTGAACACTGTGACATTAGATAGGATGAGAAATGGTCTGAATTTATCAAAAGCTAACACCACTGCTAATAATTCCTTTTTAGTAGTGGTGTAGTTCTCTTGTGCACTTGTGAGAGTCTTGCTAGAGTAATAGATTGGTTGAAATTGCCTGCTTCTCCTCTGACCCAAGACCGCTCCCACTGCATAATCACTAGCATCACACATTACTTCGAACGGCTCATCCCACTTCGGTGTTGTCAGAATTGGTGCTTGCACTAACTTTTCTTTCAGCGTATTGAATGCATTCAGAGAGTAATTTCCAAAATCAAAAGGGGTATCCTTCTCCAAGAATTTGGTTAACGGTTGGGAGATCTTCGAAAAGACCTTAATGAACCTTCTATAAAAACTTGCATGACCGAAGAAACTTCGGATCCCTTTTACATTCATAGGCGGAGGAAGCTTTTCAATTATCTCAATCTTCACCTTATCCACCTCCATACATGCCTGGGAAATCTTATGTCCAAGGACAATGCCCTCTTGTACCATAAAATGACACTTCTCGCAGTTGAGGACGAGATTTGTCTCTTCATATCTCACTAAAACTCTTTCCAAATTATTTAAGCAAGCATCGAAAGAGTCCCCGAATACTGAAACATCATCCATAAAAACATCCATAATATCTTCGAGAAAGTCATCAAAAATGGACGTCATGCAGCGTTGGAATGTTACAGGAGCGTTACACAGCATGAAAGGCATTCTTCTGTAAGCAAAAGTACCATAAGGGCAAGTAAATGTGGTTTTCTCCTGATCTTCTGGAGCTATTGGGATTTGAAAGTATCCCGACATGCCATCAAGGAAACAGTAGAAATGATGCCCCGCTAGTCGTTCCAACATTTGGTCAATAAATGGCAAACGAAAGTGATCTTTCCGAGTGAGGTCATTCAGTCTCCTATAGTCAATGCAAACTCGCCAACCAGTAACTGTCCTAGTGGGGATTAACTCATTCTTTTCATTCTTCACCACTGTCATTCCTCTCTTTTTTGGGACAACTTGGGTTGGGCTCACCCACTTGCTATATGATATGTGATAGATGATTCCCGTATCCAAAAGTTTTATTACTTCCACCTTAACAACTTCTTTCATATTCGGGTTCAATCTTCACTGAGGTTGGATCACAGATTTGTAGTCATCCTCCATTAGGATCTTATGAGTGCAGAATGATGGGTTTACACCCCTAATATCGGAGATTTTCCATGCAATTGCTGATTTGTGCTTTTTCAACATGCTAACAAGCTTATCCTTCTGCTCTGAAGACAAGTTTGAAGCTACAATCACATGGAGTTTAGAGTCCTCCATTAAGAATGCTTATTCCAAATGTGTTGGAAGAATTTTAAGCTCAAGTTCTGGTGGTTCAACAATTGATGGGTGCAAGCCACCCTCTTTCAATTTATCAATCTCCTCGAAATCATTTGCCTCATGTTCACAGTTATTGTCCTCCTCTTCTAACTGGGTACCTATCTCTTTTACAATCTGCAACAGATATCAACGAGTCCATTCCATATAGTTCTACTTTTGAAATAGTAGCCCCAACTGAAAAAAGTTCTTGCCTCTTGTCTTGATAGGAAGAATCAAACTGAGCAAGTATTCTTTCTACACTTTCCTCCAACTGGTCACTCATTGACATCGATGTACTCTTCAAAGTTTTGCCCTTGAATCCTAGCGATGTACTCTTCAACCGATTCTTCTACAGGCTGTTGAGTTGTACACTGCTCATGGTGAGAAGAACACAGCATGTCATGGCATGCAATTGTTTGAACTTTCTTCTCTACGTGTTCAACCATTCTCATGATAGTGTCAAATGATTCAAACATGTTAATCATTTCCTAAAATAAAAAGAATAAGGAAACGTCAGAACAATGATAGAATGAGAAAATATGAAATAGAATATATGGTGAAATAGCTAAGAAAAAAAAGTGCAAAGTATCTTTAAACACCTAGCTCCCCTGCAACGGTGCCAAAAACTTGACAAGTTCCCCTTGCGCATATCCCGCAAGTGCACGGGTTTGTCGAAGTAATAATCCCGGGTGAGCGGGTATCGAATCCACAGGGAGTAGGGAATAAAAATATTTAATTCGATTCTTAGCTATGTAAAAGATTAATGATGATGAGTGTGATAATGATTCAATTCTCAACAGTAAAAGCAACAAGTAAGAGAGCAAAAGTAAAGAAGGGGGGTAAGGCAATCGATAAAGATGGGGTACCCGGATAATGCTCCGCCTAGGATAATTGTTTCAGGTCCAAGAACCCTCTATTATGCTTCCTAATCAATGCAATGGTGAGTCATGGAAATCCTTAATTACATAGTCCCAAATCTAAGGTCAACTATGCCTAACTCTATACATGTCCCGGAGGAGAAATCGAACAATCTCAACACCTCACACTCCCATAGAGTTGCAATGAGCTCTAGGGATTCCAAGTGATAAATCTCTACCTAATTATATACCTAACCCTTTGGTCCAGGCGGAAAGTCCCTAACCACAATTAAGCCCTAGATACTAAGATCACCTCAACGCTTCACTCCGTTGCACATGCAACTATGCCCCAGCGGAAGTTCATCCCTTAGACCATTCACTCTATTATGGCCGCAAAGAACTCAAGGAACGGAGGTAGAATCTATCACACCAGAGGGGAAAGGGGATGCTCTTGTACCTCTCAACTCACCCTCTCAACCCTCTCCAACCTAGCTTTGTCTAACGCTCGTAGTGTGTCACTCACTCACAAGGTTACCAACAAGAACTCTCAATCCTAGTGTCACTCTAGGGGAAATGTTCATACAATCAAGCATTCAAGGTTGGAACTCATAATAAACACAATTTATTGAAAGCATGATTAAGAGGTTTAAAGAAATAAATACGTCCTAGAGCTCTCAATACCCGAGTACCCACAAGGGGTTTAGCTCTCCATGGAGCTAGGTACAATCAAAGAAATAGAATGTAAAAGCAATGAATCCATAAATAAACCCCCTTGATATTCATGTCGATGGTCTTGTGGAAAGTCCTCTACTCGTCGTCCAGGGATTCTCTCGTCCGGTATAGAATATGCCTCGACGGAAGCTCCCCAACCAAACTTCTTCCTAAGGAATGACGATGTCAGAGCCATAGAACCTCTCCAAAACCTTGGCCAATACCCCTCGAAACCCTAGCCGAAGCCTTCTCTCAAGTTGGGAAAAAGATGGAGAAAAGAATAGTAAAATCGGGGCTGATTCGGCTTTTAAATAGGGCTGGAATCGGCGGACTACACGGGCGTGGATGCTTCACGCGCCCGTGGGGAATTTCCACACGGGCGTGGATAATTTCCACATGCCCGTGTGGATCCTCTGAACTCCAGTTTTCTCGGCCGGCTGTGAACAGTACTGCTACAGTATCCGGCCTGAATAGCTTCCCGAATCCATAGTTTCATCGGAGTAACGCAAACGGGCACACGTTCACGTCGTGGATCACTTGCATCTTCAATCATAGGCACATTGGTGAAGATCTTGTTCTATGTGCATAAGTCGGAATGCTCGAGTGCGACTGCCTTTGTGCCCCTCCAAATGGATGTGCTAACTTGAATACGAGGAGGTTGGCACACACTCTAGCATCTCACATCGACCTATGTCTTTGCGTTTGAACCTTAGCAAGATTTCCTCCAAAATCGGTGCATTGTAATCCACATTGGCTTCTTTCCTTCATACTTGGACTCACAACCCTACCTGCATAAAAGTAACATAAAAACACATATATTAATGTAAAACCCTGAGAAAAGTAATGCTCAACATAAGGAATGAACGTATCACATCCATATCGCACAAGCACTTATCAAGGACCCTCTCCAAACTTTCTTCCAAATGAATGCTCATAGATGATAATGCAAACTTTTCGAACTGATCTAGCACACTATCAAATTGATCTTGAATTCTGTCAATGTAATCAACAACTGTTCCATCCACAGGATGGTTGATAAGTGCTTAAGTGAACATCTTTTTATGCATGTTTTACATACATTGAGCATCATATCTTATATGGTTTATATCTCATTTTGTGTATTGGTTGTTCTTTCATGCATATAGGTTGTGAAGGCATTGGGAATTCAAAAGGAAGCGAAGATAGGCTAGCAAGGCACAATGTTGAGAGTTCTTATGCGAATCAAGGATGAAGTCATAAGGGGAGTTCATGTATGAGGAGATGTATACCAACTTCCAAGGTTATGCAAGCCAATTTACTAGTGGAAGGGCACAAAGCCAGCCATGTCTCCACATTCCTTCTCTTTGTAAAGATTTCAAGACGTTTCAAGACGCGTCGATGAAGGAAAAGCCTTATAGCCATAATAAGTGTTTGTGCGATATGAACGCGAAATGTTCATTCCTTATGTTGAGCATTACTTTTCTCAGGTTTTACACTAATATGTGTGTTTTTATGTTACTTTTATGTAGGTAGGGTTGTGAGACCGAGTATGAAGGAAATAGGCCAATGTGGATCATAAAGCACCTATTTTGGAGGAGATCTGGCTAAGGTTCAAACGCGAAGACATAGGACAGGTGTGAGATGCTAGAGTGTGTGCCAACCTCCTCGCATTCGAGTGAGCACATCCATTTGGATGGGTAAAAAGGCAGTCACACTCGAGCACTCCGTCTTATGCATATAAGAACAAGAACTCCACCAACATGTATATCATTGAAGAAGCAAGTGATTCACGATGTAAACGTGTGCCCGTTTGTGTTACCCCGATGAAAATATGGAATTGGGAAGTTATTCAGGTCGAAGCTGTAGTAGAGCAATGTAGCACATACTGTAGCAGCACTGTTCACAGCCGTCCGAGAAACCTGTGAAACAGAGAATCCACACGGGCGTGTGGAATTTATCCACGGTCGTGTGGAAATTCCGCACGGGCGCGTGTACCGTCCACGGCCGTGGAGTCGCCTAATTCCAGCCCTATTTAAAGCCAATTCAGCCTTGATTTTGGTATTTTTTCTCCATCTTTTCCCCAACTTGTGAGAGGGCTTCGACTAGGGTTTTGAGGGGTATTGGCTAGGTTTTTGGAGAGGTTCTACGGCTCTGATATCATGCGTCATTTGGAAGAAGGTTATTGGGAGAGCTTTCGTCGGCATCGATCCGGCGAGGTGTATCGTAGGCAGGACAAAGGATCCCTTGCGATGAGTAGAGGACTCTCCACAAGGCCATCGACACGACCATCGAGGGGGTTTCTTTATGGATTCATTGCTTTTACATTCGATTTCTTTGATTGTACTTAGCTCCATGGAGAGCTAAACCCGTAGTGGGTACTTCAGTGATTGTGAACCCTAGGATGTATTCGTTTCATTGAACTTCTTTATTATGCTTTCAATAAATTGATGTTTATTGTGAGTTCCAACCTTGAATGCTTGATTGTATGACCATTTCCCCTAGAGTGACACTAGGGTTGAGAGTTCTTGTTGGTAACCTTGTGAGTGAGTGACACACCACGAGCGTTAGACAAAGCTAGGTTGGAGAGGGTTGAGAAGGTGAGTCAAGAGGTACAAGAGCGTCCCCTTTCCCCTCCGACGTGATAGATTCTACCTCTGTTCCTCGAGTTCTTTGCGGCCATAATAGAGTGAATGGTCTAAGGGATGAATCTACACTGGGGCTTAGTTGCGCGTACAACGGAGTGAAGCGTTGAGGGGATCTTATTATCTAGTGCTTAATTGTGGTTAGGGACCTTCCGCCTAGACCAAAGGGTTAGGTCTATAATTAGGAAGAGATTTATCACCTAGAATCCCTAGAGCTCATTGCAACTTTATTCGAGTGCGAGGTTGAGAGATAATTTAATCTCACATTCGGGATATGAATAGAGTTAGGCATAGTTGACCTTAGATTTGGGACTATGTATGTAAGGATTTTCACGACTCACCATTGCATTGATTAGGAAGCATAATAGAGAGTTCTTGCACTTAAAGCGATTATCCTAGGTGAAGCATCATCCGAGGACCCCATCTTTATCGATTGCCTACCTCCTCCTTGCTTTTGCTCTCTTACTAGTTGCTTTTAATTGTTGAGAATTGAATCATTGCCACACTTATCATTGTTGATATTCCACATAGCTAAGAATCGAATTAAGTGTCTTTACTCCCTACTCCTTATGGATTCGATACCCGCTCACCTGGGATTATTATTTCGACAAACCCGTGCACTTGCGGGATATACGCAAGGGGACCTTGTCAAGCCTACTACATGATCGTGTGCCTGATTGTGTGGTCTTAAGAGGAGAATGTTTGCCATCGTTCTTGCAAAAAGTACTGTAGTGATTTTACTGTAACAGTGCTATAGCAAAATTACTGTTTATGCACCCGCATGAAAATTCCTGCAGCCCATGCAGGAGCATGGAAAATCCACACGGGTGCGTGGGAGCATGATAAGGGCTTGTGTGATATGAATGTGAAGCATTATTTCCTTATGTTGAGCATTACTTTTCTCGGGTTTTTACATTAATATGTGTGTTTTTATGTTACTTTTATGCAGGTCGGGTTGTGAAATCAATTATGTACGAAAGAAGCCAATGTGGATCACAATGCACAAATTTTGGAGGAAATCTTGCTAAGGTTCAAACGCGAAGATAAAAGTCGGGTGCGAGATGCTAGAGTGTGCCAATCTCCCCATATTTGATTTTGCACAACCATTTGGAGAGGCACAAGGGCAGTCACACTTAAGCATTCCGACTTATGCACATAGAACAAGATCTCCATCAACTTATCCGTCATTGAAGAAGCAAAGCGATCCACGGCATAAACGTGTGCCCGTTTATATTACCTCGATGAAAAATGGATTCGGGAGTATTTTTTTTGGTAGAGTACTGTAGCAGGCTACTGTAGCAAATCACTGCAGTAAACACTGTTGCAGTTACTGTTCACAGCATGCCGAAAATGACAGTTTCAGAGGATCCACACGGGCGTGTGTAAATTACTCACGCCCGTGTGGAAATTCCACAGGGGCGTGTGAAAATCCACAGGACCGTGTGGATGCTCGATTCCAGTCCTATTTAAAGCCGATTTAAGCCCCGATTTCAGCATTTTTTTCTCCATCTTTTCCCCAACTTGAGAGAGGGCTTCGGCTAGGGTTTTGAGGGGTATTGGCCAATGTTTTGGAGAGTCTGCACGAGGGGAGCGTAGGGGAGCGTCTGTCGAGGCATATCCTATACCGCACGATGGAATCCTTGGACGACGAGTAGAGGACTTTCCACAAGACCATCGACACGACTATCGAGGGGGTTTCTTTATGGATTTATTGCTTTGACATTCTATTTCTTTAATTGTACTTAGCTCCATGGAGAGCTAAACCCCTAGTGGGTACTTGGGTATTTGTGAACCCTAGGATGTATTCGTTTCTTTGAATCTCTTTATTATTCTTTTGATAAATCGATGTTGATTGTGAGTTCCAACCTTGAATGCTTGTTTGTATGAACATTTCCGCTAGAGTGACACTAGGGTTGAGAGTTCTCATTGGTAACCTTGTGAGTGAGTGACACACCACGAGCGTTAGACACAGCTAGGTTGGAGAGGGTTGAGAGGGTGAGTCGAGAGGTACAGGAGCATCCCCTTTCCCCTCCGACGTGATAGATTCTACCTCCGTTCCTGGAGTTCTTTGCGGCCATAATAGAGTGAATGGTCTAAGGGATGAACTTCCGCTGGGGCTTAGTTGCGCGTGCAACGGAGTGAAGCGTTGAGGTGATCTTAGTATCTAGGGCTTAATCATGGTTAGGGACCTTCCACCTCGACCAAAGGGTTAGATCTATAATTAGGAAGAGATTTATCACTCGGAATCCGTAGAGCTCATTGCAACTCTATACGAGTGCGAGGTTGAGAGGTTATCTAATCTCTCCTCTGGGACATGTATAGAGTTAGGCATAGTTGACCTTAGATTTGGGACTATGTAATTAAGGATTTTCATGACTCACCATTGCATTGATTAGGAATCATAATAGAGGGTTCTTGAACTTGTAACAATTATCCTAGGACCCCATCTTTATCGATTGCCTTACCCCCTTTCTTTACTTTTGCTCTCTTACTTGTTGTTTTTATTATTTAGAATTGAATCATTGTCACACTTATCATCATTGATCTTTCACATAGCTAAGAATCGTATTAAGTATTTTTATTCCCTATTCCTTGTGGATTCGATACCCGCTCACCCGGGATTATTATTTCGACAAACCCGTTCACTTGTGGGATATACGCAAGGGGATCTTGTCAGAGCACATGACAAGCGTGATTTGAAGCTATAAATACACCATTTGGCTGATTCTAAGGGAACTTTTTGCAAAGCATTGAGCATAGACTTGGAGAGAAAGGCCGCTAGGGTTGGAGGAGAAGGTCTTCGCAGATTGAGAGGGAGTTCTTCACCAACTTTGATAGGTTCCTTCGACATCATAGCATCGGGGAGCCATTGGCGACTGGGCTTCGGAGAGGAACCTTTCAAGACGTGGAACTACCAATCAATTCCAATCCGCATGAATCCGAGGAGTTTTCTCTATTGGTTTTATTTCTTTCCATTGTATCCATTATTATTTTGTAACTAGACCAATGGAAGGCCAAACCCTAGTAGGTATTTGGGCATGTGAACCCTAAGATCTATACTTTGTATTGATTCACTTAATGCTTCTAGTTAATCCGAGTTGTTTTAAGTTTTAATCTTATGATTTAATTGCTTGCTATTGTTGTTAATCCTTGTGGTTGATTTACATTATGTGATTTACTACTTGGATGTGAGTGGTCTCCATTTGAGTTAGATTGCCAAGATTAAAGAGGGTTGAGAGGGTGAGCCTTGGGATAGAGGAGTGTCTCCTTTCCCCTTTGGTTGAATGTTTTCTATCTCTGTATTCCCTTTTCTCTTTGTAACCATATTTGGTGTGAGGCGTGAGATTGCTCGATTTCTCCACCGGGACCTTTGGGAGTTAGGATCCTTTGTCAGGAATTAGGGTTGGATTGACATTTTGGAATCGGTTTCACTCTTAGGTTTTCTTAGAGCCTATTGCGGTTATATGGGTTGTGAGGTGTTGAGATTGGTCAATTTCTCCACCGGGACCTTGTAGGGGACTAATGCCTTTTGCTTGGAGACAAGGATTGGTTATCATTGGAATACCTCAACTCATTACACTCAATTCAAGAGCATTTAGTGAATCTTCAGCTTCATAGAAGATCTTAGGGGGATCATTGCCCGAGTACCTCATCTTTAGTGATTGAGACTTTTCTACTTTATTTCTTGCATACTTGTTTGCTTTGCTTGCAATTAGGTTCACTCTGTCATATTCATTAATTCTGAATATATAATTGAGAAGTGGTTATTACTAATACTTCCATTCCTTGTGCATTCGACTACCCGACTCATCGGGTAATTATTACTTTGACACCCGTGCACTTGCGGTTTATACGCATATTAGGATGTGTTAATGGTTAATTGTGAATTGCTCTTGCAGGGAACAACATGAAGTGGACTGCACTACAAACAACCGAACTTTCTATTCTATATTTTCAACCATTCCCATGATTGTGTCAAATAATTCAGGTATGTTGATCATTTTTCCTAAAATCAAAGAAAAAGAACAAATCAGAATGATGGAAGAATAAGAAGATATGAAATAGAATAAATGATGAATAGTTAAATAGCAAAGTGCAAAGTGTTTCCAAAATGCCTATTCCCCAGCAATGGTGCCAAAAACTTGACAATGCCCTTGCGTGTGACCCACAAGTGCACGTGTTTGTCAAAGTAATAAATCCCAGATGAGTGGGTTATCGTATCCACAATGAATAGTGAATAGAAACACAACGATTTCTACTTAACTAAGTGAAGATGAGACAATAATAGTGTGGATAAAATCAATATAAAGAAGACTAAAGACAATAAGAAAGAGAGACACAATAAAATGAGAGGAAAGACAATCGATAGAAAGTGGGGCAGTTGGACATTGCTTCCCCTAGGGTTATTGATTCAAGTGCAAGACCAATTATTATGTCTCCTAATGATGCTTAATGAATCGTGGAAATCCTAAAATACATAGTCCCAAACCTAAGGTCAATCGTGACTAACTCAACACCTCACACTATGTACAGTTGCAAGAAGCTCTAAGGATTCGAAGTGATAAACCCTGTTCCTATATGTAGATCTAACCCTTTCATCCAGACAGAAGACCCCTAGTCACAATTAAGCACCAGACACTATAGATTACTTCAACGCTTCACTCTATTGCTCGGGTAACTAAGCCCCAGTGGTGTTCCTCTCTTAGTACTTCACTCTATTGTGAACGTAAAGAACTCTAGAAACATGGAGGTAGGATAAATCACACGGGAGGGGAAATGGCATGCTCCGCTACCTCTAGACTCATGTTCTATTTCTTCTTTCTATAAATCTATTTATTTATTTTTTTGTATTCCTTTCATGTTTTTTGTATTTTGGGTTATCATATTTGTTAGGTGGGGAGCCCTAGATCAAAGGCAAAGCCATTCAGAAATTTTAACTACCTTTTGCTCTTCATTTTTGTTAGTGAACTTAAGTATTAATGCACATCGTTCTTTAAAGATTTAAATGATAACCATGTTTCATAAAAGTACACATATCCATTATGTATTATGTATTACTTGGCTCTGACTAAAGGCATAGTTGGCTGGGAATATATATAATTCCTTTTGAAGTTAAGACATATGCTAATTCTCCCAACCCGATTTCAATCCCATTTCATGTATTTTAAACCTATGTTGACTGATAAGTGCTTATGTGATGAGAATACGAAATGTTCTTTCCTTATGATGAGTATTACTTCCCTTGGTTTTAACGCTAATATGTGTGCATTTATGTTACTTTCATGCATATATGGTTGTGAAGCTGAATGTTAGAGAAAGAAGCCAATGTAGATCGTGAATGCACCATTAGGAGAAAATCTTAAGATGGTTCAAACTCGAAGACATAAGTCGGGTTTAAGATACGAGAATGTGTGCCAACCTCCTTATATTCAAGTTAGCACAATGATTTGGAGGGGCACAAGGGCAGTCACATTCAAGCATTCTGGCTTGTACATGTATAGCAAGATCTCCGCCAATGTGTCCGTTTATTGAAGAAGCAAAGTGGTCTACGGCATAAATGTGTGCCCATTTACGTTACCTTGATGAGAACATGAATTCGGGAGTGTTTTGGGCTGGTACTATAACAGGGCACTTTAGTAAACAACGTAGGGAAAACTGTAGCAGGTACTATTCACAGCTGGCCGAAGAAGGATGAAAACAGAATATCCACATGGCCGTGCGTTATTTCCTCACGCCCGTGCAAAAATCCACAGGGGCTGCCACATGGGTGTGTGGATTCCCAATTCCAACCTTAGTTTAAGCCGATTTCAGCCTCGATTTCAGCATTTTTTTCTCCATCTTTTCCCCAACTTGAGAGAGGGCTTCAGCTAGGGTTTTGAGAGCTATTGGCTAGGGATTTGGAGAGGTTCTATGGCTCTGACATCACGCTCTATTTGGATGAAGGTTAGTGGGAGAGCTTTCGTCGGCGCCGATCTGGCGAGGTGTATTCTTGGCCGGACAAAGGGACCCTTGGACGAGTAGAGGACTCTCCACAAGACCATCGCCATGACTATCGAGGGGGTTTTCTATGGATTCTTTGCTTTTACATTTGATTTCATTGATTGTAATTAGCTCCATGGAGAGCTAACCCCCTAGTGGGTACTTGGGTATTTGTGAACCCTAGGATGTATTCGTTTCATTGAACCTCTTTATTATTCTTTCAATTATATGATGTTTTATTTGAGCTCCAATCTTGAATGGTTGATTGTATGAATACTCCCTTAGAGTGACACTAGGGTTGAAAGTTCTTGTTGGTAACCCTTGTGAGTGAGTGACACACCACGAGAGTTAGACAAAGATAGATTTTAGAGGGTTGAGAGGGTGAGTAGAGAGGTGGGGGAGCGTCCCCTTTCCCCTCCGGTGTGATTTATTCTACCTCTATTTTTTCAAGTTCTTTGCGGTCATAGTAGAGTGAATGGGGTAAAGGATGACCTTCCGCTAGGGCTTAGTTACGGGTGCAACGGAGTGAAGCGTTGAAGTAATTTTAGCACCTAGGGCTTAATTGTGGCTAGGGACCTTCCACCTGGACCAAAGGGTTCGGTCTACATCTAGGAAGAGGATTTATCACTTGAAATCCCTATAACCCATTGAAATTCTATACGGGTGCGAGGTTGAGTGGTTATTCAATTTCTCCTCCGGGACATCTATAGAGTTAGGCATGGTTGACCTTCGATTTGGGACCATGTATTTAAGGATCTCCATGACTCATTATTGCATCAGTTAGAAAGCATAATAGATGTTTCTTACACTTGAATGATTATCTTAGGTGGAACAATATCCGGGTAGCCCATTTATATTGATTGCCTTACCTTCTCCTTTACTTGTGCTCTCTTTCTTGTTCTTTTACTTTTGTTATTTCACATCTTGTCACACATATCACTATTCATCTTTCACTTAGTTAAGAAACAATTTAAGTGTTTTTATTCCCTACTCCCTGTGGATATGATACACCACTCATCTGAGATTTTATTACTTCGACAAACCCGTTCACTTACGGGACATACGCAAGGGGCATTGTCATTGACATATTTGCAAACCTTGGAAATTTTTTGATCATTCACTTAGTATATACATCTTTATATATATAATATGCATCCATACATTTGGGATTTATGGCTTCTCTATAAAATGGTGTAGCATATTATACTTATGATATATGCCTTTTGATGATCCCTCCAAGGAGGTTGTGAGATTTATATTCTCCAATTGTTTTAATACTTGACACACCCTTAGCGAGTGTGTACCACAAGTGCATGGGCTATCGAAGTAATAAAGTACCATAGTGAGTGGGTAGTCCTATCCATAGGGAATAGTTGTTAGAAAGCAAATAGTGATGCTATTTAGCTAAAAAGTGAACCAATTTGTGAGTGAGTGAACAATATCAATGTAAATAAAAGTAAAGAAAAGAAAGGAAAGCGCAATAGGGATAAGCAAAGGCAATGAAGAAGAAAATGGAGTACCCGGACATTGCTCACCCTCGGACTATTGTTTCAAGTGCAAGACTACTAATTATGCCTACTAATTGAAATTTAACGAGTCATGAAAATCCAAAAACACACGGTCCAAAACCTAAGGTCAATCGTGACTGCCCTTACACTATGCCCCGGCGGAAAAGGATATTCTCGAAGCCTCACATTGTGCCGCATTGCAAGAATCTCTAGGGACTCCAATTCATAAACCCTATTACCTAATATAGATCTAACCCTTTGGTCAAGGCGAAAGACCCCTAGTTACAATTAAGCCCCAGCACTATGGATTACTTCAACACTTTACTCTGTTGCTTGCACAACTAAGCCCCAGTGAATTTTGTCTCTTAGCACTTCACTTTACTATGACCAAAAAGAACTCCTGGAATGTGGAGATAGGATAAATCACGTTATAAGGGAAAGGGGAAGTTCCGCTACCTCTAGCCACACTCTCTCGATCCTCTTCAACCTTGCTTTATCTAGCCCTAATGGATTGTTAGTCATCCACAAGGATTAACAAGATAGATTCTCAACTCTAGTTTCACTCTAAGGGAAAATCAATACAACAAGCATTCATGGTTGAACCTCAATTAAAACATCAATTAAAGAAGGAAAACATAAGTCAATGAAACAAAATCATCCTAGGGTTTACAAGTCAAAGCACCCACAATAGCTTTAGCTCTCCATGGACCAATACGCAATCAACAACGAAATCGAAATTAAAAGCATGCTATCCATAGATAAAACCCCCTTGTAGTCCGTATCGATGGCCTTGTGGAGCCGCATCATCTTCTCCAAAAGATCCATTGTCAAGCCTAGGGCACACCTCGCCGAATCAATGGCAACGAAAGCTTCGCCAATAGCTCTCTTCTAAAGGAACTCGATGTGCAAGATTGTGGAACCGTTCGAAAAACCTAGGCAAAGCCTCTCCAAATCCTACCCGCGAGCGCCTCCAAAGATAGGCAAAATATGTGAAAAAGATCCTTCAATAAATCTCATAACGCGGTATTTATAGGGGTTGGAATTGGGCATTCACACAGGAGTGTAGAATTTCCACACGACTGAGTGGATTTCTAAAACTTGTTTTCTATACTATGAACATTAACTGCCACAGTAATTTTGCTACATTAAACTGCTATAGTACTTCACTGAAATGCTCCCAAATCCACTCTTTTCATCGAGGCCACATGAATGGGCGCACAATAGTGTGGTAGATCACGTCACGTCTTCAATGAAACCACATTGGTGAAGCTCTTACTGTTATTGGACAAGTCACAACACATGAGTGTGACTGCCTTTGTGTGCCTCCACTTTATGTATTCACTTAAGCACAATGGAGGTTGGCACACACCAACATGTTTTTGAGCACAACTTGTGTCTTCATGTTTGTTCAACCTTAGAACTTTGATAAACATCTAAAAGTATGTATTTTGAATGTATTTGTTTTGTATTATTATTTACATTTATTCATTGAATCGATGTCCTTTTAGTCTAAATTATGTAATTTTTATATTTCAGTCCTAATAGAAGCCCTGGGGGTCTCAACGACGGGATTGGGGATGATTTTGGCATCGAAACGGCATTTTTGAGCCCAGAATTACTGTGGAACAATACTGTAGCGGTTTTACTGTAGCACATCACGGGCTTCTCGGTAGAGAACTGGAAATCCCAAGGGGTCGGCATACTGCCGGTATACTGACATGTTTATCCATCTGGATCTGGATGTTTAAAGGCTTTGGAGGGACTTTTTGGAGGATCATCATCTTCTTGGAGAAAAAAAAGCTAGAGTTTGAAAATCACTTCCACATCAGCTTGTACCTAAGCTTTAGGAGGGCAAAAAGGGAGGAAATCCAAGCATTCCTCTGCGGGGAGAGCAACATTTAGGAGGATCCACTTCAAGCACTTCATTACTTGGAGGTTGAAGACAACGGGAAGCCGCCCCTTATAGTGGCGAACTCGGAAGATTTTCTCCAGGGATTGAAGCGTCATTCGGTCTTCAACTTTTGATGAAGTGTTCCTCATGTTTCTTTTAGTTGTTTGTATGGATTGTTTGGTTGGTTTGTTGAACATGAACCACTAAACCCCAAGGTCACCGGATGTAGGTGAACCTTAGGAATGAACTTGTTATGTTTTGGATTATTTGAGTAATTTATGCATGATTGGCTTGATGTGATTCTTGTTTGGTGTTCTTGATTATTTTGGAACATTTGATCGAGTGATGTATCAAATTAATGGTAACACTTTGTAGCATTACCATTGCCTTTGTGCTAGACTCCACCAAACTTGGAATGGATTATTGTATAAATATGCCCTGACCATCAGGTATTTATGCCCCTCCATTCCTAGGGTTGAAAACTACTAGTGTTTCTACACTAACTGGAGAAAACCATCATTCTCCTTGCAACCGTGTGGGAAGTTGGGTGGAAGAAATTCCTTATTCAACATTTGCATCGGGTCAGGGGTCAATTGCCGTGACCATCGGGTTGACCTAAGTTTTGGTTTTCTCGATCCAACTAGCCACATGCTGAACTTCTCAAATATCCTACTCACTTAAGTAACCCCCTTGGGGATCCACATCCGTGACCATTTTCCAACCTTGAGCATTTCCCATGTTTTGATTTTGTCATACTTTTTTAGAATTTCTATTACTTTTCATTTCGCTTTCTTTTCTCTTTTTTTCTCTCTTGAATTGGAATCGGTGAGCTAAATAACAAGTTAGAAGTGAGTAAAGTAGCTCCTCGGGGCCCTTGGCAATACAACCCACTTGTGCATGTGCGAGTGGTTTATTACTTGATGACCCCATGTGCTTGCTGGTGTTCACACTCCGTGTCGATTAAACTTCATCAACAATTGCATCAACGATATACTTTTGCTTTCTTTCATCCAACGTTGTCTCCATAACCCTAAATGCACAAAAAAACACAAATACGCATGCGTAAAGCGATAAAATTTCATTAAAGCAATGCTCGATGTAAGAAAAGAATACTTCGTATTACTTAAAAACAAGCACTTATCAATACTTACTAGATTTTGTGATGGCATACTATTATATAATATGTGGAATCTCTGGTATATTATAATATGTGGAATCTCTGGTATATTACAATACTAGATTTTGCCAGGGACCCACCGAGGAATATTTGGATAGCTTTAAACCTGTTGATTTAGTCTTTTCTTTGCCTTTTGTTTTCACTCATTTATTTTCCTTTTGTGTTCTCCTGTTTTTGGTTGTTGACCATTTATAAATAGTCCATCTTTATATTTCTTTCATATCTGTTTACTTTAATCATGTGCATAACTAACAATTATTTTACTTCCCC